>NW_026047571.1:6146779-6454092 GCF_023864345.2 Schistocerca serialis cubense
AAGCGCTTTGACGAGGTAACAGCATATGACACACAGAAGAGTATGGATTTAAGGTATGTAAACTTAATGAAACAGATTAAAATTCAACATCGCCGCCGTGCACTAAAAACAAAGTTAGTTGCGAAAATATTATTACGCACAATACTGTAGATGACGAAATTTGTTGGCACTGACACTGATTTGACCATAAAACAGACAGAGTCAATCTCGTTAATGGATGGTGTTTCAAGTGGAAAAGCGAATGTTTAGAGATGGAACGTCAGGCATGTTATTGAGCAAATATGATGTGTGAACAGTGACAGCAGCTGTTACAACGTCCTATTACACGTCATGTCGGCACTACAGTTACAGCACTCTGTGAATTGGATATTTTTTTTTTATTTTGGTCTTTGGCTGTCACTGTTTGGTACGTAAATTCCGGGTGGTTAAATTAAAGAAACGCTGTTCGCAGAGGTCCAATGCAGGCTGTGATTATTGTATAGCACCTAAATTCGTAGATATTTTAAAGCCCTACTGCGAGACCGATTAATGATGGTCAAAATTAGAACTAATTATTTTTCTAACAGGTGAAAATGAGGCGCTGTGAATGCAAGAAAGACATACAGCAGCGATTTCACATTTAATGAATTTGGAACGGCATGTAGACAGATAATGTCTAACGACAGAGAGGAGCGAACAACTGAGGAAAGCCGTTTACACGAATTGTTCAGTATGAGCACCGGAGACGTCGGCGAGATGCTGCGTACGTGGAACGACGTGATCAACAGTTGCTCGCAGCAGATCCCGTGGAATCTGAGCAGCGTGTTGCTGTATACTAGCCTTCATATCAGGTAGAGATCGAATATGTCCTTGGAAAACTCATCCTTTAGACATCTCCATAGCCGTAAGTCACAGATTCAGATGAGGTGATCTTGCAGGCCATCCTTCTGGAGATAACACGTCCGTGGAAGGTTGCATTAAGCAGAACTTTCACTGGGAGAACGACATGTGGTGTTGGCCCATCTTACATGAAAACTGTGGTTTCCACACAGTTTCACTCTTCCGATGCAGGAATCACCTGCTCTACAAGGAGGTCTCGATAGCGTTCACACGTAACAGGCCATCTGGGTTTTTCTCTTCAGAGAAGAATTGACCCAGAGTAAACATGCTTGTGAGCCCACGTTCACACACGACGAGTGCAGTGACTCTTCATGCACAACACGCGGCTTAACAGTATCCCAAATTTGGTAGTTGTGTGGATTCCCTGCTGTCTATAGTATAAGATGTGCTTCGTCACATCATAGTATATTGCCCAGCCACAAGTCGTCAATTTCTATCCGTGCCAGAAACTGAAGCGCAAATTCAGAATGCCGTGGACCATGTTACTGCACCATCGGGATCTTGTACGCGTTCCAGTGTAAAACAGATCGCAAAACTTCCCGTACAGTTGAGCAGGGGATGGACAATTCTCTTGACACTAGCCGCGGCATGGGCTGCATAGTCAAACGGCTCTGAGCACATCTGAGGTCATCAGTCCCCTAGAACTTAGGTGTAAGTAGTTCTAACTAACCTAAGGACATCACACACATCCATGCCCGAGGCAGGATTTGAACCTGCGACCGTAGCAGTCGCGCGGATCGGGGCTGAAGCGCCTAGAACCGCTCGGATACCATCGCCGGCTCCACGCATGGATCTGACGTGCATTTGTACAACGGTCGTTCAATGAGTAAAGCAACAAATTTTTTCTGAAAGGTTGTTTTTATTCAGGACTACAATATACCAGATTATTTCCCACTATTTTGGCCACAAAAATCTATTTTTCAACAGTATCTCCGTTCGAAGCGACGGCTTGAATGCCCGAATGGTACCACTCTACTGGTCGACGTCGGAGCCAACGTCTCGCTGCATCAATAACTTCCCCATCATCCACGTACTGCTTCCAGCGAAGCGAATTCTTCATTGGGACAAAGAGCTGGAAGTTGAAAGGTGCGAGATGCAGGCTATAGGGTGGATCAGGATAAACAGTCCAATGAAGTTTTGTGGGCCCCTCTTGGATGCACAGACTTGTGTGAGGCCTTGCGTTATCACGGAGACAGAGAAGTTCGTTTGCATTTCTGTGCCGACGAACACGCTAAAGTCGTTTCCTGAGAGTAGTACAATACACTTCAGAGTTGATCATCGTGCCACGAGGGAGGACATCAAACAGAGCAACCCCCTCGGAGTCCCAGAAGACAGTCGCCAGCACTTTACGAGCTGAGAGTGCAGCCTGGAACGTTTACTTCGGAGGAAAGGTGGTGCGACGCCACTACATGGATTGCCGTTTTGTTTTCGGTAGGAATTGATATGCCGGCCGCTGTGGCCGAGCGGTTCTAGGCGCTTCGGTCCAGAACCGCGCTGCTGATACGGTCGCAGGTTCGTATCCTGCCTCGGCAATGGATGTGTGCGATATCCTTAGGTTAGTTAGAACTACTTAAACCTAAGTATAGGAGACTGGTGACCTCAGACGTTAGGTCCCATAGTGCTTAGTACCATTTTTTTTCGGAAGTGTGTTTATTACCTGCGATGTTGTTCGAGAAAAACTTGTCACGATCAGCCTCATAACGCGCAAGCAATTCCGCACAGGTGGTCCTCCGTTACTCTTATTGTCGTTTGTTCGGCGGTGAGAAACGCAGAGGGCACACACCGTCGAGCACCCTATCTGGAGGACGAGTGGGTCAGAACTACCAACAGAGACGTCCAACCGAGCAGTGAGGTGGTTCGTTGTGATCCATCTGTCACCTCGAATGAGAGTGTCCGCATGTTCCAACATTGCAGGAATCACAGCCGAGTGCGAGAGGTCGGATCGGTTTGCGCGACCTTGTTGCGATGATAACGAACGCCTCGCCCAACGACTCACCGTGCTTTTGTTCACTGCCAGGTCTCCGTAGACATCCTCCAAGCGCCTACGAATATCTGCGATGCTCTGGTTTTGCGCCAAAAGAATCTCAGTGACAGCTCTCTGCTTGCAACGCACCGCCATTACAGATGCCATTTTTAAGGCTACCTGCAGTGCCGCCACCTATCGGAACTTCATGAAACTATAACGGCTGAAGCGGGAATATTCCACAACAACTTGGCATTTTTTATACGATACTGGCTGAGGAAAGAAGTGTGTTACATTACTTATTGAACGCCCCTTGGACCATCTCCGAATGTCCTTCAATCACCATTTACTTCGTCTTCCACAAAACCTTTTCCTTTGTATTTTCCCTTCATTGATGAGTTGTAATAACTACTACCTCTTGCCTACTTGTAATGTGAACTAGATATTAAATCTTCCTTTGCTTTATAGTGACCAATAGTTCTTTTTGCTCTTTCATCCAATGGAAGACTGCTTCGACTCAAGTTTTCAACAGCCAAGGTAAGGGGCAGTGATACAGATACATTTCAAAAGCATTAAATTTTTTCTCTAGACATTGGCCAAGGGTCCAAGTTTCGCATCCATAGAGAGATGTGGAGAACACATGGCAGCGAATAGTTCTCATTCTCAGTTGTTAACCAAGATCCGACCTTACGAATAGTTTTTTCATACTAACGAACAATCTATCTTGCTCTATTCTAGATCTGATCTCTTTCTTACAGTCACATTGCTCATACATCATAGTGCCCAAATTCTTCTAGGAGGAAACACCGAACAACTAATTTACATTTGTTGACGAGATCGCCTGTATTCTTCTCTGAGAGAGGACTACCGTATTTTACGGACTATAAGACGCATATTTTTATTCGAAAAACTGCCTCCAAAATTCAGGTGCGTCTTATACTCGAAATGAATATAAAAATGTCCAGTGTTTGATTTAAAATTCCCACCAGTCTTAAAAATGGCCACATATTCGATGCCGCGGGAAACCTGGCAACATTAGACAAAACTCCTGTGACATTAGATGTGTCGAGTAACAGAAATTTTGCCATGAAAGGTATTAAAACAAGTGGACATGAAAAAAATGAACTACACTGCTGTCCATGCGGTACTAAACTTAATCCAATGACCACTTTCAAGCCCAAAACAATGCCAAAACTTTCTGAAATACTGCCAGGTGTTGATACTGTTCACGTACATGACAATGGTTGGATGGACGAGGCTGGTATGAAATTGTGGACTGACTGAGTGTGTGAGAGAAGAGTGGTCTTCTTGTGCTAGATCAGTTTAGCAGTCATTTGAGAAACTTTGAGACAGAGAAACACAGTGTTTGTTGTTATTGTGGGAGGACTTACTTCACTATTGCAATCTCTTGATGTCTCGATAACTATACCATTAAAAGAGGGTAGGCGAGAAGGATGGGACAAATGGATGACGGATGGAACCTAACATGAATTCAGGCCGAAGGTAGCTTTAAAACGGCCTACATTAAATAAAGTGTGTCGGTGCATAAAACAGTCGCGGTCTAGAGTGACAGGAGGCATCACTGTTAAATCTTTTAGAAGTGCGGCGTAAGTTATGCTCTCGATGGCAGTTGAAAACCATTTCATATATGATCAGGACGACAACGACGACGATGAAGATGAAGAAGTAAGTTCAGATGACTATTTTCAGGGATTTTAAAGGTCAGTTCGGTTTTATAAACCAAACCTTTTTTTTTGTCCAGATTTGCAATCTAATAATAAAAATTGTAAAAATGTTCTTTTCTTAAAATTGCTTAAATATTAAGGTGTGTCTTATAGTCCGTAGGGTACAACTTGAAAGTGTTGTTAAACAGGCCAAACTGGTCCCTGCAGTGGACATTGTCTATTACGTACTTCATTTGTATAGCCATAGTGTCCGTAGTTGCTTTACAATTCTTGAGGGTATTTTTCATCTGTCGTTGCAACTACAGAAATGTGTGATTTTCTTTCAGACGCGTTTCGCTTTGTTAAGGTAAAGCATCATCACTGTTGATGATTTTCGTTTGATTTCTCGCTTACATCGCGAAATGCCATCTGCTAGCAAACTGTCGTTTTTCTGCGTTAGAAAGTGATAGTTTTGGTCTAATATTTATTTGTTGTGCAGCACTACGAATTTTTTTATGTTTTCACAACACATTTTTATGCACATCACCCACTGTATTCTGTTTGTTTTTGTACTGTGAAGTACAAAAACAAACAGAATACAATGGTATGCATAAAAGTTTGTTGTGAAAACATAAGAAACGCATAGTGCTGCAGAACAACTAAATATTAGACCAAAATTATCAGTATCTAACTTAGAATAAGGACGATGTGCTAGTAGACGGCATTTTCCTATGTAAGCGAAAATCACCACCCTTGTTGATGCTTTACCTCAATAAAGCGAAACGCGTCGGGTGAAAAAAATCACGCATTTATGTAGTTCCAATGACGGAACAAAATCATCCCCACGAATTTTCTATTATGTGTTGATGCGGAGGTAGATCATTTGCGACGACAAGCGCCGTCTGCGAACCTAATATTGTTAATTATTTTTTCGTTTATAATTATGTATGACAATGAGAAATGCATGCTTGGACATAAATAAGGATGCCAGCCAAGCATGCCGATTGCGCTGTTGTATTTGCACAGGTGCCGTACGTGGTCGATGTCCCCAATTCGTTGCAAGTGTGAGCCGTGGTCACAACAGTGCATTATGACGTAGCTGACTGAATTCGAACGATGGCAAACTGTTGGTGCGTGCTTTTGTAACCATGCCAGCGGAAATGCCTGGCAGAGGGTTCATCGAATTACCTTCACAATAATTCTCTATAATTCCAGTCCTAAACAGCGCGCGGAAGGAACGAACACCCGTATCTGTCCGTGCGAGCTCTGATTTCCCTCATTCTATTATGTTGATCGTTTCTCCCTGCGTAGGTCGGCGTCAACAAAATATTTTCGCATTCGGAGAAGAAAGTTGGAGAATGAAATTTCGTGAAAACATCCCGCCGCAACCAGGAACGCCATTATTGTAATGACGTCCGCCCTAAGTCCCGTACTCCATTAATCCTGTCCGGTAAGGATTCCAAACCGCGCAGCAGTATTCCAAAAGAGGGCGGACAAGCATACTGTAGGCAGTCTCTCTACTACACCTGTTGCATCTTCTAAGTTTTGTGCCAATAAAACGCAGTCTTTGGTTTGCCTTCCCCACAACATTTTCTGTGTGTTCTTTCCAATTTAATTGGTTCGTAATTGTGTTTCCTAGGTATTTTGTAGAATTTTAGGCCTTTAGATTTGATTGATTTATCGCGTAGCCGAAGTTTAACGGATTCCTTTTAGCACTCATGTGCATGACCTCGCACTTCTCATTATTTGCCAATTTTCGCACCACACAGATAATTTTTCTAAATCGTTCTCCAATTTTTTTGTTTTTCTGAAGATTTTGCTAGGTAATAAACGACAGCATGAGTGCAAACAAGCTAAGACGGCTGTTCAGATTGTCTCCTAAATCGTTTATGTGGAAAAGGTACAGCCGAGGGCCTATAACACTTACCTTGGGGAACGCCAGAAATCACTTCTGTTTGATCGATGATTTTCCGTCAGTTACTATGAGCTGCGACGTCTCTGACAGTAGATCGCGAATCCAGTTGCATAACAAACGATATTCCATAAACACGCAATTTCACTACAAGCCGCTTGTGACGTACGGCGTCAAAAGCCTACTTGGAAATCTAGAACTACGGAATCAGTTCGAAATCCCTTACAATAGTGCTCAGCACTTGGTGTGGTTGAAGAGCTGGTTGTGTTTCATAAGAAAAATGTCTAAATCCGTGTTGACAATGTGCCAATCGACCCTTTTCTGGGAGGTAATTCATGTTGTTCGAACACAATACACATTCCAAAATGCTGCTGCATATCGACGTTAATACAAGGACCTGTAATTTAGTGCACTACTCCTACTGCCTTTCTTTAGTATTGATCTGACCTGTGCAACTTTCCAGTCTTTGAGTACAAACATTACATCGAGAGAGTGGTTGTATGTGATTGGTAAGTATGGAACTATTATATTAGCATACTCTGAAAGGAACGTGAGTGGAACACAATTTGCTTCCCTAAACCGAGGATATCTGATGTTAAGTTACTTACATAGGCAGCTGTTCTCGATTCGAATACTGGAGTATTTACTTCGTCTTCTTTAGTGAACGAATTTGGGAAGGCTATGTTTAGTAACCCCCACTTTAACAGCACTGTCATCGATTGTATTTCCATTGATAGTGCGCAGAGAAGGCACTGATTCTGTCTTACAGCTAGCATACTTTACATACGAGGAGAATCTCTTTGGCTTTTCTGACAGGTTTCGAGACGAAGTTTCATTATGGGAACTATTGTAAGCATCTCGCATAATGACGATAAATAAGAGGACTATAGCCACGAAAGCCACTGCAGAACTGAATGTCGCACTTGCGAACACCATCAGCATCAAAACAACACGAAGGGCGGTCCAGAAACAATGAATAACAGGGCGGGATGGAATTCCAAAACCACTTACCCATGAAGAGCAAAAGGAAATCGTGGCACATAGTTTCGAATGGCTCTGAGCGCTATGGGACAGCTTCTGAGGTCATCAGTCCCCTAGAACTTAAACCTAACTAACCTAAGGACATCACACACATCCATGCCCGAGGCAGGATTCGAACCTGCGACCGTAGCGGTCGCGCGGTTCCAGACTGTAGCGCCTAGAACCGATGGGACACTCCGACCGGCTAGGCACATAGGTCATAAAAGCTGAACTATGGAGTAACGGGGAAAAAGTCCTCGGGTCGAATGAATCTCGTTTACACTGTTCCCAACCTCTGGCCTACTTTACGTCCTAAGAGTGAAACATGGAGGGGTTCAGTGACGATTTGGGGCGCCGTAGGTCGCGTTTCTTCTAAAGTTCATACACACATCAAAAAAAGTTTTGCATCACCTCATGTACCAGAACTCCTGAAGATAGACGTTGACTGCGGATATTGTAGCAGAGACACAGTCTCTCTGATTGTTCAGAGATGTCACTAAACCCGCCCAAAGATGTAAACAGCCACGCATGAGCAGCGTCTAGTAGAAGGATGGGGTCCGACAGCCGATCAGTTCCAGTCATTCCACCAGGAAGGAGGTACACGGCTAGAGTTTTCTGTAGTTCAACCGTGCCTAGACGGTCAATACTCTGACAGCAACGCCACCGTGTTCAATAATGCTTTTCATGCAGCCTCAGGACGTCGTGTTACGACTCAAATTGTGCGCAATAGGCTGCACGATGCGCCACTTCACTCCCGACGTCCATCTTTGCAAACACGACATTGTAAGTGTGTACGGGTTGCACGCTGCTGTGCGGTACTTAACACGCGCTCGCCAGCTGACAGTTTGCTCGGTCAGTACACGTGTGTCCAGTTGCAGTGCGACGCAGGAAGTCAGCTTCCGGCCGCAGCGTGCCGAACTAACTAGCGCCAGCTCGGGCGCGAATGTGTCTCTTTCCTTAGATCACAGTGGAGCCTTTCGATACGACCACAATTAGGATGTCAGACACAGTGATAATGGGTGCGCGTAGCGAGCGTGTTTTATAATCAGCCTTTGTTAATAAAACTGTTTAAACTTACTTATCGTGTTCGCATATTTGCCGTACCTCGAGGACCCACAGGTTACAAATATTTCGTCTAATTATTATCCGGGGCAACAACACCCTTATAGAAGTGGAGTCAGAAGTGGGATAATTATGGAAAAATCCACAGTCCTGAAGAGGTGCAACACAACGTGAACTTAGAGCAGCAGCACGAACATTTTCCGACTACACGGGGACACCCAACGCTGGAATTCAGGTTGCTCTATTACAGTTTGGCTAGAATACCAAAGGCAGTGATCGATTTTTATTTTACATTTGATTGACTCACTGGCG
Organism: Schistocerca serialis cubense; assembly: GCF_023864345.2. NCBI lineage: Eukaryota > Metazoa > Arthropoda > Insecta > Orthoptera > Acrididae > Schistocerca > Schistocerca serialis. The sequence continues at coordinate 6,155,592 of NW_026047571.1, forward strand.
TTAAATTACACGAAAAGTCGCAATCCAGTCAAAGTAACGTTGTCGATTTACAACCTGTTATTAATGAACTGCAAGAAGAGATTCGGCAGTTAAAAGCAGAAAGAAGCGAGTGTAACATTGCGAAAGACTTGTCAAATGATAGTTCGTGCAGTACAGGTACAACTACAGTAAAGAATTTTTCATTATTGCCGTTAGTACCAGTGTTTAGTGGGAAACCCGAAAATGACGTCAAGGTATTTCTTCGTAAACTTGAAGGTGCCGCCCTGTTAGGATCGTGGTCAGATTCCAATAAGCTAGTGGTTGTCAAATTAAGAATTCGAGGAGCAGCACAAGATTTATTTAGCGCGGAGCGTACTTGCGAGAAAACAGAAGATTACAATGAGTTTAGAACGGTTGTTGTTCAGAGATTTAAACGTAAAAACGCGATAAGATTCTACAGAGAGCAGCTTCACAGTTTGCGAATGCGACGAGACGAATCTGTCGAGCAGTTTGCCGACAGAATTCGAAACATCATCGCTCAAACATGCGAGTTACTAGATAATGAAAATGAACATCGCATTCAGTTGTTGGAGGCCGGCCAGAGAGCACTCACTAAAGCTATACAGGCCTCTGCTGCCAAGTCATCATCACTTGTCATCAATGAAGGGTGAAAAACAAAGGAAAGAGTATTCACTCTCTTTTGCCTGGTGGCGGATTTAGGGAGTGGGGATGCACGGCAGAAGCGCATTCTTACGCAACTTTGGTAAAAATAAACGTACGTTTATACCGTAACAGCGTTGCTTACGTTGATTAGGACTCTATAATCATACTGATATACTAAAAAGGACAACCAAATCAGCATCCACTGCAACGTGGATAGTAGCACGAAAAGATTTGTTTCCACTTTTTAGACATTACTGCAGACTCTAGAAAATTCGAAGCTCAACGGACCGTTACAATCGAGTCTGCACAATTCCAAGTTCAAAGGATCTAAGAAAAAGTTCGAATAATTAAATCTATTTAACTCGACTTTATTCTAGATGAAATCAGCAAAAATCGAAATAAAATTTTGATTCTTTTTACCATTGTATTCCCAGTTTTCTTACATGTTATTTGCTTTAGTATTTGAAACGGAAGGCACACACAAATGTTCGAAAATACATAAATTCAGCTTCATTCATTTTTCAATGCTGAACAAACTGTCACGAATGGATGCATTTTGTGAACTTAATTTCTTATAAACGAACTTATGTCTTTGGAGTTAGCGCGTCACTCCTTATTTGTATCTGAGACTTCGGTTCCCAGACTAACACTTAATGATTTAGCGTTCCGTTAAGCTATAACATCCGACAAATACCTTTTGTACCCTGCATCGAGTAAGGCAATTCCATAAGCTTTCAGCAAGAGGCGGGGAATCGCCTCGCCCGGTCTGCTTGCTCCCGCCTTTTAATACTTATCAGCAACATTATCTTTCCGCTCGATGATCGTTTGCAGCATGAATGGTGGAATCCCGAAACAATTCGTTACCTGCTACTTCTCGTTGCATTCCACAGCGTCGAAACTTGTTTCTGTTTTACGAAAGTCGAAAACTGCCTGGAAGTTATTCTGACGTGAAAACGTCTACTTTCTCCTTGGTCGAAGTTTCTTGTGTGACAAAATGGCGTCAGATTTGAATCACTAATAACTACGAGACCGACAGTGCGCAAACAAAGGTTAAGTCCACGCCGTCTGTACGTGGTTGTCGCTTGTTGCCTGTGCTGTCATCGTACCAGTGTAGGCATATGCGCGTCATTGTTACAAATCATCTTTGTGTAAAGTTATAAACTGGTGTAGCTGTAAGCTAGGATACTGATTTGGGTGTCATTGCGATGAACAGCTTATGGAGCGCCGGAATAGAAAATAAAAATATTCGCCGGAATATAAGCGAAAATCTATATTGAGTTTAAACCTATGACACAAAAGAAGAGTTCGTCTCACAGGACTTGCTAATATGCTCGAAATTACAGAAAACGCGAGAAAAGCCCTCCCAGAAGCCTAAAAAGTGCAGCGCTGAGAGAAGGCGACAGCTCCCGCAGAGTCGGAAAAAAAGGAAGAAACGGCGCGACGCGATAACGTACTCAAAGGCAATATCGTACACCAGCCACTGAAAGTCCTAAATTGTGAGTAACCGTGTGACCACTGTATTACAGATATTGATAATTAAATTACATATTAATATGAAACACATGTTACGATTTTATCCCAACGTTTTCACATAAAATCTACGGCGCAGACCTGAACTGCACATTCAGGCATTTATTGGCAACTGATTAATATGCTGTGGTATTTCGTGCATTGTAAAAAACAGACGCCTGTCACAAGGTGCTGAATGACAGTATAATTGGCACTGGCTCTGAACACTTTGGGACTTAACATCTGTGGTCATCAGTCCCCTAGAACTTAGAACTACTTAAACCTAAGGACATCACACAAGTCCATGCCCGAGGCAGGATTCGAACCTGCGACCGTAGCAGTCGCGCGGTTCCGGATTGAGCGCCTGAACCGCTAGACCGCCGCGGCCGGCGACAGTATAATTATCTGAACAACTGATGAAACAAATAGAATTATCCGGTGTAAGCTAGGCGTTGACTTGTAATTATAGAATGTCTGCGGGTCGTTCTGCTATGACAGTCGCCTCGATTAGTGACGAAGTTTCTTCGGTTTTCTCGAGGCATTTGGGAAAAGATTGAAACAAATGATTAACAAGTGTCGGCTGCATACAGTCGCAGAGGCTGATATCAAAGACATTTGAAAACTGTAAAGCAACTACAGCCACGCAATAAAACTTCAGCTGGGTAAGGGGGACAGCTAGCAGTCGGAGGTAAACACTTCCCCCTCACAGCGATCTAATGTCGCCGGCTAGAGTCCGCCACTCAGCGTCCGATGTAAACACAGCCGACAACAGGCAGTGCTGTACTGTACTGTGACACGACTACCACATCGAGTTCAGAGCAGGAAACGGCCGGGGTCCCCGGTGGTCTAGTGGTAAGGGGTCTGGAACGTTCCAGCGCCTCGGCTGGGGCTATTCGCCCCAGCCGGGCTGGGGTTCTATCCCCGGCCGGCGCTGGAATTTTCAGACTTACACTAGCCTCCACCTCTGCCCTGGCATGTGGCGCATGCCGGGCACCCCCGTGGGGCCCGTGCTTCGGATCCCACGTGGAGCTCACTCCCAGACTACAAACTAAACCTGATTATGCTGCTGCAAACACTTATTTTAAATTTTAATACGCACACTTTCTTCACCTGACCAGATCTACATATATTTTCGAGGTACTTTCTACATAATATATCTCATTGTCAAAAGAAACTTCATAGTATCTGAATATTTGTAGGATTACAACAATGAAATAAAATCTTTACTAAAAAAAAAACTAAATACGTTTTATTTTCGTTTTTGTGCTAAATGCTGCTAAGATAAATATCAAAACAGCTTCTATTTTCTTGTAGTTAACAATCAGTAATTAGAAAAATAAGTTTGACTGCAATACTGATACATATATTACATATTTACTTAGCACATTCTCAGTGCTGAAACAGGATAAATTATTTCTATGTCAAAAGAAATGCAAAATATTATATCAATACCATCGCACAATTGAACAGTGAAAAAAAAATATTTTTAGGTGTGTCAGTCTGCCTTTTCTTTTTAGTATCCTGATTGATTATATGATAATAAATAAATTCGGGTATCAGAAATCGTTTCGTAACAGTTCACACTCAATGCCTTTTATAAAAGTATATTGTCACTAATTGTATTTTCAAAACGAACACAGGCCTTTTTTTTTTCAAATTATTCAAGTGTCAAAATGAGATTATGATAGGACACAGGTCACTAATGAGATAAACTCTTTCTTTGTATGAAGGAGGATAATTCTCCTGGTCTTATGTGAGCTGAATGCTAAATTACACCGATGACATTTAACATTTAAAAAACGAATTTCTTGACGACTTTACTGACAGGTGTACATGTTTCATATAATATTTCTGTTGGTAGTTAGATGACAACCTCTCAGGTTCAGCTTTATATGAAAGTATCCTGCAGGTCAGAAAAGAAATTATATTACTACCTCTACAGATTCAGTTGGTCTATTATTGTTATAGTATAGTATCATTGACGTTGCATTGCAAGAGAGAGTCTGCTACTATGGCTGTTTTCTTTTGCTACTAAATTCCGTGCCATATCTCCATTCTAAATGCTAAAAGGCGTGGACAAAACTTTTAGCAATACTATTTTCCTATTCATCACATCGCTGCCAGGGGTCGCTACTAGTCCCTCACACAGCCAGTCGTCCATAGCGCAGGGCTTCGCTACCAGAGGGCTCTAGCGGAGCTGGCGACGACTCACTCTGCCGGGATTTGCTGCTTCACTCCTGAACGTCTACGCCAGCTGAAATAACCGCTAAATCCTCACACTAAACGAGAAACGTAATAGCACCAATACCAAATAAGGTAAATCGTGGTCAGTGCGAAGATTGCCAAACCACCACTATGATAACTCCTAGCTGAAAATACTGGTACAAACTATTTACAGAGGAATGGAGCACCTTACCGAAGCTGGTCTAGAGGAAAATCAATTTGGAGGGAACAGAACCCATATTTAGAACATCTCTATATACAGAAAAACTTTTGACAATGTTGACCAGAAGATACAGTTTGAATTTAAGATGCAACCACGAATAAAATATAGCGAGCGAAACATTACTTAGAACTCCACCAGAAACGAGACACCAGCTGTACGAGTTGAAGGACATAAAAGGAAGGAAATACGTGAGAAGTGAGTGAGACAGCGTTCTAGTCCATTCCTTGATGTTATTCATTCTATATACAGGGTGTTTCACAAGTCGTGCTCCACACTACTCTAGCGACGCTATAGAGCGTCAAAGTTATAGGCACCGGCGCCTATAAAAATAGAGGGATCCCACGAAGATGTTACAAACTTTCTAAGATGATGCAGATGGATGAATGTATAAATTTGAGATTATGTTCTTGTACCGGAAAATTATAACAGAAAACCTTTGTTACCTCTGACACTATGTACCGTTAACGTTGTTGCTAAGATGTAGGACAGGAAATTTTCAGAGGCGGTGGTATGGAACGAAACAAGAAAATGTGCAGTACACATAGGCTGTAAAATGCATACATCATGAACCATGAGCACTTGTTCATCTTCGCTAGCGTGAAACCCATCTCCACTATTGAACAAGCGCTTATAGCTCCAGGAGCATGCAGTTTAGAGTCCATGTTTTCTGCACATTTTTTCTTGTTTTGGTCTATACTGCCGTCTCTGAAAGTTGCCTACCCTACAATCCTAGCAATAACAGTACCAGTACTTGTATTCCACTGTCAGAGATTGGATAACGATTTTCACTTGCAACTTTCGACACGTTTGTTTCCCGTACAGGGGCCCTTACCTCAAATCGATACATTTGTCTGTTTCCATCATCCTTGGAAGTTTGTAACACAATCCCGGATCATCCTGTATATACATACATTTACCGGAGCTGGCGCCTGTACCGTCGTTGGGTGACGTTTGCAGGCATGAGTTTCTAAGTAAAACTGCGAGCTCTAGAAATGTGTAACGTGAATTGTGAAACACCTTGTATAAAGACAGCAATATACAAAAAGGACGAGGAATTCGGGAAATTAATCAAAGGTGAAGAAGAAGAAATGAAAGTTGTTCCCTAATTGAACTCTCACTTTGCAGTGAAGTGTGCACTGATTTGAAATTTCCTGGCATTTATTCGCCCTGAAGAGAATCGCTGAAAAGATGGTCGAAATGTCGGTATTTTCAGTGTTTTATAATGACATACCCTAGTACCCAAAATGATTTTCTTCAAGTTCTTTGTAGGAACTATACCGCTTCTGTCCGATATTTTGAGAATGATACAATTATTTTTTCCTAAATCCTAGCAACTGAAATAGTGCTTGAAAGGATATAAATGGTACTTATGCTTTATGGTATGAAGACAGAAACGGTACTTGGCTTTTATGATAACAATATACAGGAAAATTCAGTAATGTTTCTGCAAAGTGCCATAACACCAAAATCCGGAAATATAATCGGATATTTCGAATGTGGTACGACACCAGCTGTAGAGTTTACTGGACAGATACAGAGTTTTCCGAAATTCTAGCACTTTTAGAGGGAACTAAGAGACAATGTTTTAAATTGGAACCCACGTACGGAAACGTATACTTTCCTTGCTACAGCCGTTTGAATACATTCTTGCTAGGTGGGCATGCAACAGGGTAGCCATCGTGGGTGGTGGAGGGGGTGGGGGAGGTGCTTACGTCGGATGTCATTTACCGTCTGTCCCACCACTCTGACATGGCTCGTGCGTCACTCACGTGTCTGTCAGTATTAGAGCAACATTGCGGAGTGCACTTTTGCCGAATACACCGACATGATCCTCCTGTATGGCGAAGCTCGTCGCCTTTATCAAGCTCGTTCTCCGCAGCGTCCGACTTCATGGCATACGCTTTTCTCCACAACTGCGCAACGACTTTGAGAAAATGATGCGTTCACCGTCAGCAGGGGTGACTGTAGTGCTTCAAAGAGACACAGCGCACACGATTTGGAAAAGGCCGTATTGTAAAGAACAGTGTTTCTGAAAACTTATTAAGTTTCCTTTTAATGAGTGGAATTGTGGAACTATTGATGTACTGGGTCACACCTAATAACTTACTTGTACAAGTGGTCGCGTTACCAACATGTTTTCAATTGGCTGTGGCGAGGAAACGGTGCGTTACAGGAGATGGGTTCCAATTCAGAATACGAGTATTGTGTACTCAGTCCCCCTCTACACTAGAAGTCTGTAACGGGGATTTCGGAACATCCTGCATGTTTACGGTACATTGTACAGTTGTTGCCCCAACATAATTGAAATCTGCGAATACATGTCATAATTTATGAGAGCTTATTAGGCGCGACTACGGTGTCCGCAGTGTAAAACCCAGGTGGCGTCTTGGCTACGGCGGCTCTCACGCCCACGAGAACATCTGTAGGTAGAGAGCGCAACACAGCTACTTTGCTGGATATTTTCCTCTAATGCTGGCAGATGTCTCTATTTTTAGAAGTATCTTGACCCGCCCCGCACCAGCCTTAAGCGGAAAGCCAAATATCCCAACTTCCGGCCACTGCCAACATTCTGAGATACACTACCCGATCAAAAGTATCCAGACACCTAGTAGTGGACTTCAATATACGGTATGACCACCTTTTGTCTTTACGAGGGGTTAAACTCTGCTGGGAACGCTTTCAGTATCGACGATATTTTACGCACCACACATGGTGAGAGTTTCATCTGTGTGTTCGTACCAGACTATAGACTGGCGAGCAAGATCGCAGCCTCTCTTCCCAATTTTGGAGCAATATGGGCAGCTCCTTGCAACCAGGTCGGGATTTTGACGATGTAACGAATCAACTGAACTGAATATGGTACGACATCCGTCAGGAGGACATCCACCAACTTTATCAATCAAGATCAAGCCGAATAGCTGCTTGCTTAAGGGCCAGAGGTGGAAGGTGGACCAACGCGTTATGACTTTCTCCTGAATGAATCACTCAATTTTCCTGCAATTGTTATCATTTGTTTGCCTCTACACGTACATCACATCTACCGATTTCCTTCACACTGGGGTAATTTCTTGGTGGTACGGTTTAGACTGTAAATATACAGGGTGTATCGAACAGAATCAACCCATTAAAAAAAAGTAACTATTTTTTTATTTCGACATATGTGCGTGAATAGCGTACTGCTGGAAAGAGCAAACCCTGGGGCTTTACATGGTTACCGCTTGGCAGCAACACTGTCCGTCCATTTCAGTCCTAGTAAAACTGGTGTCGCGACGACAGAAAGCGTTTTGTGTCCTGCATTTTGCGCAGTGTGGGCAGTAATAAATGTTCTGCGTAACTTTCGTACAAGGTACGGTGCGGATCCTCCTACAGCACAGAGCATTAGACGATGGCTTCAACGATTAAGAGAAACAGAATGTTTGCGGAAAGGCGAATCGCTGGGCCGTCCGCGAGTGCCTGACACAGGCGTCGAACGCAACCACCACAGTTTCACGAGGGGTCCGCAGAAATCCGTTCGACGTGCAGCTCGACAGCTCAGCACGCCCCCGATGTCCGTCTGGCGTCTCTGCGTCGACGATTATGCATCAAATAATATTACATTCAGCTACTGCGAGTTTTTCGTGAGGGCGATAACATCATGTGAAGTTCCATAATTTCACTCTCGGCAAGGTGGAGGATGGCTGTTTTCTCCCACAGTTAGTGTTTAGTGACGAGGCCACATTCCATTTATACGGAAAGGTGAACTGTCATAATGTGACAATATGAGGTACGGGACAACCACATCAAGTTGTACAACATAAAATAGACTCTCGTAAATTTAATGTGTTTTGTGCAGTTTAACGGGAAAAGGTGTATGATTCACTTTTCTTTGCCAGAAACATTGTTATACGAAGCATATATCTCGATATGCTTGAAAACTTTCTTTTCCTACAGTTTGATTCGAACGACTTCATTTATCAATGGGATGGGCCACCGCGACAGTGGCATCTGGAAGTGCGGGAATTTCTAAATCAAACGATTACTGAACGATGGATCGGTCACACTGGACTAATTGACTCGGCCGTAGATTACTGGCCTCCAAAGTCACCGTACCCGACCATATGTGATTATATATGTATGGTTTTGTAAGAGACTCTTCATGTACCTACGTTACCAACAGCAATAAATGAACTGAGACATCGGATAACAGCACCTGTGGAAACTGTAACTCAAGACATGCTTGCTGCAGTGTTGGTACAATTTGAACACCGCATTGACACATTCCGTGCATCTCAAGAATGCATATTGAACACCAATGAAAAGGATGAAAAATATTTTTTTTCAGTTTCCGTTCATCAAAAAGCAAAATTCATTGTATATGTTTCTTAGTTTCAGAAATATAGACGGGCCACATCGGATGATTGTTTTTGATATACCGATATAGATAACGCACTTCAAAACCTCCCAATTATTAGCCCACTACCAAGATGGGAGATAACAAGTACTCACACATGCGTCTTTGCATGTGTTGGATAAAAAGTAGTAGCACAATGCCGTAACATGAAGGATGTGAGTCATTTGGTACAAACGCTTTCTGTTGCTGATAGATGGTGGGCTGAAGTAGTAAAGTCAGCGGCATAGGTCGTGTTTGAGTCAGTTGCGGTGTGTACTATCTCAAAGTTGGAGAGGCTAGCTCAAGTGCCTTAATAGTATGTTTGGGAAACACGAAAAACGTGCTTGGGTCAAGACTGAAAGGGCAGGCACGTGGTCGGAGCGCGCAACTATCTTTCCTTCCGGCGCTGCATTCCACCAACTTTCACGGCAATGCACGACGCCAAACGACGAGCCCTGTGCAGGAGCTCCGCGTATGTGGCAGCGGGACATACTGGAACATCCACCGTATTCATCCGGTAGAGTCCCCCCAATTACGATCTGATCGCTCAAATGAACGAAGTATTTCGTGGCACGCGTTACAGCAAATGATAAGACACCCTATGGCGGTCTTAGCGAGACATCATCACAGATGGATGCACTGACAGTGTATGACATTTTTCACGTGGGTGTGGAAAGTGATCGAGACGCGAGACGGAAATGTAATAAAGTGAATTTTAGTCAGTGAAGTGTGGCATGAATTATAACCGAACTGCTACTACTTTTCATCCACCCCATGTATATTACCATACCCGTTTATTTTTACTCACAAAAATTTGTCAGTAGTCTTGTATGAAATGTTTTCACAATTTTGGTTTGTTTTCTAGATGTATAGCAATTCGTTACAAAAGATGGAAGCGTTTGATTTTCACTTAGAGCATGAATGTCCGATTTCCACTTACAGTATTGCCCTGGCTGCACATTTTTCTGGATTAGGAATTGATGCCCTTAGCATGAATTTACTTTGGCTTGCACCACAGCACATTTACTTGACGTAAAATACGATGAAATACTCCGCCAATACGGTTCGATTACCATATCGTAACTGTTGGACCTGGTGGTCTACCGGCACAGCGCGTGGCTGCAAATCGAGAATCGCGGGATTGAATCCCAGTTGAACCAATAAATTTTTCAGTCTGCGTTTAATCCAGCCTTCACCTCTCAATGATATGAGGAGTCGGTAGAAGCAACACGTGGTGCAGATTCCACGTTAAACTGCCGATTCCCTTTCCCCGGTTGGACAACTGGTGTACGTTAATGATGAGCAAGTCGCCAAAGTGCCGTCCCATTGAAAGACTTAAAGGAGGGGAACTGAAATGCGCGAAATTTGTTAGTATTATTACACTGTCGAAACGCAGTAATGTGACTACTTGTTAAACTCCCGAATAAACGCCTTTTGCCGCCTGAGATGTACAGGAATTGAGTCAATGAGTCAATGAGGCAATGACAGTGATAAGAAGCCATTCCGACTGCAGTACTTGTCCAGCTGCGATAGAATTTTATCGATTGAGGATCCGTGGCACAAACTACTCGATCGAGGTGGCCCCTCAGATTCTCGATTGGGTTTAAAGCCGGGAAATTTGGCGGTCAGGGCAGTACGGTAAATTCATCCTAGAGCTTTCAGAACCACGCACATACACTGCGAGCTGTGTTACACGTGCATCTAAGGGTGGATATGGTCCCCAAGGATAGGTGCGTACTTGGGTTGATCCATTGTGCCTTTCAGAATGACGAGATCACACAGGGAATGCCGCGAAAACATTCCCTCAGGGTTGCAGGGCGTTTGCTTTCAGACGTTACACGCCAATGGAAATCTGTCCGATGGAGCATAAAATATGATTAATATGGAATGGCCACCTGCAGCACTCAGTGGACTTTCAGTTGTGGTACCGGCATGCAAATGCAAGCTTTCAACGCCAATGAATAGCAGTCAGCATGGGTGCAGGAACCAGGTGCCTACTGCGGAAGCTCATACGTTGTCGAGGAAACATTGGTGGTAGCCCTCGGTTCGTCTGGGCGGTCAGCTGCACAGAAACTGCACGTCTATCCGCCAGCACACATATCTGCAACTATCGTTCACCTGTGTCGCCTACTGACCGAAGTGCAACACAGTTGCCTCGGAGCCGGATTAGAATACTGAGATTTTGCCACGCACTGTTTACTTTACGTACAGTGGCATGTGAAAAGATTACAGATTTTGCCGTTTCGGAAATGCTTCTGCCCTTGGGAAGAAAGCCAACGATTATGCCCTGTTGGACGTCACAAAAATCACCCCTTTTACGCATTATGACAACGACTTCACTGTTTGCAGCCTCCCACCACGCCCGCCCCCCCTCCCATTCATCACCCACTAATGCTATCACCTCAAAAATAGGAGTTGGTCACATTAATGTGACTGGACCTATTATTATTATTGAAACTTCCTGGCAGATTAGAACTGGGTGCTGGACCGAGACTCGAACTCGGGACCTTTGCTTTTCCCGGCAAGTGCTCTAACAACTGAGCTACCCAAGGACGACTCACGCCCTGTCCTCACAGCTATGCCAGTACCTCGTCTCCTACCTTCCAAACTTTACAGAAGCTCTCCTGCGAACCTATTATTATTATTATTATTATTATTATTATTATTTCGTTGTTGTTCCGTTGGCTAAAAGTGTGTGTAGCGTTGCTAGGTTACTTGCTACAGTAAAATTTTCTTTGCCGTTGCTAGAGTCGTCTTTCAAGTTTGCAGGGGCCACCGCTAGTTGGCGCTATTGGACTGCGACATTACTGTTCTTTCAAAATGTGCCGTTTGTTACTCTTAAAACTAACAAGGAGAGCTGCCCAGCGGCGGGATCGACTTTTTGAAACCAAATAAGCGGTAGTGTAACTTAAGATCCCCCGTATCAGACCCTGCATCCAGGTGGGCCTCCGTTTGCAAGTAACTGACGGAAAAGATTTCGGAATTTGGCGTGATGCTACATAGCGTTAAGGAAGTCGTATTACATAGTCCGGTTACGTGTCATAATGGTTAGGATAGAAGCTTAACCATGCCTGGTCAGGTGCAATAATTTCATTTATTGTTAAATCTTTATCGAAATGACTTCGATGCCTATTTTTACTCAATTTATTGGTTTAAATGAAATTTCCTTCGTCTTATTCCTTTGGCACATCGTTTTAAGCACCGTATGAACTCTTCCATTTGATCAATTTTTCTTTATATCATTCTTCTTCCAATCGGAATTTTTGTGAATGTGTATTTTATTATACCTATCTGTTTGACTATTCAATTATTTCAAAACTCCGATATATTAATTAGAAAACAAAAGACGAAATAATCTATTTATATTGACTGTGCATTAGTGTGTTAAAATGTATTTTTCATTACATGACGTGCCTTTCTTTGCATGGTAATCGACATACAAATATTTAAAACAGAACCTAAATTCTTGCTGCACTATGGAAATAATAGTGTAGATGAAGATTTAAATGAGAGAAGATTTTATAAGTAAAATAAAATTCAAGCAAAGTGACTAGTCGATATAATGAACACAATAACGTAGACGAAAATACAGGGGCATAAAAACAGGAGAAATTAAATCGGAATTGATACATGAAGATAATTAAAAGTTCACGAACAAATATTTCCAGTGGAGAAGGGATGATAAGAAGAAAAATTACACCAAATGAATAAGTTCATATCACTATTGAATCACGTGACCGAGATGTGGAAATAAAAAATAATAATATTTACATCAATTGAATGAAAATGATTATCAATGTCACTTCGCCAAAGACCTAAAATAGATTTCTTTCTCTGGAGAGATTCATGCATGTGAAGCCAGTATCCTTCCCATTACCCTCACAACCAACTTACGTCATTCGGCTTTGTTCATGCTATAGAGTCTCACACAAAATTCCGAATTTCTTTTGTGGTCAGTTCCTTGCAAACGTCGACCCTCCAAGATGAATGGCTGCAGTGTGTGATACTTGGGTGCTTAACTTACATAACCGTATAGATGGTTTCAAAAAGTCGATCCTACCGCTGGAGAAATCTCCTTGTAAGACATAACGAAAGATGGCAGCCGTTTCATTATATCTACTGATATGGTGGTGGACACACATTTAATAGTGTAGCCATAGTAACATAAACGGTCTGAAACCTGCACGATCTAAGCAACGAAGAAGACCTCGTACTTAGTCCAAAGGAAAATCTCCAGAATTACTAGAAAACTTATAGCCAATGCAGTCATTTAGTCCGCGGCGACTGCTGAGAACCAACAGACCAGTCATCATCAGGATTCGCACTCGACTACTTTGACGTGACACGTTCGGTGTCCTACTCTATGGAGATGAGTCATGGACTGTATTAGGCATTTGAAATGCGATCGTATCGAAAAATATTAAGGATACCATCGACAGATATGGTCAAAAATACGGCGTTACGAAGACGCAGAAATTCTCAACAGCATCCAGAGAGCAAAACTCGATTGTTTTGGTAGCGCAATTCCGCAACAATAAATAAAACCTGTTGAAAATAATAATTCAAGGAAACATTAATGGCCAGCCAGTATGGACGAGCGGTTCTAGGCGCTTCAGTTTGGAACCGCGCGACCGCTACGGTCGCAGGTTCGAATCCTGCCTTGGGCATGGATGTGTGTGATGTCCTTAGGTTAGTTAGGTTTAAGTAGTTCTAGGGGACTGATGACCTCAGATTTTAAGCCCCATTGTGCTCAGAGCCATTTGAACTATTTTTTTTGAAAGATTAATGGCATACGTGATCCACGACGCACAGGATTATCCTGGCTAATTAACTCAAACCAGCAGTTTGGGTTCAGCACTGAATCAATGTTCTGAAAAACCATGGACGGACAACAGATCATGCTACCGATCAGCAGTGTTATTGGAGGACCAGGCACTTAGAGAGGAAGAACGACAATGCTTAAAAATTACATTAATGCTCACCATTAAATCTAATACTCCTCCACTCACATAATCGCGATAGCTACAAATAAAATTAATCTGCAACTGCCATACAGTTAAAATTTTTTGAACCTAGTGCTGTTGACAGCATTCATGTCAACACTTATTTTGATCAATGTACGTATTTTCTCAGACATCCACTGTACGAGGACGTACTGAAAAGTAATGTCGACAGATGTTTTATGTGAAGACTCTCAACGCTTTTTAAATAAAACAAACTTCATCAACATTCTACATCTGTATTCTTAACGTCTATAAATTTATTTCTCAACACACTCACTCTGGAAACCAGCACAATTTCCCCAACTTGATACTATTTTGTTGATACCATCACAGTATATTGTTTGACTATGTTAACAGAGCCACAACCTTACCTCTGCTAGCACCGCTTGAAACAATTGAAGTGCTCGAAGGTTTTCTTAGTTTTGCACAAAGACGAAAATCGAGACTGTGTGTAGGATGATCGACGGCAGTGAACCAAGGACGTCGGATTGCTGCAGATGCCGCAGCGCTCGTGTGTAGTTTGGCACTGCCATGCTTAAGGAGAGTGTGCTCGACATGCGGACGAAGTCTTCGAATTCGTGCTTTTAGTTTTGTGAGCTCTTTCTCACCCACAAACATAGTCACGTCACACACCGCTATGTTACGCAAAATCGGAGCCCTCTAGCAGCAGAGGGCTGCAGATATCTATAGTAAAGATGTAGAATGTTACTGACTTTATCAAATAAAACAGACCGAGTCATTATCTTCTCAGCACGCCGTCGTGTTATACGCACAAAAATCAAAAAAATTGTTTCCGAGCAAAGTATGCTGTATTTTTAAGTGAAGATCTTTGTAATGTACATCTGTAGTAAACGTTATGCTGGTGATATATGGTGACAATTCGTATTTATATTTACGATGAAAAGAGATTGACCAGTGGCCAATAGACAACTAAAACGCAAGTTGCCAGATGGGCATTAACAGCAATACCGCCCACGCTGCCACGGTAAGCAGGAGGTTTTGTTTCCCGGTACATGTCGCCGTGTAACTGCCGCTCGTGGCGATACATTAAAGAGTTCTCTGTCTTCTTGTCAGAGAGCCAGTACCCAGATTCACTCTAAAGAAATAAAGACGCGAATTCTGTGCGCCACATTTGAAGATGATCCTGAAACGGCTCCAAAACTAGTTAACTCGAATTAAAAAAACTCAAAAAGTAAGTTGTTGCAGTTTTCCACATTTATATTCAGTACACATTCACAGGCACTTTAACAGTGGTTCCCAGCCTTTCTTAGACCATTGCTCCTGAGTGCAATCAGACATTTGCCAGTACCCCCTGCCCTACCCCCCCTGCTGCCGTCTGTGGCCTTCCCTCCCCCTCCCCCACATTATCTTTAACTTTGGCACATAAATAAACTGTAGAGTGAACAATTTTTCTAGGAGCACTTTTATTTTTAAAATCATGAGAGGTGGAGGGTATTTAGTTTGTGTTTGTGTGTGTGTGTGTGTGAGAGAGAGAGAGAGAGAGAGAGAGAGAGAGAGAGAGAGAGAGAGAGAGAGAGAGAGAGAGAGGGGGGGGGGGCGATATTAAACTGAATGACGAAGGAATTCGTGATGCATTTCAAGTGCTACCCGCAACTACTTCTCAGATAAGAAAGCTAACTATCCTAAATAAGGATAAACACTTGTTAAAAAACGCTCCTCTTGCTCGACCTCTCTACAGTACGGCACTTGCTTGACCCGCACATTGCAACCCCAATTAAAATCAACCGAGCTAAAATGTGTGCACTTACTGTTCATAAATCACTTGATTGTTGCGCTCCTTACTTCTGAAATAGGAGACTTCAGGCCTTTAAATCTTGGTATCCGAACACAACATGGGAAGCTATTATCCTTTCCATTACACCTCACAACCAACTAATGTCACTCAGCTTTCTTAATGCTACCGAGTGTCACACGAAGTACAGAATTTCTTTTCTCGTCAGTTACTCGCAAACGTTGACCCCCCCATGATGAGTGGCTGCAGTGTCTTAACCTACATAACCGTACATATGGTTTCAGACGAAGTGTTACTTGCAGAGGAGTAGGATAACGAGGTATCGATCTGGCAACTGAGTTGGAGTTTGGCCGAAGCAACTTTAGGCACGAAGGAGATAAAGATGTGTCCCTCAGAGAATAATTTTGCCTGGGCTGTAAGCGATGCACAGTTCATCGTTTACAGAGTTGCCAATAACATCTCACAGCGGGAATATTATTATTAAGCTTAGTTTCCACAGCAGCGAATGGAAGCGAACGCAACCGTATGAACATTTGCAGACCACTTGCCAGTATTCACTACCTTTCGTCTACGAGGTCTGTTCAAAAAATCCCGGAACTTTGTCTACAAAATTTTTCCACGCTTACCTTCACTTATTTGTATATGATCTCCCCCACGACTGATACACCGCTCCCAACACCGTTTCCACTTCCGGGAGCAGACTGTGTTCGCCTTTCGCTGGACCGCGCGTCTATCGTTACAAATCTTCGTCCTCTCAACTTGGTTTTCAACTTTGGAAATAAAAAAATGTCTGCAAGGGCCAAGCTGACCTGACAAGCTTTTTATTTTTTGATCGTTGAGAACATTTTCCTACCCATTGTGAAGACTGAACCTTGTTCTCAACGTCATAACTGCAGACCCACGACTCATCACCAGTTGTAATTTTCTTGAGGAACATCTCGTTCTCATTTGGGTGATCCTAAAGCTCTTCTCAGATTGCGAGGCGAAGGTCTATCTGCTCTTGACTCATGAGCCGTGACACAAACTTGGTGGCAACACGATATATTCCAAGATGCTGTATTAGGATTTCACGATCCAAATGCAATGTTACATTCTTCTGCAATCTCTCGGACAGTCAGTCTTCGTTCAGCCCGCACAGTTTCGTCGACGTTCCTAACACAAGCGTTGCTGGCGGAAGTCGAAGGACGTCCTGCACGGGGGTCGTCTTCAGTCCGGCCGTTTTTAAAACGTGTGAACCATCCGTAACACCGAGTACGGCTTAAGCACTCATCACCATAGGCTTCCTGCATCATTTGGTGTGTGTCTGTAAAGGTGTTCTTGAGTTTAGCTTTTAAGTACCTATGGGGCCAAACTGCTGAGGTCATCAGTCCCTAGGCTTGCAGCACTTACACACACCCATGCCCGAGGAAGGACTCTAACCTCGGACGGGGGCAGCCGCACGAACCGTGGCAAGGCCCCGAAGACTGCGCGGCTACCCCGAGCGGCGGTTTTCTTGAGTTTCACGCAAAATTTAGTGCAGGCGCATTGCTCCTCTAACTATCCCCTCTTGAAGTTCGCCAACTGTGCGACACAACTTTCTACTCATTACAGCACTGAACAATAAGCTAACAGACATACAACAATGAAACTTCCCGCAGTTACACATTAAGCACGCGCGTGTGCAGGGATGTCAACTGCATTTCGCCCCAACACGCCTTTGGCGCGAAATTACGAATGTTCTGAAATTTTTTTGAACGCACCTCGCATATTCAAAATTTAGGGTATGTTCTAGAAATTTTGCAAGTAGGCTTTCTCGGGATAGCTTACGTGTATCTTCAGGCATCTGCCAATTTCTTCAGCATCCCTGTTACATTCTCCTGTGGGCCAAACAAACCTGTAACATTTCGTGCTGACTTTCTTATGAACAGTTCAATATCCCCTGCTAGTCGTATATGCGACAGGTCCCACACACTGGAGCAATATTAGAGTATGGGTCACACCAATAGTTCGAAAAAGATCATCTTTGTGCACTGATTATATTTCCCTTTAATTCTAACAATGAATTACAGTCCGCCACCATCTTTACCTTTGACTGAGACAATGTGATGGTTCCTTTTCTTACTTCGTTATCACCAATGTTAAGATTCTCGCTGCTCCTGTTTATGCTGCATCTCATCACTTTTGTCTTTGATTTACTCTCACCCCAAATTCTACACTCATTATATTGTATATTTCATTCATCAGATCCTGTAGTAATTCACTTTCACTGAGGACGATAATATCAGCAAACCATGTCACTGATATCCTTTCACCCCGTATTTCAGTCTGAATCTTGAACCTCTCTCTTATTTTCTTCATTGCTTCTTTGATGCACTCACTGAACAGTAGAGGCGAATGACTATATCAAAGTCTTACTCCCCTTTTAATCCTTGCACTACGTTCTTGGTCTTCCACTCTTATTTCCTCTTGGGTCTTGTGCGAATATATTACCCGTCTCTCCCTAGAGCTATTTTCTTCAGAACTTCGATCTTGCACCATTTTACATTGTCGAACGTTTTTCCACGTCTACAAATCCTATGAACGCGTCTTGAGTTTTATTCAGTCCTGCTTCCATTTCGTATCCTTACAATGTGTTACACTGAAGTATTTGTGTGACTTGACCGATTGAAAATGAGTGTTATTGATGTTGTAGTCATAAGATACTATGTTTTTTCGTTTTGTGAACTGCACAGTTTTAGGTTTTCGAACATCTAAAGCAAGCTGCAAAAACATCCGAAATTCTGTTTGAGTCTACGTACAAAAATGCACTGTTAGAAAAACAAACTAAACCAAGAAGGGACAAAATATCAGCAACGAACAACGTAGAATCTCTACGGTTAATCTGGATTAAACTGCGCTATATCTTCAGCAACAACCAGGGCACAATTCAAGGAGGGATCTACACCCACATGGATATTCTGCAAATCACATCTAAGTCCTTGGAAAAGGGTTTATCGAATCACCTTCACAATTGTCTATTATTCCAACTTCATATTTTGAACTGCCCAAGGTGTGATGAAGACTAAAAGGAGTCTGTCACGAAGACTGTATTAAGTATGATAACTGCTCCCAACAGTGGCACAGTTTATGCACAGTTTATGAAGGTCGTGGTGCATTTCCTTGTTATTGGTGTTAGTGCGTACTCTTACAAGACGATGCGGCTACGAGTACGAAAAAGCAGTGTCATATATATAATGACATTTAAGGTTTGGGTTAAAAGTTACTCAGCTGTATCTGATAAATGTTGTTCCTAAACAAATAAGCAATGGTTTGCTATTTGTTTGTTTAAACTTTCTCATCAACTTGAAATGACAGATTAAATATTAAGTGCATACTCCTTCCTGACTTTCCCCTGCAAAGGCAAATTGATGAAGTCGCGTAGTTTGTAGGAAGAATTTTTGTAGTTTCATGACTTTAGGTTGGCGTGACTGAGATGAGATGAGAGCAGCTGTTATTTATAACCTTAATGTTGCAATTAACAATGACGTGTCCGGTTAAAGTTTCCAAATTAACTGAGCAACGTTCAGCGATGCGTTTTCCCTTTCAGAAGGTGGAAAACGGCCAAAATATTATCTCTAACGATTTTTCAGTATGGTCGAAGCTGTGCGAACGACGGAAATTTTCGATAATTACGTAGGACAGTTCAAAAACAATCGAACTTCAGTGACAAATGAAAAACGCCGTGGCCGGCCAAATGAAGTGTCTCCTCCTTCGGTTAAAACCGACCCTGACGACATTACTCCTGATGGCCGACGTGTTGCAGTAGAACTGAATAGCAAAATAGCTGCAATAGGTAGTGGCACAGTTCGTAACGTTGTCAGTGACGTGCTCAAGTACAGCAAAACAAGTCCAACGTGGGTCCCGCAAGAATTCACACAACAACACCAGGGAACAAAGAGTGCTACGAATGTGAAGGTGAACCTTTTCTGATCGAGATTTTAACGTGTGATGAAACTTTCGTTCAAAATGGTGAACCCGACTCGAAAGGACAAGGCGTGAAATGGAAGCACACCAGCTCACCTGTCCGAAAGAAATTCAAAACTCGAGCATCAGCGAGGAAAGTGATGCGGGCCATCATTTGGATGCCACAGTTGTCGTATTTTGGTGATTATTTGGAAGATCAGCGTACAGGACGCAGCGCTGACCACTCACACATACTGACGAGCAAAGTAAAGCCAGCGATGAGAGGAAAGGGTCGCCAATGTCAAAGAAAAGAAGTGATAATATTACACGACAATGCTCGCCCACACACAGCGCAGCTGATCCAAGAAACTACTGGAAGGAAAAAGAAACCATAATGGGCTGGGAGACTCTACGTTATCGTCCCTTCAGTCCAGATTTGACTTCCGTGAATTTTCATTTTCATGTTGCTGATATTATGCAGAATGGAAGCTGTCTGCAGTGTAATTAACTCATAAGAAAAACTTCAAAAGTCAACCTCATTTGTAGAGCATTTATTGCTACCTGTTTGAACCGCTCAAGAACGCATCGCGTGGAAAGGATTCAGCGACAGCGAGGAGGTTAATACAATTTCGGTTTTACTTACTTCATTCGCATTTGTCGCCTATCTCTTGTCTAGCAGTATGTCGCAAACGACTGGAAAAAGCGCAAGTGGCACTCGTATATAATGAGATCAATATACATTTGCCTTCTGAATATTACACCCGTAATGGGTCCAACCTAAGGCAGTTTAAAAAAATCGCAGGTGACACTCGTGTACAAGAAGAGTAAAAAAAAGATGTGCAAAATTACAGACCAGTGTCGTTGACATCGATTTTCTGCAGAATTCTAGAACGTATTCTGAAACTGATTATAATAAATTACCTAGACACCGGGAAGCTTACGTCCATAAATCTAGCACGGTCTTAGAAAGCTCGTGTGAAACGCAGCTTGCCCTTTTCGCACGTTATATACTGCGAACGACGGATGAAGGGTGTCAGGCAGATTGCACTCTCCTAGATTTGAGAAAAGCCTTTGACACGGTGCCCCACTGCACACTGTTAACCAGGGGCCTCGTATGAGCATACGGAGTAGTTTCCCAGATATGTGAGTGGCTTTAAGACTACAACAGATACCAGTACGTTCTCGACGGCGCGCGTTGATCAGAGACAAGGGTATCGTCAGGAATGTCCCAGGAAGTGTAACAGACAGCTGTTATTCTCTATAGACATAAATGATGTGACAGGCAGAGTGAACAGCAATCTGCGGCTGTTGATGATGCTGTCGTGTACGGGAGAGTGTCGTCATTGAGTCACTGTAGGAGGATACAATTAACGCGAAGCGCGGACAACTGAGAAAGGTGCAGGCGGCAGTGAGGTACTGAGCCATGCCGACGCCGGTGCCTCAGTCAGCTGCGCTACGTTTGTCGGTTGAGGACCCAGGACACGAACAGCCTGAGCCAGGTGGTCCCACATATTCTCGATTCCGTTAAGCCCGGGAAGCCTGGTGGTCGGTGGAGTACAGCAAACTCATCCTGGTGCTTTTCACACCACGCACGTACACTGCAAGCTGTGTCACACATTCAGTTGTTCTGCTGGTAGATTCCGAGGGAAAACAAACTCCATGTAGGTGTGGCATTGGTTCCGACGGATATTTCTGCTCATCCACTGTGCCTTCCAGAACGACGAGATCACGACGGGAGTGTAACGATAACGTTTCTGAGACCATAACGATCCTTCCTCCTTTCTTAACCCTGCCGTCGACTGTTGCAGGGTGTTCACTTTCAGGTGAATCACGCCCTACACGCCAACGTCTGTCACTTGAAAAGCCCGCTTGTCACCGTGCAGTGGACGCCCAGTCGCAGAACTGGCGTGGAAATTCCAGCCTTCGTCGCAAGTGAACGGCAGTCAGCACAGGTGTGTGGACCAGGCGTCTGCTGTGGTGACCCATACACAGCATTTTTCGCCGAGTGGTCTTTGAGGAGAAACTGTCGGTAGCCCCTCGGTTCACGTGCGTGGTCAGTTGCTCAACAGTTGCACGTTATTTACCTGCAGCCTTCTGTAACTCCTGTCATCTGTGGCCCGTGGGGCACTACAACGGCCTCAGCGTCGATTCTGGACAGCGCCATGCACGGTGCGCTTTAAATATGGCAACACGCCAACATTTTACGAACTTCGCCGTTTCTAAAATGCATCCACCCGTGGCCCGAAAGGCAATCATCACGTGCTTTTGGATGTCACATAAGTGGTTTAGTTTCCGCATTACGCATACCCTACAGTGCTAGTGCTGCCACCCGCTGTCTGTGAGTGGTTATTGCACATTGACGTCGGACACAGGCGGTGATGATGATGATAATGTCACTGGTCCGTGTAGTTGGAAAAAGGAAAGGAAAAGGAAACAGAAAGGGGAAAGGATGCTAATTGGTACCAGGAGCACCGAAAATGTGGTAAGTACACGAATTGCCTGTGCATGAACCCCGAACGAAATAGGAGCAGCGGCAGTTTAGAAATTGTAAATAGTAGAATCACTGCTGAACAGTAAGTTTCTCGCCCAACCTGACGAAACAGATGTGGAGATTGAGAAACGAATGCATAACTGTTGGAAAAAGAGTCTGCCGAGAGGAGACAGTACCTGTTTTCCGAAGGTTTAAAGAGCAATTTCAAGATTTGCGAGATAAAAGTTTAGATTACGTCGCAAATATGACGAATTATGAGAACGGCTGCACATTGTAACTGAAACTACTGGGATGTCCCATAACCATGGCACTAATTCAGAGATTCAGCTGCGCGAAGAGATTTTGAAGGTGACTGAAGTTTTTTTGAAAACAGATAATAAATCTGTTCCCTACAAATGAATCCTGGTGATCAGTTACGAAGAAGGGGAGAAAATGTATGAAAATAAATCTCTTCTTACGGAGGGACATTTCAGAGTTGTTCGAAACAACTGAAGCAACTGTACACCATTGCATGTTGATATCTGAAGCACGGAAGACTAGCTTTTTTACCAGAGGAAAGTCGAAATAATTGTGAAATATTTTTTTCTGAATCGAGAATTGTCATATCTGGGTTGTCATTTAATACTGCAATGCTAGACTTCGAAATGGCTGCAAATTAAGCTATGGAAACAGTGTTCTCCGAGCCATCTATTCCCAGTTGTAATTTTCATTTCAAGCAATGCCTCTGGAAGACATAGAAGAACTGGGATTAGTGGAGAAATACAGGGATGAAGAAGTAGTTCGATTGTCTTGCCACATGTATGCTGTAAAGCACATCTTTCACCGGACTGCCTTGATGATGCATGGATGGTAACAGCGTATCAAATGCCCAGTGGCGAAAAGATCATGAATTCGTAGACTATATAGTAAATCAATAGATGGAAAATCCTAGTACACCATCTGAAATGTAGAATTGGTGAAGACAGACAGTCGACCGAAATTATTTCGCAATAAATTCACTCCTAAATTGGCTTCAGTTGCGTTAGGTAATACCTCGATACCTAACACAACTGTATAAAAGTTATCTGCGTTCAGAGAATTTATTTCCAAGTGATTTCGGTCAGCTATCTACCGTCATCAAATCGATGCACAGGACCATGAATGCTGTCGAAGTTTGGCATAGCAAAGGTATCTGAACCCACAAACTCTGATCAATAGGCTAAAGGAGAATGCAATAAATTCAATACATGAAATTTGAAAAAAATAATCCATTGGTCAGCCTCTTCAGTGAAAGAGGTAAAAGATACATATGTGTTGAAAAAGAGTTAAAAGATATTTTAAGAACACGTAATGACTCGGTGGATTTAAGACGTTTAAAATTTACGACATTCCTACGAAAAGTTCGTAAAATAAGACAGGAAGTAATGTTGTAGAATGGAAAAGGTAAAACAAAATAATATTTTTTAAAACACGGCTATGCACTATAGACAGTCTTAAGCCTAGATAAAATGTGGAGGGGCGTTCTTATTACAGAACGACAGGCAGAGCCTCCCCAGGGTCGCGGCTTTCTTTGAAGGTCGGAGAACCCGCAGCTAAAATGTATGTGGTCAGAAACACCGCGTTGACTCACGGGTCGCCAAGTCCAAGGCAGCCAAATCCCATGACACCCTTCAAGAGGCGGCGAGGCATCTCGTACAGTAGTTAGTTGAATTTATTCCTCGCTCCTCATGACACGTCATCAAACTGATCTCCCTGCTTCTGAAGTGTCTACAGTGAGTATGAGGGAATCCCGAAACGTTACATCTTATTTTTGTTCTGCTCTCCGTTCCACACCTTCAAAGACCCACTTCTTTTCTGTGGTACTCGAACACTTGTACTTCTTCGATGTCATTTTCGCGACGGATTTATGTACTGTGCTTATGCTTTATTGAGAAAAAACGGGAATTTTTCGAAGTGTATAGCGGTGAAACGATTATCCTAATAAACGATAAAACAATTCCAGATATCGAGTATTACGTACCGGCTGACACTTCATTGCAAAATGTTTACGGGGCTGTCTGTTATGACAGTCGCTTCAGTTTATGCAATGTACCGAACACATGAGGTTTCTTCGATAAACAGAAGTTCTTACATGGGTCTTGACAACACGATCGAATTACAGAGGTTCAAATAGTGAGACTCACTTGCGTGTAACTGCATAGGCCTATTTTCGGTCCCTGCAAATAATTGTAACGCAACTAAGGACATTATAGCGACACGAACGTCAGCCGGGTAAATAACTCGTACACCAAGTGGACATCCAGCGGACGCAGGTAAACACTTCCTGTTATACCATGCCACTGCTGCCTCGGTGTAAACACGGAGGACAGCAGGAAGTGCTCTACGACCACTAGCTGGACTCCAGAGCAGGAAACAGCCGGGGTCCTCGGTGGTCTGGTGGTAAGGGGTCTGGAACGTTCCAGCGCCTCGGCTGGGGCTATTCGCCCCAGCCAGGCCGGGGTTCTATCCCCGGCCGGCGCTGGAATTTTCAGATTTCCGAACACTAGCCTCCACCTCTGCCCTGGCATGTGGCGCATGCCGGGTACCCCCGTGGGGTCCGTGTTTCGGATCCCACGTGGAGCTCACTCCCACACTACAAACTAAACCTGATTATGCTGCTGCAAACATTTTAAATTTTAATTCACACACTTACTTCATCTACATGTATTTTAAGGTGCTTAATATATCTCACTATCATTAATATTTCTAGGATTACAACTATGAAATAAAAACCTTGCAAAAAAAAAAATAAATAAATAAAGATTTTGTTTTGTTTCGTGTGCTGAGGTAAATACCCAAACATCTGCCATTTTCTTGTAGTTAACAGTCAATATTCGAAAAAAGAAGTTTATCATACTGATTCATATATTACATACTTTATTTCACACATTCTCAGTGCTGAAACAGCAGTAATTATTTCAAAGTCATTAGAAAATGCAAAATATTATATTAATAGCAACACACAAGCCAACAATGTGTTCTTTTTAGTATCATGGTTGACTATGTGATAAATAAATTCTGTATAAGAAATCGTTTCGTAACAGTTGACAATACCTTTTAAAAATACATTGTTTTCACTAAAATTGCATTTTCAAAAACGAACATAGGCCTTTTTTCTCAAACTATTCTAGTGTCAAAATGAGATGTCTGATATGACACAGGTCACTAATGAGACAAACTTTTTTTTATGAAAAACGATATTTCTCGTTTTATGTGAGCTAAATGCTGAATCAAACAGATAACATAAGACGTCCATATATTTCATGTAATATTTCGATTAATAGTTATATGACAATCTCTCTGCCTCTACTTTTTGTAAAAGTATCTTGTGGATCAGAAAAGAAATTATTTTACTACCTCTACAGGTTAAGTCTACTTGAATGAAAGAGATTGTAAAGGCCGTAGCCGAAGATGCAGAATGTTACCTTGTCTGCAAGGCGTTTGCCATCAGTAAGGAGTGAAATTGTAAAATAAGAAAAACGGATGACAAACGTCTATTATTGCTGTACTATTATATCACTAACGTTGAATTGCAAGAAACTTACCTAAAGTTCCCCTTGCTGTTCAAAATTCTTTAACCCATAATACCGTGCGATTATTTTGGTACCATTTAATGTAACAGTAGCCCCGACACCTCATTGCGCAGAGGAAATTGAACCTAAATTTCGTATTTTTGGTAATGAGAGAGAGAGAGACTGTCTGCTAGTATGGCTGTTTCTTTTGCTATTAAATTCCGAGCCACATATCCATTTTTTATGCTTAGAAGTGTGGACAAAACTTTTAGCAATACTAAATTACAAAGAGGGAATGATGAATGTAACATGCTGTGTACATTATTGTCGCTGGAGATGTAGTTTGCATTATATGTTACGAGAACAGAAGGAAGAAATAAACAGCAACTAGACATTTAAGTCACTCAATTTTCGCGGCCATTTTGCGGTTCATCACTTTGCTGCTAGGTGTCACTTCTAGTCCCTCACACACTCAGTTATCACTTCGCTGCTAGGTGTCACTACTAGTCCCTCATACACTCAGTTGTCTATAGTGCAAGGCTCCGCTACCAGAGGGCTCTATCAGCACCGGTGAGGACTCACTCTGTCGGCGTTTGCTGCTTCACTCCATCTATTCTAGCTGACGTGACTGCTAAATCTTCAGACTAAACGAAAAACATAACACCAATACCAAATAAGGCAAATAGTGATAAGTGCGAATACTACCAAACCATCACTTTCATACGTCCCAGCTGAAAATACTGATCCAAAATATTTACAGATCAATGGAACACATTAGAGAAAACGAGCTAGAGGAAAATCAATTTCGAGAGAATACGCTAGCCGTTAGAGATCGGTTGAAGAAATTCAACTCATATTTATAACATCTTTAGACGTATAAAATAACTTTTGACAGTTTTAACCAGAATATACAGTCTGAATTTAAGATGCAACCAGGGATAAAATGCAGTGAACGGCATGTTATCTAGAGCTCTGACAGAAATCAGACAGCAGGTGTACGACTTAAAAGAAAGCTGGTAGTTGATAGTTGAGAAGTGAGAGAGAGAGAGAGAGAGAGAGAGAGAGAGAGAGAGAGAAGGGGGGGGGTTTCTAGCCAATTCTCCCATGTTATTCACTCTGCATACAAAATGTTTCACACGTCATACTGCACACTTATCGAGTCTGTAGAGGGGACCTTGCTGATGAAGTTTTACATAGGAATCGATGTCTGGAAACAGAGTATACTCGTATAAGTTACAGGCGCTGGAGTCTGTAAAATATGTGTATACACGGAGATCCAATGAAGATGTTACCAATTTGAGGTTATGTCCCTATAACGGAAAATCAGAAGAGAAGACACTCCTGTTACATCTGACAGTATGTACCGGTAGTGTTGCAGCTAAGATGTAGGGCAGGAAACTTTCAGAGGTGGTAGTATGGACCGAAGAAAGAAGACAATGTCCAGTACACATGGGCTGTAAAACGCATACCTTGAGAGCTTTAAGGACTTGTTCGTCTTCGCTAGCATAAATCATATCTCCACTATTGAACAAGTGCTCATAGCTCCTCAGGTACGCATTTTGCAGCCCATGTTTAGCGGACATGTTTTCTTACTTTGATCCATACTACCACCTTTGAAAGTTAGCAACAACAGCACCAGTACTTGTATTCCACCGTCAGAGGTATGATAACGATTTTCCATTTTAACTTTCGACTCAATCGTTTCCCGTACCGGAGCCCTTACCTCAAATTGATACATAATCACGGCATCACACTCTATTTATAAACATTTGCCGGAGCTGGCGCCTGTATTTTGATGATCCGTAGGCTCGTTAGATGACGTTTGCAGGCATGAGTTACTATGTAAAATTGCAAGCTCTAGAAATGTATAAAGAAAGCAACATACGAAACGGACGAGAAATTCGGGAAATTAATCGAAGAAAGAAGAAATAGAATTTGTTTCCAAATCGAACTTTCATTTTGCTGCTGATGATTTGAAATTTCATGGCATTTATTCGCTCTGAAGATGATCGTTCAAACGATGGTCGAAATGTCGTTATTTTAGTTGTTTCAATGTTTTATAATGACATGGCCTAGTACCCAAAATGATTTTCTTCAAGTTGTTTGTAGGAATTCTATCGCTTCTCTCCGATATTTTCAGTATGATATTAGTATTTTTTCCTACACCTAGCAACTTTAGTAGTGCTTGAAATGACGGAAAGGTGCTTCGTTTTAATGATAACAATGTACAGAATAATTCAGCCATGTTTCTGCGAAGTTGCACAACGCCGAAATCCTGAAATACATCCGTATATTTCGAATGTGGTACAACAGCTGTAGGTAGGAGACGAGGTACTGGCTGTGTGGGCGATGCGTGAATCTTGCTTGGGTAGCTCTGATGGTAGAGCACTTGCCCGCGAAAGGCAAAGGTCCCAAATTCTAGTCTCGGTCCCTCACACAGTTTTAATCTGCCAGGAAGTTTCATATCGGCGCACACTCCGCTGCAGAGTGAACTAATTCTGGAAACAGCTGTACAGTTACTGGAGGGATACAGGATGTTTCAAAATTTTCGTTAAAAACTTCTAGGGAACTGAGTGACGATATTTGGAAATGGAATCCATGTATGGAAACGTATGTCCGTGCTACAGCCGTATAAATACATCTTCGCTAATGTTGTATGCAACAGGGTTATAATCACTGGGGGGGGGGGGGGGGGTTACTTACGTCGGATCGTATGATGTCATTTGACTGCTGTCTCCTCTCTGACCTGGTTCGAGTCTCGTTCATGTGAGTGTTAGAGCAACATTGCTGAGTACACTTTTGCCGAATACACTGACACGAGTATTGTGTGTGGCCAAGCTCACAATACTAGAAGAGCTGCTGGTCGCCTTTATCAAGATCATTGTCCACAACGTTTGACTCCTTCCCACACGCTTTTCGTCCCTATTGCGCAACGTCTTCGAGAAAGGGTGCCTTCACCGTCAGCAGGTGCGTCTGTGGTGCCCCGTGGAGACGCAGCGCACGCGAATTGGAAAATATATTTATATGGATATGGTGTCTGTTCCTTCGGAAATGTCCGAAAGGACACTACGAATGTAGTGTGTGGACATACAAGGTGAGAATGTGGGTCTCGCAGAAGGCGTGCGCGAGATAGTCCCTGTAGTCTCACTATCCTTTGTGCCCTCGGTGGCTCAGATGGATAGAGCGTGTGCCATGAAAGCAGATCCCGGGTTCGAGTCCCGGTCGGGACACCCATTTTCACCTGTCTCCGTTGATATATATCAACGCCAGTCAGCAGCTGAAGGCATTAACATCATTCTAATTTCGAATTGGAAAAGGCCCTCCTGTAAAAGCAGAGTCTGTGAAGACCGATTTTTTTTGTTTCTTTGGTTATTAACAAGTGGAACTGTAGAACAATAGATGTACTGGGTCACATGTACTCTGAATTGCCAAAGAAACTGGTATAATAATGCGTATTCAAACACAGAGATATGTAAACAGGCAAAATATGGTTCTGCGGCCGGCAACGCCTGAGTAAGGCATGTGTCTGCCGCGGTTGTTAGATCGGTTACTGCTGCTACAGTGGCTGGTTGTCAAGATTTAAATGACTTTGAACGTGGTATTATACTCGGCGCAAGAGCGATGGGACACAGCATCTCCGAGGCAGCGCTGAAGGGGATTTTCCTGTACGACCATTTCACGAGGGTACCGTGAATATCAGCAATCCAGCAAAACAACAATTCTCCGACATCGCTGCGGCCGGAAAAAGATCCTGCAGGAATGGGGACTGAAGAGAATCGTCGAGCGTGGCGAAAGTGCAACCATTCCGCAAATTACAGCAAATTTCAGTGCTTGACCGTCAACAAGTGTCAGCATGCGAACCATTCAACGAAACATCATCTATATGGGCTTTCAGAGCCGAAGGCCCACTCGTGTACCCTTGCTGACTGCACAGCACAAAGCTTTACACCTCATTTGGGCCCATCAGTACGAACATTGGACTGTTGATGATTGGAAACATATTGCCTGGTTGGACGAGTCTCACTTAAAAATGTCTATGGAGTATGAACGTGTACGGGGATGAAGACAACATCATGAATCCATGGACCCTGCATGTCAGCTGGGGACTGTTGAAGCTGGTGGAGGCTCTGTGACGTCGTATGGCGTGTGCATTTGGAGTGATGTGGGACCCCTGATACGCCTAGATACAACTCTGACTGGTGACACGTGCGTAAGCATCCTGTCTGATCACCTGCATGCATTCATGTCCATTGTGCACTCCGACGGAAGTGGGTAATTCCAGCACGACAATGCGACGCTCCACACAACCACAATTGCTACAGAGTGGCTGCCGGAACACTCTTCTGAGGTTAAATACTTCCTGTGGCCACCAAACTCCCCAAACTTCCAGTACGTTTCCAGTACATTGTATAGCATTATCGAGCATACGTGGGATGCCTTGCAACGTGTTGATCAGTGGAGACCTCTACTCCCTCGTACTCTTACGGATTTATGGGCAGCTCTGCAGGATTCATGGTGTCAGTTCCCTCCTGCGCGACTTCAGCCATTAGTCGATTCCATGCCACGGCGTGTTGAGGTACTTCTGCGTGCTCGCGGTGGCCTTAAACGATATTTCTTTGGTTCTTCAGTGTAACAAATTACTTGTCAAAGTGACAGCGTTACCAATATGTTTTCAAATGGTTCTAGTATACGGTACGTCTCCGGAGATGGGTTACAATTTAAAATACGAGTATTATGTCCCCTGTACAAGTTCTAGCAGTTAGTGATGGGAATTTCTGAACATCCTGTACGTTTCCAGTAAATTGTATAGCCGTTGTCGTACTACAGTTGGTGTCTGCGAATACATTTCATAATTCGTAACAGATCGTCAGGCGCGACTGCAGACGTCCGCAGCGTTTACCCAGGGCGCGTCTTGGCTACGGCAGCTCTGACGGCCACGAGAATAACCGGAGGTAGAGAGCGCAGCACGGCTAGTTTGAAGGACATTTTCAACTACTGTTGCCAGAGGTGTGTCTTTCTAGAGATACGACGACTCGCCGCACGTAAGCGGAAAGCCAAATGCTCCAACTTCTGACCTCTGCTAACATTTCGAAATTCACTGTCCTATCAGTAAGTGTACAGACACCTATTAGTGGACATTAATATGCAGTGTGTCCACCCTTTGTCTCTATGGCGGCTTGAACTCTGCGCGGGACACTAAGTGAGGTGCTTGGCATAATTTACGCACCACACACGGAGATAATATCTACGTGTTTGTTTTTGAACATGCCAGACAATACAGCGCTCAGCAAGATTGCCATGTCTCTCACCAATTTTGAACGTTTGGAACACTATGGGGAGGTTCTTTAAACCAGGTCGCGATTTTGACGATGAAACGAACCAACTGAACTGAATTTGGTACGATATCCGTCAGGAGGTCATCCACTAACTTTATCAATGTCAAGCCGAATAACTGCCCGCGTAAAGGCCAGAGGTGGGCCAACACGTTATCGACTTATCAATTTGTGAAGCTCTTTTTTTTTAATTAATCATCCAGTTTTTCTGCAACTGTAATCATTCATTTGCCCCTAAACGTACATGACGTGTATTGATTTCCAAGCCACTGGGGTAATTCCTCCGGGATACGTTTATTTTCCTTAGTGTGTAAATATATTTGGAGCAGGTCATTCAAAAACGTTTGAAACGAAATAGAGGGGAGCTGGTTGTTGTTAGGAGAACAGAATGTCTTAGACTCGCGGATCATATGGTGTTATTGGCAGAGAGCGAGAAAAGTATGACTGAAATGTTAAAAGAATTAAACAAGAGACGTGAGTAAATTGGAATGAGAAATAATAAGAAAAAGGCAAAATGTCCGGTGGTAAGTGCAAGAAAAGTAAGAACAACTATAATGTTAGGCAGGAAGATACAGAACAATTTAGTGTTTTTAGATAACTGCCGGCCGGAGTGGCCGTGCGGTTCTAGGCGCTTCAGTGTGGAACCGCGTGACCGCTACGGTCGCAGGTTCGAATCCTGCCTCGGGCATGGATGTGTGTTATGTCCTTAGGTTAGTTAGGTTTAAGTAGTTCTAGGTTCTGGGGGACTGATGACCACAGATGTCAAGTCCCATAGTGCTCAGAGCCATTTGAACCATTTAGATAACTGCGACGCGCTATTATGGACGACATTGGATGTAATAAGGAGGTGAAAACACGTACAGCAATTGCTAACGAGACGTTTCATAACAGGAGGCTTTCATGTGGGTGCGTTGATACGGGATAAAATAGGCAGGCACAGTGAGAAATTAGGTGGTGTTGAGTCGGAGAACAAAGAGAAATTTTACAGGTAGCAGGATGAGGAAACACAATTGGCATGGACACTGAATGAGAAGAGATTGTTTATTGATGGATGGTATGGAGGAAATAGTGAATGGAAGAAGAAGAACAAGTAGAAGAAGAAGAAGTCGCAGAACATACCAAGTGGTGGACAGTGTAGGGACAGAAAATAGTTGGGAGGAAACAAGAGGGTAACAAATTATGGGACTGCATGGAGAGCTACATGTGAAGACCTGCCCTAGGGTAGAACACTCATTATGATGTTGGTGGTGGTGGTGGTGGTGGTGGTGGTGGTGGTGGTGGTGGTGAAGACTTATTTAGGACATTTTGCAATACGCCCATTTTCTTATAATCCAAATTTAAAGAAAAAAAATAGGCAGCTTATAATCTGTACTCTACAAACGACCGTGAAGAGCATGGCAGATGGAACTTGCCACTATACCAGTTATCAGAACTTATTCCCACTCCACTGACACGTATGGAGCGTGCGAAATTTGACTGCTTAAAAGCCTCTGTGCGTGCTGTGCTTAGTCTAATCTGGTCTCCACGCTTCCTACAGTTACGATACGTAGGCGGTTTCAGTATATTCTTGAATTCATCATGTAACGTCGGTTCTAGAAACTTTCTAAGTAGGTCTCCTCGCGATACTTTGCTCTTCCTCGGGATAGTCTGTGTCTATCATCAACTGTCCGTTAGTTCAGTTCTCTGAACGCCTTCGTGACATTCTCCTATGGGTCAAACAAACCTGTGAGCATTTTTGCAGCCCTTCTCTGTGTAAGTTCAATATCCCCTGTTCGTCCTATCTGGTACGGGTCCCATGAATCTGATCAATAATCCAGGATGGGTCGCACGATTATTTTGTAATCAGTCTCCTCTGTAGACTGATTGCAATTCCCCAGTATTGTACCAATGAAGCGCACGTGCTTTACCTACAAATGTGCTTATGTGATCGTTCCATTTCATACCGCTACAAATTTATACACTCAAGTATTTACACGAGTTAACAAATTGCAGCTGCAGCGCACTGAAGCTGTAGCCATCGGAGTCTACGTAGTCTCATTTTTGAAATGTTGATTTTGTCGATACCGTCACAGTAGAATATTTGACTGTGCTAACAGAGCCTCGACCTCGCCTCTGCTTGCACGGCTTCGAACTATAAAAGTCCTCGAATGTGTTCCGTAAGTTTTGGAGACAGATGAAAATCGGATGGGACCAAGTCGGGGCTGTGTGGAGGTCAATCGACGGCAGTGAACGAACGGCATCGGAGTGCTGCAGACGTCGCAGCGCTCGGCTGTAGTTCGGCGTTGTAATGCTGAAGAGGAGGGTGTTCCACGTGCGGACCAACTCTTCCAGTTCGTGCTTTCAGTTTTCTGAGCTGTTTCTCACGCACCGACACAGTTACATCACACACCGCTATGTTACACGGTACAAATCGGAGCCCTCTAGCAGCAGAGGACGGCACATATGTGGAATAAAGATGTAGAATGTTACTAACGTTTTTTAACTGGAAAGCTTAGAGTTTTCAAATAAAACATTTGGAGTCACTACTTCTCAGCACTGCCTCGTGTTATATGCACAAAAATCAAAAGACTGTTTCCGAGCAAAGTATGCTATTCTTTTAATTGAACATCTTTGTAATGAACATCAGTAGTAAACATTATGGTGATCGTGAAATTTCGTATTTATATTTACATTGAAAGGCGATTAATCTGTGGCCAATACACAATGACAACGGCAGTAGCCAGGTGGATATTAACTGCAATACCGCCCACATTGCCACGGTAAGTGGAAGAATTGGTTTTCCGACACATGTCGCCATGTAACAGTCGCTCATGGCGATACATTAAAGAGTCCTCTGTCTCCCTGTCAGAGAGCCAGTACCCGGCATCACTCTAACCGAAATAAAGACGGAAATTCTGTGTGCCACATTTGAAAATGAGTCTGAAAAGGTTACAAAACTAGTTAATGGAATTAAAAATACTTCAAAATGTGAGTTGCTGCAGTTTTCCGTATTTATATTCAATACACTAGTCACAGGCTCTACAACACCCTCAGGGGATATGCTTAATCGGTTGAGAGCGTGATGTGTCCCTCCGAGATTAATTTTGCCTGGGCTTTAAGCGACTCACCGGTCAGCATTTACAGAGCTGCCAACTACATCTCACACCGGGAATATTATTAGGCTTAGTTTGCATCGCAAATCGAACGTGCATTCGCAGTCATTCCCTCTATTCACTACCATTCGCCTATATTCAACATTTAAGGATTCCTCCGGAAATATTCCAAGTAGACTTTCTCTGGATATTTTACGTCAATTTCCAAGCGCCTGCCAGTTCAATTTAATCAGAAACTTTGTGACACTCTCCAATGTATCAAACAAACCTGTGCCCATTCGTGCTGCCATTCTTTGTGTACATTCAGTATCGCCTGGCAGTCGTATCTGATTAGGATCCAAGAATCTCGAGCAATATTGGGGGATGGGTCGCACGAGTATTTGTAAACAATTTCTTTTGTACACAGATTGTATTTTCCTAGAATTCTGCCAATGAATTGCAGCCAGCCACCGTCTTTCCCTAAGACTGCGACTATGTGACGTTTCCATTTCAAATCTCTAGAAATTTTTTCACCCAGGTATTCGTGTGGGTTGAGCGATTGATAATTTGACTCGCTGATATTAAAGTCGTAGGATAAGGTTATTTCTTTTTGTGAACCGAACAATTTTACATTTCGGGAACATTTAAACCAAGTTGCCAGTCTTTGCACTACACTGAAATCTTATGAGGGCGTGACTTCTTTCAGACAGTACTTCATTACAGACAACTGCATAATTTGCGGAAAGTTTGAAGTTTCAAATAGACCGCGTAACCACCATCCCCTTCTCCCCTCCAAATTGCTATCTGAAGACTGGAAGTCCCATATGTAAACCACCTTCAGAAGTTCGTTTACTTTCCGTATCAGTTAATGTGTTAAAAACTTGACCTGAAGAATCATAGCCCTTTGCAGTTGAAGACGCTCTGTTTTAAGAGAAGCTAGTTTATGACCTGAACTAGGTATTGTACAATGCTATAATTTTCAGGTACATTCGGCGATGTATGTGGATACTGTCTGACAAATGTGTTGCGAATAGAGTGAGTAGTAAAGAAGTAATAAATTTGAAAATTCATGACTGATGCTGACTCCTTACTGCATGAACAGCGAAAATGTAGGAGCGATAAAAGTCTTTTTCCTTTCATCATTCTGTCAGGGATGTCAGAGGGAAAAAAAGTTTCACAAAGTTTCAAAATTAAGTGTGAAGTTTATTGTAAGTCTCCAGGTGCTGCCATTCACAAGTGCTCGGTGAATATAATCTGTATAATTTTCGGGTCATGAAATTACGCTACCTTATACGAGTACGAAGTTTTTGACTTTTAACGTCCAACTTATTGCGTTAAACCTATTCCTTTAAAAGAAGGACAGGAGGAGGATTGTATTTCATCTGCCATCGATGTCGAGGTCATTAGAGACGGAGCAGGAGCTGGCACTGCGTCAAGGAAGGGTAGTAGTAGTCCGCCGTGCCCTTTCAAAAGAACCATCCCAGCATTTGCTTGGAGCGATTCAGGAAAATTACGGAAAACATATATCAGGATGGCCGGACGCGGATTTAAACCGTCGTCCTCCTGAATGCGAGTAGAGTGTACTAGTTGACAGCTCATCGTCTAGAAGCTAGCGTTGCTGCTCTGGATCATGGGATTCACGCCTGGGTTGCGTTCTCCGCCAGGGAACTAGGTGTCTGTGTTGTCCTTATCATTTCGTCATCATTCGTGAACAGACGCTGATAACCGCGCAGTTCAGCGCCCAACAAACCAATCATCATCATCATCCAATGTACTACCACTGCACCAGCTCGCTCGATATACATTTAAATCAGTAGATTATGTCAGCATTTTTAGTATTTACATTGACTTCATTCTTCAATGCATGAACTGCGAGAAGACAAAGGAATTGGGATAACGAATTAAAAATACCTGATTGTGCTTCTGTTTGTAGATGACATGATTCAAGTGAATGAAATGACCTCCAAAGATCTGTATACCACCTGAACTAAATATGCAACGAATGCAACTTTAAAATTCCTAGTAATATAACGTGCACTCCGAGGAAAATATTCAGTCAGATTAAAACTAGTTTTGGATAATCCTGCTTTAGAACAGGTGTCTTAACCTTTTATTTAGGCTACGCTGTAAGTTTCGATTTTTACTCTGATACTGTAAACAAATTGTACAAATTCTAAGCTGTTTGTGGCACCGTAATCCGAACATTGGGCAATAAAGTACCGACAAAAACAGATTGTCCCGAAATTCTATAAAGTGTTCGCGGTTCTTGTGTTATGTTATGAAAGATAAAGCATGGTTGGAACAAAAAAAATCGGACGGCAGAGATGACGTTCCTAAGAAACACGAAGGGCTGCAGACCAAGGCTTGATTAGAAATGAAGATAACAGAACGAAATTAAATATTTTCAACAGAAACTAAAAAATTCAAAAATATCGTGAAGACTGGTGAGAATGCTAAGTTCCGGACTTCCCCAAAAGATCCAGAACTACAAGCGGAATGGCAGAAAACATATTGAAAAGCCTCGGAGTGGAAATAATTTCGTTTGAGGGACTACCCCACGCGGCGACTAATGAAGTACTTACACATTATACAATTCTTAAGTTATACACCAAAATAAGTAAGTTTTTAACCTGGTTTATGTTCACTGATTTATATAAAAAGCATTTTTGCTTTCTAAAGTGGGCTATGATCTTTCTCAGGGTTGAAACTGTCTCCATGCCAAATTTCAACGACATCTGTTAAGCGGCCTAGTCACGAAAACGAAATAGACTGTGTTCTAAAGAAGAAAAACAATTGAGAGAAAGAAGCGGCGTCATTTTGTGCAGGTCGCGCACATCATTTTGCAAGATAATGTTGGGACACGCTTGGTGCAAGTCGCGACTGATTTTTATCGGTATATGGGGATGGGAAGCGCCGCACCACTCACCACACTCCCCGGACTTACGCCCTGGTGAGCTCAGCTTGGTTCCTAACGTGAAGGACGAACTTAAGGGTATTCGGTTCAGAGCTGTTATGGAGATTCGCCGGACAATAGACTGCTCCACTCGAACTACCTATACAACTGGCGTACCCAGGGGTATCCTGCTCTTTCGACGTAACTGGCGACGGGTTATATTAGGAGAGCTATTCAAAAAACATCCGAGCTTTTTTAACTGTAGAAATCAACAATGGTATCAGGGCGTGTCTGCGCTCTATGGTTGCAGTTGTGGTATGTTAGCCTCGATATTCCCCTGACCTAGCAGAGTGACATCTGGCTTTTCTCCAAACTGAACGAGACTGAAGGGGATCAGATTCCAGAACAGGGAAGACATTATGCAGAATTTCACGGAGCAGTTGCGCACAATACCAAAAAACTTTCCAGAGGTGCTTCCAGCAGTGGCAACAGCAGCACGGGAGTTGTGTCGAGGCTGAAGGGGACTACTTTGGAAGTGATTGGTACCAAACAGTTGTATCTCAATAAAGATGATTTCATAAATAAAAGTCGGATTCTTTTTCAACAACCGTCGCACAGTGCTGGTGACGGCTTTGGGAAGTTAACCTTTGAATCATGTATCTATTTTGTACAAGTTGTAAATAAATACTTAGAAAACATCCCAAAACTTATGTGTTATTAATGTAGAGTAATGAAATGACGCTAATACACTTGTCTAGATAATATATTTAAGTGATTAACATTGCAAAATCACCAGGTAACTCAAGTGCGAGATAAGCATTTCGAAATGTGAAATGCTGTTACACTAGTAGCCGTTGCAACAACCGGAATGTTGAACGCAAGCATCAAAAAGTTAATGCATTGTGTTGTGCATGGGACGGATGTCAGTTTGAAGTATGGAGTTCCAAGTGTATGGTACTTGGACGGTCAACACAAGGACGGTTAATGCTGTTTGCGGATAATACTGAGTTGTCTGATGGTATCCCATACGTGCTCGACTGGAAACAGATCTGGTGATCGAGCAGGCCAAGGCGACATGTCGACACCGGTATGTGGGCGAGCCGTATCCTCTTAGAGAACAACCCCTGTAATGCCCAACAGCACAAGAGGTCGAGTCACCAAACTGACGTACACATTAGTAGAGTGCATGGGATATAACCACGAGGATGCTCCTGCTGTCCTATCAAATCGTACCCGGCACGGTAACTCCTGGTGTAGGCATGGTTTATCTAGCATGCAGACTGGTCGGTTGCAAACCTCACCTGACCTCCCCCTAACACACACACGGCCGTCACTGGCGCTGAGGCAGAACCAGATTTAACCAGAGAACACAAGAGACCCCCACCCCGTCCTCCAATGAGCTCTCATTTGACATCACTGAAGTCACAGTGGTGGTGGTGCGCGGTCAGTAGAATGCACATTACCCA
The DNA here is from genome assembly GCF_023864345.2 of Schistocerca serialis cubense. Lineage (NCBI taxonomy): Eukaryota > Metazoa > Arthropoda > Insecta > Orthoptera > Acrididae > Schistocerca > Schistocerca serialis. The sequence continues at coordinate 6,194,019 of NW_026047571.1, forward strand.
GGAGTCTGGCTCGGGGCTGTCACTGAAGTAACCGATTTGTAACAGTTTGTGGTGCCAGCAGCTGCTGCAGGTGCAGTATGTTGCTCCACAGTCCTACGCTGAAAACGATGGTCCTCCCTCTCGGTAGCGCCACGTCGCTATTCGGAGCCCCGTCTTCTTCCGGCTGTACATTCTCGTGACCACTGCTGCCAGAAATCATGTACAGTGGCTACATTTCTGCCAACTCTCTGCAGTGCTGCAGAAGAAACATCCACCTTCTCGTAGCTCCATTACACGACCTCGTTGAAACTTAGTGAGGAGCTCGGAATGCCGTGTTTGTTCCCTTAAAGGCATTCTTGACTAACATCAGTTCACCACGACCAATCTCAAAGGTCATTAACGCTCGTGACTGTTACAGTGTATAAGTAAATTAAACTTTATTTCCACCCTCATAGTGACGCTACTAGCACCACTCTTATGCGACTGGCGCGAAATCTGAATAGACATCATCTTTCAGGTGTAGAAACACGCCCACCAACATTTGTTTATGTCACACAACTAGTCCATGGTGTTGCGACTTTTTCTCCCCCCGACCGGGTTGTTGCCACTACCTTTGTATGTTGTTTAAAACCGGTTTCAGTGGAATCTGGAAACGAGTCGACTTGGTCCTTCCATTATAATTCGACCATGACAGACGAAGAGACTCAAAGAGCGTCCCAGAAATTTCCAGGCTCCAGTGGCGCGACCCTGGAGCAGGCGTGGATCGCAGCGACAGAGCCCTTGTCGCCCATACACCTCAGTCCCAACTTCCAAAACAACAGCACCGATCCGACCACGACCAAACAGGAAGTGCAGAGCATCTCCCAGAAGTAGCTCCGTGACGTAAACATGACAATAGCCATGGTGGTGTCCACGACATATCAGTCGCTGTGCAGGCAGGAGCGAAACCAGTTCAAGCAGACGGAGAGGCTCACGCTGCACCACGTAGGCTCACCGCCACTTCCTATGACTCGGCCCTGGCGCCTGTGGGGGCACTATACCATCGGGTCGCCGCCCTCGCCAAGCCTTCCACCAGTGAAAGTGCCCCACAGGTAAAAATCTAATCTGACAGGTGTATCGCAACTGCTGCATGTTTGGAACTAAGCTGTTGTACAGGTTCCGGCAAGAAGACCGTCCCATATTTCAAACAGTAATAACAAACAAGCAACAAACAACCAACCAAAGATTCAGAGAAAAAATTTTCTTTTCCCATAAATTTGCTATAAAGTTATAGGTAACTTTAAACATTTAAATTCTGATGAAGGCATTCTTCGAAGAGTTGAGACCTGGTTAATAAGACTGAAAATTGTGACCGAGGGCTGATTTTGTTTCATCTTTATTCACAGGAACAATATAAATACCATGCCAGTTTACATCGGCTGGTTTTAAAAATTATGTCTGGTAAATGGCATCCTCCATTGTTGAGACACTGAAGAAACCTTTTCCAGAAGTTCTCCATGGTCCTTCAGTGGAATGACACTCACTTCCTGGATGATTGCCTCTGTAAGTTCTCGCAGGTTTGAGGAGCGATATTTGTACACTTGACCCTTTAAGTGTTCCCAAAGAACAAAAATTACAAGGCGATAAATCGGGTGGCCATGGGGGCCAGACGATATCTCCTCGCGAAGGCAGAACAAGTCCAGAAAACAACTCTGTAAATCATCGATGACGCACCGAAGTGTCACACGATGGCTGTGAAGTGGTCGGTGCTGAAGCTCCTGACGGTTTTTTGCTGTGAGGAAGCGGTAATTTTATTTATTTGCAGTACCTGATAATTGGAAGCAAACGTCAAGAGAAGAAATCAAAACAGCGTCAGAGGCGATCATCTCAAGAATTCGCAGTCTCTCAATTCTAGGGTAACCATCATCATGGGAGTGCCAAACACTTTGAGGACTGCCCAACGGACACACACACACACACACACACACACACACACACACACACACACACACACACACACACACACACACACACACGCACATTTTACAGAGTCGTAACAGTCCGACGTCGACCAGCAGTGCAGAACCCGATGTTTCAAAGTTTGACTCCAAAATCGAATAGCTTTTATGTCAGGAACAGAACCACGTCGGCCAAATTCGAATCGAATGTGAAACGCTCGCTGAGTAATAATCACGAAAGGACCATTACGAATATATACACTATCCGATCAAATGTATCTGGACACACCCAAAAATATATGCTTTTCGTATTAGGTGCATTAGCTGCGTTGTGCTGACACCTGTTCCCAGATATTCCGTATCAGTGACCTCAGTAGTCATTAGACATCGTGAGAGAGCAGAATGGGGCGCTCCGCGGAATTCAAGGACTTCGAATGTGGTCAGGTGACTGGGTGTCACTTGTGTCATACGTCTGTACACAAGATTTCCACACTCCTAAACATCCCTAGGTCCACAGTTTCTGGTGTGATAGTGAAGTGGGTGGTCTAGGGGTAGCGTCTCTGATTCATAATCAAAACGTCTTCGGTCCCCAGGTTTGATCCCCGCCACTGCCTAAATTTTGATAAATAATCAGCATTGGCGGCCGAAGACTTCCGGCATAAGAAGTCAGCCTCATTTTGCCAACGGCCTTGTCAAAGAGGGCGGAGGAGCGGATAGAGGTTCAGGGCACTTTCTTGTCCTAGGGGTGGGAAATTGCTCCTAAAGGCGGAAGAATGATCAACGACATGAGGATGCAGAAGGCAATGGAAACCACTGCATTAAAGACACGTAACGTGTACCCACAGCACATGTGGCATGTATTTGAAGAAGTGTCATGATGATCTCTCCATTGGCAAAAGATTCCGGAATAGTCCCCCATTCGGATCTCCGGGAGGGGACTGCCAAGGGGGAGGTTACCATGAGAAAAAGGTTGAATAATCAACGAAACGATAACGTTCTACGAGTCGGGGCGTGGAATGTCAGAAGCTTGAACGTGGTAGGGAAACTAGAAAATCTGAAAAGGGAAATGCAAAGGCTCAATCTAGATATAGTATGGATCAGTGAAGTGAAGTGGAAGGAAGACAAGGATTTCTGGTCAGATGAGTATCGGGTAATATCAACAGCAGCAGAAAATGGTATAACAGGTGTAGGATTCGTTATGAATAGGAAGGTAGGGCAGAGGGTGTGTTACTGTGAAAAGTTCAGTGACCGGGTTGTTCTAATCAGAATCGACAGCAGACCAACACCGACAACGATAGTTCAGGTATACATGCCGACGTCGCAAGCTGAAGATGAACAGATAGAGAAAGTGTATGAGGATATTGAAAGGGTAATGCAGTATGTAAAGGGGGACGAAAATCTAATAGTCATGGGCGACTGGAATGCAGTTGTAGGGGAAGGAATAGAAGAAAAGGTTACAGGAGAATATGGGCTTTGGACAAGGAATGAAAGAGGAGAAAGATTAATTGAGTTCTGTAACAAGTTTCAGCCAGTAATAGCGAATACCCTGTTCAAGAACCACAAGAGGAGGAGGTATACTTGGAAAAGGCCGGGAGATACGGGAAGATTTCAATTAGATTACATCATGGTCAGACAGAGATTCCGAAATCACATACTGGATTGTAAGGCGTACCCAGGAGCAGATATAGACTCAGATCACAATATGGTAGTGATTAAGAGTAGGTTGAAGTTCAAGACATTAGTCAGGAAGAATCAATACGCAAAGAAGTAGGATACGGAAGTGCTAAGGAATGACGAGATACGTTTGAAGTTCTCTAACGCTGTAGATACAGCAATAAGGAATAGCGCAGTAGGCAGTACAGTTGAAGAGGAATTGACATCTCTAAAAAGGGCCATCACAGAAGTTGGGAAGGAAATCCGAGGTACAAAGAAGGTAGCTGCCAAGAAACCATGGGTAACAGAAGAAATACTTCAGTTGATTGATGAAAGGAGGAAGTACAAACATGTTCTGGGAAAATCAGGAATACAGAAATACAAGTCGCTGAGGAATGAAATAAATAGGAAGTGCAGGGAAGCTAAGACGAAATGGCTGCAGGAAAAATGTGAAGACATCGAAAAAGATGTGATTGTCGGAAGGACAGATTCAGCATACAGGAAAGTCAAAACAACCTTTGGTGACATTAAAAGCAACGGTGGTAACAATAAGAGTGCAACGGTAATCCCACTGTTAAATGCAGAGGAGAGAGCAGATAGGTGGAAAGAATACATTGAAAGCCTCTATGAGGGTGAAGATTTGTCTGATGTGATAGAAGAAGAAACAGGAGTCGATTTAAAAGAGATAGGGGATCCAGTATTAGAATCGGAATTTAAAAGAGCTATGGAGGACTTACGGTCAAATAAGGCAGAAGGGGTAGATAACATTCCATCAGAATTTCTAAAATCATTGGGGGAAGTGGCAACAAAACGACTATTCACGTTGGTGTGTAGAATATATGAGTCTGGCGATATACCATCTGACTTTCGGAAAAGCATCATCCACACAATTCAGAAGACGGCAAGAGCTGACAAGTGCGAGAATTATCGCACGATCAGCATAACAGCTCATGCATCGAAGCTGCTTACAAGAATAATATACAGAAGAATGGAAAAGAAAATTGAGAATGCGCTAGGTGACGATCAGTTTGGCTTTAGGAAAAGTAAAGGGACGAGAGAAGCAATTCTGACGTTACGGCTAGTAATGGAAGCAAGGCTAAAGAAAAATCAAGACACTTGCATAGGATTTGTCGACTTGGAAAAAGCTTTCGACAATATAAAGTGGTGCAAGCTGTTCGAGATTCTGAAAAAAGTAGGGGTAAGCTATAGGGACAGCCGGGTCATATACAATATGTATAGCAACCAAGAGGGAATAATAAGAGTGGACGATCAAGAACGAAGTGCTCGTATTAAGAAGGGTGTAAGACAAGGCTGTAGCCTTTCGACCCTACTCTTCAATCTGTACATCGAGGAAGCAATGATGGAAATAAAAGAAAGGTTCAGGAGTGGAATTAAAATACAAGGTGAAAGGATATCAATGATACGATTCGCTGATGACATTGCTATCCTGAGTGAAAGTGAAGAAGAATTAAATGATCTGCTGAACGGAATGAACAGTCTAATGAGTACACAGTATGGTTTGAGAGTAAATCGGAGAAAGACGAAGGTAATGAGAAGTAGTAGAAATGAGAACAGCGAGAAACTTTACATCAGGATTGATGATCTCGAAGTCAATGAAGTTAAGGAATTCTGCTACATAGGCAATAAAATAACCAATGACGGACGGAGCAAGGAGGACATCAAAAGCAGACTCGCTATGGCAAAAAAGACATTTCTGGCCAAGAGAAGTCTACTAATATCAAATACCGGGCTTAATTTGAGGAAGAAATTTCTGAGGATGTACGTCTGGAGTACAGCATTGTATGGTAGTGAAACATGGACTGTGGGAAAACCGGAACAGAAGAGAATCGAAGCATTTTAGATGTGGTACTATAGACGAATGTTGAAAATTGGGTGGACTGATAAGGTAAGGAATGAGGAGGTTCTACGCAGAATCGGAGAGGAAAGGAATATGTGGAAAACACTGATAAGGATAAGGGACAGGATGATAGGAAATCTGCTAAGATATGAGGGAATGACTTCCATGGTACTAGAGGGAGCTGTAGAGGGCAAAAACTGTAGAGGAAGACAGAGATTGGAATACGTCAAGCGAATAATTGAGGACGTAGGTTGCAAGTGCTACTCTGAGATGAAGAGGTTAACACAGGAAAGGAATTCGTGGCGGGCCGCATCAAACGTCAGTAGACTGATGACCAAAAAAAGAAAGTGAAGTGGAAACGTGAAGGGACACGTACAGCACAAAAGCGTACAGGCCGACCTCGCCTGTTGACTGACAGAGACTGCCGACAGTTGAAGACAGATATAATGTGTTACAGGCAGGCATCTATACAGACCATCACACAGGAATTCCAAACTGCATCAGGATCCACTGCTAGTATTATGGCAGTTAGGAAGGTGAGAAAACTTGGATTTCACAGTCGAGCAGTTGCTCATTAGCCACACATCACGCCAGTAAGGCCAAACGACGCCTAGCTTGATGTAAGAAGCGCAAACATTGAACAGTGGAAAAACGTTATCTGGAGTGACGAATCACGGTACACAATGTGGCGATCCGATGGCAGGTTGTGTGTATGGCGAATGCCTGGTGAACGTCATCTGCCAGCGAGTGTAGTGCCAATAGTAAAATTCGGAGGCTCTGGTGTTATTGTGTGGTCGTGTTTTTCATGGAAGGGGCTTGACCCCTTGTTGTTTTGCGTGGCACTATCACACCACAGGCCTACATTTATGTTTTAAGCACCTTCATGCTTTCACTGTTGAAGAGCAATTCGGGGATGGCGATTGCATCTTTCAACACGATCGAGCACCTGTTCACAATGCATGGCCTGTGGCCGAGTGGTCACACGACACTAACATCCCTGAAAAGGACTGGCCTGCACAGAGTCCTGGCCTGAATCCTTGGGATGCTTTGGAACGCCAACTTGGTGCCAGGCCTCACCGATCGACATCGATACCTCTCTTCAGTGCAGCACTCAGTGAAGACTGGGCTGCCACTCCCCAAGAAACTTCCCAGCACCTGATTGAACATATGCCTGCGAGAGTGGAAGCTGTCGTGAAGGCTAGGGGTGGGCCAACACCATATTTGAGTCCAATATTACTGATGGAGGGCGCCACGAACTTCTACGTCATTTTCAGCCAGGATACTTTTGACCGCATAGTGTACAACAACCGCTTCTCAGAATTACATGCAACGATTTCACGGAATGATATACAGGGTTTTCATAAAAATTAATGAGACTGATTCTCTGCTGACGCGACTGTACTTCACAGCGCGCGCTCGCCGGGGGGCCGAAAACGCGCGGCGTGCCAGTCGCGTTGAGTGGACACGTCACAAAGTCGTCGGTTGTGGTGCAACAACAGTTTAGTGTGAAACTAGGAAAATAGGGTACGGAAACGTTGGATATGTTTCGGCAAGCCTACGGCGATGATTGCCTGTCAAAAGCCCAGCTTTTCAGGTAGGTGAAGAACTTTAAATAGGGCGAGGAGAGCTGAGGACGAGGACCATTCCGGACGCCCTTCAACCAGCAAAACTGACGTTTACATCGGCCGTGTGGGCGCTTTATCGAACACGGACCGTCAGATGAGTGTCAAGATGATAGGAGACCACCTCGGACTTGCAAAATGACAGTGCACAACATCATTACCAGAGAATTGTCGACGAAGAAGATCTGCGCCAAGATGGTCCCGAAGATTTTCTGAGACATTCAAGCACGTATGGACGCAAGAAAATCTGCAGAGCCTTTAAGCAGATCCGGAATTTTTAGATAAATCACCGGAGACGAAACCAGGGTGTTTCAGTACGACCTGGAGACAAAGCGCAATAGTGCCGGAATTGCACACTGCAGCATCCCCAAGACCAAAAGAGGCTGGCATGAGCAAATCGAAGGTTAAAGCCATGCTGACGGTGTTTCGGTGTCAGGTGTAAGTGACTAAGAGACTGAAAGCCAGGGTCCACTGCGTGAGGCCATTCATCGCTAATGAACGGAAGCTGCATGATGACAATGCACCAGACCCTGTAAAGGGCGTCACTGGAAGCACGGCTTCTCTTGCAACCACACATTTCGCGGTCAAAAATAACAGGGCATTGAGCAACAAAACGACGTCATCGACCCATTTCTTTGGGGTGTGCCTCAGCACACTTTTTCTTTGCTATACAGGATGTTACAATTGCATACCTGTCTGAACCATTCGACGGAATTTGAACGTGATCTGAAGTCGCAAGGGACAATTATGCTTTTTCAGCCATGTTATATCAGGCCATCCTCTGGTGGAAGGGCTACACATTCACACATGCGTGAATAAAATGGCAAGGGTCCCTCTAAGAACCCCCAGTTCGGCAACATCCTCGGTGTCTTCTGCGCACCTTTCTTGGACACCTTAAAGATGTACCTGTCTACAGGGACACTAATTTCTAGGCACGAGAGTGAATGGAATCCCTTTCAACATCCCCCAGGCCTGTATTGCACTATCATACTTCTTTGACAAAGAAATATGATCAAATATTTATCAAATTTCCTTGACAAGGCTCCTCGACAAGGCTCTTTGCGTGTCGCTAGAAAGGAGTGTTACATTGTCGTCATATTTTTTGTCAAAGTGCAAGATGGTGGGCCACAATAACCGGTTATTATGCGCTGCAGTTGCTTGTACCGCAGTTGCATTGTGTATGCATTTAGAAGAGAAGCGGTGGAAAAAAAGAAGGTTGTGTCAAGCCATGGGTCTTATGTCGAGACGATAAAAGCATTCAGCAAAATTTGTCATGAGAGCTGCAAGTAGTGGACGTCAGATCTTATACAAATTATTTACGGATGGAAGAGAGTGAATTTTAGTACCTTCTCAGTATAGTGGCTCCTAATATTAGAGAGCAGAACACTCACTTCGGAGTGCTAGATGTGCATAAGACAGGTTCACCGTATCACTGTGATATCTTACTACAGGAGAGAGCTACTCTAACTTACTATACAGCCCTCTAAATACCATAGTGCACATTAACCACAAGAAGTACAGAAACGTGTCAAGTGATTTATAATGCACTGAACGAGGGATATCTGAAGACAAATATGTGTCTAGTTCACTATGTAGGTAATTAAGAACTATTTTATTTTCGAATAATTTAATTAATAAAATTAGTTTTTCAACAAATACAAAATGAATTAAAAGTACGAAATAGATGAACACTTTTTATCTTGTGGCATCCACAGTTCAAATGTAGACGAACTAGAATAGGAGAGCAGCTAATATTTTTTATTTCAAAGTGTGTCGTCCTCTATCCCAGCTTGCTTTTAGCTGGCTTGGTGTAGAGGTGGATGGCTGTAGCTAATCTTGGCTGCTCTTGGATGACAACTGACAACACCTCCTCCTCATTTCATATTTCACCTGAAATTCTAATGCCGTTGCCAAAAGTTAACGAAAGCATGAAAAGAGCGAAACGGAAAAGGGGGAAAACCGATTTTTAAATGATTCGCCGTACAAAAAAAGAGTTAGAAGCCATTATTAAGGAAAAATAGAAAAAGAATTTTGCCAAAGAAGAAAGAGCAAAGAAAAAACTATTTGCGAAACAGAATAAAATTAAGAATTCAATAAAGAAAGAAAGGGCCTGAAGATAAATGGAAAAAAGGAGAGAGAATACACTATTAACGAGAGTTATGACTGTGCATGTTTATATTGTGGTGAGTTTTATTCAACATCAGTTGAAGGTTGGGTCGCTTGTTCCACGATTCCTGTGCAGGAATAGATATCAGATATCAAATGTGATGCGTCTTTCCTCTTGTGTGAGTTTCGTAAATAGCCTTAAGAAAAGGATAAAATACATGAAAACTGTAGTTTGACATTAAACTAAATCAATACCGAGTAAGCCAATATTTTCTGCATTTCCGGTAATTTTATACGTTTTTATAATCACTTGTACTTACCACCCCAATCTGCCCTGTGCACGGGGCAGAATGTAGCAAACGACATATCTTTCTGTTTTTAAACGAAAAAAATACTGTTCTTTTATTTTACGGCAACGTTCTTGTAGTTTTGTGATTAATACATCATCATGTGTTCATATAAAAATTGGTAACTCTCTTATTTAACACTTTTGTGCTTTTAATCAAATGTATAACAGTTGCAGTGAAAGAAACTATGAATCTTAGTGAGTGCATATACACCATTAAGTGCAATACAGCTTCATATTCAATTTTCTGTAACTTTTGTAACTTAATGTACCTTTCCTCTCAAACTATTTATCCCAGAACCGTGTAATTCTAACGGTCAGTTGTCTTACTCGACATGTATGAAGTATATTTTTTAATGCTTCCTACTATATTATAAAAAACACTATGGTCTTTTAAATTTCGAAATTTGCTCACAAAACATCTTACTAAACTTTTCCAAAATTGCACTATTAATATATTATTCATGAAAAAATGTCACTGTTAGAAAATAGTGGAGATCCATGTAAGAAATGTTTCGTGTTCTACCGTTAGTATAACACAGCTTGAGATAAGGGACATGGAAATAGGTCAATTTAACATGGTGCAGATAGAAGATACCTTCTCGCCATGAAATTTGTCTTTAAAAACAAATGAATATTCTCAAATCAACAGCTCATTTCATGAAGTCATTACTAGAAACATGAATAATCCTCACAAAAATTTGGAAGTTAATTTCTTTGGTGCAAGAAAGTCTCCATCATTCAGGAAATCCCATTTTCAATAACGTGCCAGCAGCCATAAAACGCTTTACTACTGACAAATTTCAGTTTAAGACGAGCCTAAAGGATTTATTGCTAGCCATCTTCTCCGATTCCATTAATGAACTGAATTTCTTAGCAGAACTAGCGTGCGCGCGGTTGAGAGAGAGAGAGAGAGAGAGAGAGAGAGAGAGAGAGAGAGAGAGAGAGGGCGGGTCAAATAATACAAGTACAATCAAAAGTATGTCTAAATTTTCATTTCACATTCCACGTCCATGATCACTCCACTTGCGATCTGTGGAAGGTAAATTAGCATATTAGTTTCACATTGAGTGTCTCCTCATTATGGATCAATTGTAACGGAAAGTACATATAATCCAATCTAACCCCTTTATCTGTCCCATTTCTATTGAAGGTTACGCATCAGACAAATACCTTCATGTTGTTGTTGTTGTTGTTGTTGTCTTCAGTCCAGAGACTGGTTTGATGCAGCTCTCCATGCTACTCTATCCTGTGGAAGCTTCATATCCCAGTACCTCCTGTAACATACATCCTTCTGAATCTGTTTAGTATATTCATCTCTTGGTCTCCCTCTACGATTTTTACCCTCCACGCTGCCCCCCAATACTGTATTGGTGATCCCTTGATCCCTCCGAATATGCCCTACCAACCGATCCCCTCTTCTAGTCAAGTTATGCCACAAATTTCTCTTCTCCCCAATTCTATTCAATACCTCCTCATTAGTTATGTGATCTACCCATCTAATCTTCAGCATTTTTCTGTAGCACCACGTTCAACTGCTCTTCCAAGTGCTTTGCTGTCTCTGACAGAATTCAATGTCATCGGCGAACCTCAAGGTTTTAATTTCTTCTCCATGGATTTTAATTCCTACTCCGATTCTTCTTTTGTTTCCTTTACTGCTTGGTCAATAAGCAGGTTGAACAACGTCGGGGAGAGGCTACAACCCTGTCTCACTCCCTTCCCAACCACTGCTTCCCTTTCATATCCCTCGACTCATATAACTGCCATCTGGTTTCTGTACAAATTGTAAATAGCCTTTCGCTCCCTGTATTTTACCCCTGCCACCTTCAGAATTTGAAACAGTATTCCAGTGAACATTGTCAAAAGCTTTCTCTAAGTCTACAAATGTTAGAAACGTAGGTTTGAACTTCCTTTATCTTCTAAGATAAGTCGTAGGGTCAGTATTGCCTCACGCGTTCCAGTATTTCTATGGAATCCAAACTGGTCTTTCCCCGAGGTCGGCTTCTACCACTCTTTCCACTCGTCTGTAAAGAATTCGTGTTAGTATTTTGCAGAGGTGGCTTATTAAACTGGTAATTTTCACATCTGTCAACACCTACTTTCTTTGAGATTTGTATTATTATATTCTTCTTGAAGTCTGAGGGTATTTCGTCTGTCTCATACATCTTGCTCGCCAGATGGTAGAGTTTTGTCAGAGCTGACTCTCCCAAGGCTGTCGGTAGTTATCATGGAATGTTGTCTACTCCAGGGGCCTTTTTTCGACTCAGGTCTTTCAGTGCTCTGTCAAACTCTTCACGCAGTATCATTTCTCCCATTTCAACTTCATCTACATCCTCTTCCATTTCCGTAATATTGTCAAGTACATCGCCCTTGTACAGACCTATATACTCCTTCGACCTTTCTGCTTTCCCTTCTTTGCTTAGAACTGGGTTTCCATCTGAGATTTTGATATTCATACAAGTAGTTATCTTTCCTCCAAATGTCTGTTTAATTTTCCTGTAGGCAGTATCTATCTTACCCCTAGTGATATGCGCCTCTACATCCTTACATTTGTCCTCTAGCCACCCCTGCTTAGCCATTTTGCACTTCCTGTCGATCTCATTTTTGACACGTTTGTATTCCTTTTTGCCTGTCTCATTTACTGCATTTGTATATTTTCTCATTTCGTCAATTAAATTCAATCTCTCTTCTGTTACCCAAGGATTTCTACTAGCCCACGTCTTTTTACCTACTTGATACTCTGCTGCCTTCACTATTTCATGCTTCAAAGCTACCCATTCTTCTTCTACTGTATTTCTTTCCCCCATTCCTGTCAATTGTTCCCTTATGCTCTCCCTGAAACTCTCTACAACCTCTGGTTCTTTCAGTTTATCCATGTCCCATTTCCATCAATTCCCAACTTTTTGCAGTTTCTTCAGTTTCAATCTACAGTTCATAACCAAAAGATTGTGGTCAGAGTCCACATCTCCCCCTGGAAATGTCTTACAATTTAAAATCTGGTTCCTAAATGTCAGACCTACCATTATATAATCTATCTGGTCTCCAGGTTTCTTCCATGTACACAACCTTCTTTTATGGTTCTTGAACCAATTGTTAGCTATGATTAAGTTATGCTCTGTGCTAAATTCTACTAGGCGGCATCCTCTTTCATTTCTTCCCCCCGATCCGTATTCACCTACTACGTTTCCTTCTCTCCCTTTTCCTACTGCCGAATTCCAGTCACCCATGACACTTTTCGTCTCCCTTCACTCTCTGAATAATTTCTTTAATCTCATCACACATTTCATCAATATCTTCGTCATCTGCGGAGCTAGTTGGCATATAAACATGCACTACTGTGGTAGGCGTGGGCTTCGTGTCTTTCTTGGGCACAATAATGCGTTCACTAAGCTGTTTGTCCTTCCCCATGAACCATGGACCTTGCCATTGGTGGGGAGGCTTGCGTGCCTCAGCGATACAGATGGCCGAACCGTAGGTGCAACCACAACGGAGGAGTATCTGTTGAGAGGCCAGACAAACGTGTTGTTCCTGAAGAGGGCACCAGCCTTTTCAGTAGTTGCAGGGGCTACCGTCTGGATGATTGACTGACCTGGCTTTGCAACATTAAGCAAAACGGCCTTGCTGTGCTGGTACTACGAACGGCTGAAAGCAAGGGGAAACTACGGCCGTAATTTTTCCCGAGGGCATGCAGTTTTACTGTATGCATAAATGATGATGGCGTCCTGTTGGGTAAATTATTCCGGAGATAAAATAGTCCCCCATCTCCGGGCGGGGACTACTCAAGAGGACGTCGTTATCAGGAAAAAGAAAACCGGCGTTCTACGGATCGGAGCGTGGAACGTCAGATCCCTTAACCGGGCAGGTAGACTAGAAAATTTAAAAAGGGAAATGGATAGGTTAAAGTTAGATATAGTGGGAATTATCGAAGTTCGGTGGCAGGAGGAACAAGACTTTTGGTCAGGTGAATACAGGGTTATAAATACAAAATCAAATAGGGGTAATGCAGGAGTAGGTTTAATAATGAATAAAAAAATAGGAGTGCGGGTAAGCTACTACCAACAGCATAGTGAACGCATTATTGTGGCCAATATAGACACGAAGCCCATGCCTACTACAGTAGTACAAGTTTATATGCCAACTAGCTCTCCAGATGATGATGATGAATTGATGAAATGTATGATAAGATAAAAGAAATTATTCAGCTACTGAAGAGAGACGAAAATTTAATAGTCATGGGTGACTGGAATTCGAGAGTAGGAAAAGGGAGAAAGGAAACATAGTAGGAGAATATGGATTGAGGCTAAGAAATGAAAGAGGAAGTCACCTGGTAGAGTTTTGCACAGAGCATAACTTAATCATAGCTAACACTTGGTTCAAGAACCATGAAAGAAGGTTATATACATGGAAGAATCCTGGAGATACTAGAAGGTATCAGATAGATTATATAGTGGTAAGACAGAGATTGAGGAACCAGGTTTTAAACTGTAAGACATTTCCAGGGGCAGACGTGGACTCTGACCACAATCTATTCGTTACGAACTGTAGATTAAAATTGAAGAAACTGCAAAAAGGTGGGAGTTTAAGAAGATGGGACCTGGATAAACTGAAAGAACCAGAGGTTGTACAGAGTTTCAGGGAGAGCATAAGGGAACAATTGACAGGAATGGGGGAAAGAACTACAGTAGAAGACGAATGGATAGCTTTGAGGGATGAAGTAGTGAAGGTAGCAGAGGATCAAGTAGGTAAAAAGACGAGGTTTAGTAGAACTTCTTGGGTAACAGAAGAAATATTGAATTTAATTGATGAAAGGAGAAAATATAAAAATGCAGTAAATGAAGCAGGCAAAAAGGAATACAGACGTCTCAAAAATGAGATAGACAGGAAGTGGAAAATGGTTACGCAGGGATGGCTAGAGGACAAATGTAAGGATGTAGAGGCGCATATCACTAGGGGTAAGATAGATACTGCCTACAGGAAAATTAAAGAGACCTTTGGAGAAACGAGAACCACTTGTATGAACATCAAGAGGTCAGATGGAAATCCAGTTCTAAGCAAAGAAAGGAAAGCAGAATGGTGGAAGGAGTATATAGAGGGTCTATACAAGGGCGATGTACTTGAGGACAATATTATGGAAATGGAAGAGGATGTAGATGAAGATGAAATGGGAGATACGATACTGCGTGAAGAGTTTGACAGAGCACTGAAAGACCTGAGTCGAAACAAGGCCCCGGGAGTAGACAACATTTCATTAGAACTACTGACGGTCTTGGGAGAGCCAGTCCTGACAAAACTCTACCATCTGGTGAGCAAGATGTATGAGACAGGGGATATACCCTCAGACTTCAAGAAGAATATAATAATTCCAATCCCAATGAAACTAACCTTACGACTTATGTTAGAAGAAAGATTAAGGAAAGGAAAACCGGCGTTTCTAGCATTTGTAGACTTAGAGAAAGCCTTTGACAATGTTAACTGGAATACTGCCTTTCAAATTGTAAAGGTGGCAGGGGTAAAATACAGGGAGCGAAAGCCTATTTACAATTTGTACAGAAACCAGATGGCAGTTATAAGAGTCGAGCGGCATGAAAGGGAGCCAGTGGTTGGGAACGGAGTGAGACAGGGTTGTAGCCTCTCCCCGATGTAATTCAATCTGTATACTACGCAAGCAGTAAAGGAAACAAAAGAAAAATTCGGAGTAGGTATTAAAATCCATGGAGGAGAAATAAAAACTTCGAGGTTTGCCGATGACATTATAATTCTATCAGAAACAGCAAAGGACTTGCAAGAGCAGTCGAACGGAATGGACAGTGTCTTGAAAGGAGGATATAAGATGAACATCAACAAAAGTAAAACGAGGATAATGGAAGGTGGTCAAATTATGTCGGGCGATGGTGAGGGAATTAGATTAGGAAATGAGACACTTAAAGTAGTAAAGGAGTTTTGCTATTTGGGGAGCAAAATAACTGATGATGGTCGAGGTAGAGAAGATATAAAATGTAGATTGGCAATGGCAAGGAAAGCGTTTCTGAAGAAGAGAAATTTGTTAACATCGAGTATAGATTTAAGTGTCAGGAAGTCGTTTTTGAAAGTATTTGTATGGAGTGTAGCCATGTATGGAAGTGAAACATGGACGATAACTAGTTTGGACAAGAAGAGAATAGAAGCTTTCGAAATGTGATGCTGCAGAAGAATGCTAAAGATTAGATGGGCAGATCACATAACTAATGAGGAGGTATTGAATAGAATTGGGGAGAAGAGGAGTTTGTGGCACAACTTGACTAGAAGAAGGGATCAGTTGGTAGGACATGTTCTGAGGCATCAAGGGATCACAAATTTAGAACTGGAGGGCAGCGTGGAGGGTAAAAATCATAAAGGGAGACCAAGAGATGAATCACTAAGCAGATTGAGAAGGATGTGGGTTGCAGTAAGTACTGGGAGATGAAGAAGCTTGCACAGAATAGGGTAGCATGGATGGTTGCATCAAACCAGTCTCAGGACTGAAGACCACAACAACAACATGATGTTTGTAGTAGCTTACCCACATTCCTATTTTTTTATTCATCATTAGACCTACTCGTGCATTACCTTAATATTAGCCTTCCTAATACTTAAAACTATATTCTTTATTAAGAATGACGCAGGTGGACAGACTTACATGAAATTACAGACCGTCGAGATAGTCACGAATATAACCGACAAGCTAATGGGCCCTTCACAGGAAAAGGTTTTTCGCCGCAAAACGCGGAAAACTGAAATCCGGCAAATGAGTAAAAAATATATATTCACTGACAAAAAATTAGTGTACGTAAACAACATACACCACAACAGTCTGGGATTTCTCTATTACATAATAGTTGTTGTGATTGTATCTTGCAGCTTTAACTTTTTTAAATTAAAAGAGATTTTAAAAGGACAGAAAGAACGTTTTGGACTACGCTACAGATCGTTCTGTTAGCACAGTCTTTACTTCGTAATCACTTTCGTTGACTTCGGCGACTCTCAACCAAAATCTCCAACCTAACCGAGACAATGCGCTACGATACAGCCGAGATCATGACAAGAGAAAAGGGCTACATTACACTTGAAGTAATTTTATATACATAAGGATCTCCATGACCTGTGTAGGTCTAACATGAAAAATCTCCGAACCACTCTCCTCAAATAGATCGCAATCTTCACTTGACCTTTAATTGTTACTATTGACCTTTAATTGTTACTATTTCAGAATTAAAAACCTAATTCAAAGAAAATTTGGCTAACAGTCACAAAACTGGAAAAATAAAAATAATAAAATTGAGAACGTGCAACAGGTTAGCAAAAACCATAAACATGAGATTCTACAGAAAATAAAAGTGAGAAAGGGGATTGTTAATATTGTAGACCGCTTAGGAACTGTAGGCTACGAAAGGGATGAAACCACAAATCGATTAATTGGTGGAAGAGTTAGTGTGTTTTAAGATTAAATATAAACAAGAATTACAGAAGAATATATTGAAGCTATATTACGAAAAATTGCTAAATGTGGAGACAAATTGTGTCCAGTATTAAATGAGTTTGTGCACCTAGTACGGATAAAACAGTATCTGCAGCATCAGAAGAAACTTCGGATATGTGTTTCGTATTTCATCCAAGTCTGCAGTCTATAAATAAACAATAAATCACTATAGGGAAATTACCTACGAAGAAGTTCTTGGTAAAGAAACACAGCACCTAAATACGTATGTAGGCTTAATACGCACTACAAACGTGTTTAAAAATCGCTATAGTTGCCTTGGACTAACGACGAGGGAATATCAATATAACCGGTACAGCTTGTACGATTTCCAAAGCTGTTATGCATGAAAAAGCTAAACGGCGTGTCGTGAACAAAATACAATTTAACACCGAAACAATGACATTAGCTGACAATGGGCACTGACTTCAGTCAATGGGCACTGTTGAAAATTTGTGCCAGACTTGGGTTAGCACCCGAGTCCCCTGGTTACTAGGGAGAGGCAATGATCACTGTGTCCGAATTACGCAGTGGTCAACCCAATTGCACGAAATGCCCAAGCATGCCGTCCGTCAGAACCAAATTTCCAATTCCTTCACAGACTGCTAATGTAGTGCTCCTTGTACATTATCCTCCTCGCCTTAATTATATAGTATATCCCCAAAAGAACGGACACCGAATATATACAAACTTAGCCTTACGAACATTGCAGACACACGTCACAGTTCAAAGAATGTACCAATACATTGCATTGTTTACTATAGACCACGAATCGAGTAACGTAAAAAAATAGCTCTGCGTCTATTGAGATCATGATTCAGAGTTTAAAAAAAAAACTTAATAAGTCGCCCACATATTATAGTTGCTGCCGAAAGAGGAGAACCACTATTTTCCCGTAAACGGAAATATAGTTAAAATTACGCTTTTATTTCGCCTAGTTTATTAAAAATTGTAGTGAGAGTTATATAGTGGACTCTCCCCTCCCCTCCCCTCCCCTCCCCCCAGAAACGTAGTTTTCGCCGCTTTTGTGCGACTTTTGTCTACAGCTAGAGAAAGTGTGTTAAATATGGCGCGGACGGAAACACTAGGCTACGTTACAGGGCAATCTGCTCGCACAACGTTTACTCGTCGTTCATAATCGTTGGCATAAACAACTCTCAATCGAATTACCCCCTTCCAACCTAACTTAGATCTCTGGCTACACTACCCATCGGCCTGTCATCACAACCAAAATTTCATTGAGGAGGGGGATTTCCTGTATCTCTCTCTAGGCAAAACTGTCACTTATTGTAGATTGATTGTCAGTCTCAACTACAAGATTTACTAATGATAAACACTTTTGAGACTGCTCATAATTTTAGAATAGTTCTCTTCGTCTTACTTGGCATAAATTGTTTGCTGGCGTCCCAGCAGCTAGCTCCCTCAATGTCTGCTTCTGCCATAGCACCACGCCAGTCTGTTGTCCTAGCAGACGGAACGCACCGCATATCCAACACCTTCGGAACCACTCACTGGCCAGTTAGCAACTGAGCCGATCACTGTTTACATCGTGAAAGGAAAACTATGCAAAGACGTACACTCAAATGGCACGACTGAGTAGCGCACATACAGTAATATCTGTGGAATGTCCATCGACACGCGCAGAACGAGATTCTCGCAAACGTACAGCGCCTCCGAAAAAAATCTCGTGGCTATATTCCGGAGTTACGGCCAGTTTCTCATTCAAATGTGCAAAAAAGGGTACATGAGCTTTATTTTAGATTTACAATAAAAAATGGCACCCGTAATTATGATTTCACCAAGGGCCAGCGAGTCTGAAGTACGCAGACAACGTGCAGTGTGGCCCATAAAATCAAAAATTGCTAACATCAGTTGATACTACATTAAATTTATGGGAGCTCATACTTCTCTGAAATTAAAAATGGATAACATCAGTTGATATTACATAAAATTTATGGGAGCTCATAACTAACCACAGTGAAACAACCTTAAACTTAGCGATACGGTGATAATTCGAACATTGGGGGTTTGTTCCACTCCTTGTTGTTGTTGTTGTTTCTGTTGTTGTGGTCTTCAGTCCTGAGACTGGTTTGATGCAGCTCTCCATGCTGCTCTATCCTGTGCAAGCTTATTCATCTCCCAGTACGTACTGCAGCCTACATCCTTCTGAATCTGCTCAGTGTATTCATCTCTTGGTCTCCCTCTACGATTTTTACCCTCCACTCTGCCCTCCAATACTAAATTGGTGATCCCTTGATGCCTCAGAAAATGTCCTACCAACCGATCCCTTCTTCTAGTCAAGTTGTGCCACAAACTCCTCTTCTCCCCAATTCTATTCAATACCTCCTCATTAGTTATGTGAGCTATCCATCTAATCTGCAGCATTCTTCTGTAGCACCACATTTCGAAAGCTTCTATTCTCTTCTTGTCCAAACTATTTATCGTCCATGTTTCACTTCCGTGCATGGCTACACTCCATACAAATACTTTCAGAAACGACTTCCTGACAAATCTATACTCGATGTTGACAAATTTCTCTTCCTCAGAAACGCTTTCCTTGCCATTGCCAGTCTTCATTTTATATCCTCTCTACTTCGACCTTCATCAGTTATTCTGCTCCCCAAATAGTGTCTCATTTCCTAATCTAATTCCCTCAGCATCACCCGACTTAATTCCACTACATTCCATTATCATCGTTTTGCTTTTGTTGATGTTCATCTTACATCCTCCTTTCGAGACACTGTCCATTCCGGTCAACTGCTCTTCCAAGCGCTTTGCTGTCTCTGACAGAATTACAATGTCATCGGCGAACCTCAAAGTTTTTATTTCTTCTCCATGGATTTCAATACCTACTCCAAATTTTTGTTTTGTTTCTTTTACTGCTTGCTCAATATACAGATTGAACAACATCGGGGAGAGGCTACAACCCTGTCTCACTCCCTTCCCAACCACAGTTTCCCTTTCATGTCCCTCGACTCTTATAACTGCCATCTGGTTTCTGTACAAATTGTATATAGCCTTTCGCTCCCTGTATTTTACACCTGCCACCTTCAGAATTTGAAAGAGAGTATTCCAGTCAACATTGTCAAAAACTTTCCCCTTGCTTTCAGCCGTTCGCAGTACCAGCACAGCAAGGCCGTTTTGGTTAGTGTTACAAGGCCAGATCAGTCAATCATCCAGACTGTTGCCCCTGCATCTACTGAAAAGGCTGCTGCCCCTCTTCAGGAACCATACGTTTGTCTGGCCTCTCAACAGATACCCCTCCGTTGTGGTTGCACCTACGGTACGGCTATCTGTGTCGCTGAGGCACGCAAGCCTCCCCACCAACGGCAAGGTCTATGGTTCAGGGAGGGGGGGTTCACTCCTTATGCCTCAACAAAAATTGGTTAATAATAATAAATGTGATATATTATAGGTATAAGCTCCTAAGAAAAGTGTTTACTTTTCGGGGTGATTGGTAGAAGTTAAGCGATTGAACCATTTTTAGTTTATGCTGCAAGCCGTTCTGAGAAAATCATTTCTCGAAAAAAAAATAAAAAAAGTTGAAGTTTTAGGGAAAACTTTCAGTTGTATTATTACTTCAATTTGCATGAACTAAGTGTTACGTATATACTTTTAATGTCGCTGAACATGAATCTGAAGTTAGATTTTCAATATTCAAAACGGATAATCCAATAAGGAGCGCGAAGGATTATGTTTTGACCAATTTTTACCAAAAATGTACTTTCGTTATTTACGTTTAGTCTGCAATTCAAAGAGTACTTATCAACCCTTCCTCTAGCTCAAATTGTTCCTAGATAGCAATTCCCTGTTCTTCTTGGCAGGAAAAGCCGATCTGTCTAAGCTGGATATGCAGCACTCGTCATTCGTCCGTATTTTCGGTGAGTATGTTTGCATGCATTCTGCAGTATGAATCATTTTGTGCACGTGCGTCACGGGACGAGTCTTCATCTACATCTACGTGGATACTCTGCAAATCACATTTAAGTGCCTGGCAGAGGGTTCATCGAATTATGTTCACAATTGATGATTAATTGAAACCCTCTGCTGCCGACAGGTGTTGTTGATATACCTCGATGGGGACAGCTGAAAATGTGTGCCCCGACCGGGACTCGAACCCGGAATCTCCTGCTTACATGGCAGACACTCAATCCATCTGAGCCACCGAGGACACAGATGAATAGCGCGACTGCAGAGACTTAACCCTTGCACGCTTCCCGTAAGACCCACATTTCCAACTGTCCACAATCTACATACGTAATGTACCTAATAGGTATTTGCCCATCCACTCATTATTAGCGCACACAGAGGTGGCGATTCCCATAAGAGTTCGGGCAACCTGTGCGCATTCGCACAGTCGAAGGTCAGTGGCTGGGAAGCCTTTAACTATATATATGAAGATAGTAACTGTTCTCGAAAGAACAGATTCCGCTTATGACCGTGCAGCTTCTCTAGAATAAATGATAATTAATTGAAACCCTCGGCTGCCGACAGGTGTTGTTGGTTCAAATGGCTCTGAGCACTATGGGACTTAACGTCTGAGGTCATCAGTCGCCTAGAATTTAGAACTAATTAAACCTAACTAACCTAAGGACATCACACACATCCATGCCCGAGGCAGGATTCGAACCTGCGACTGTAGCGGTCGCTCGGTTCCAGACTGCAGCGCCTAGAACCGCACAGCAAAGTCATCATCAATGGTATCTGTTCTTTCGAGAACAGTTACTATCTTCATATACCTTCACATTTCTCTAAAGCGGAAAGAACGAACATCTACATCTTTCCGTACGAGCTCTGATTTCTCTTATTTTATCGAGGTGATCGTTTCTCCCTATGTAGGTCGGTGTCCACAAAATATTTTCGCATTCGGAGGAGAAAGTTGGTGATTGGAATTCCGTCGCAACGAAAAACGCCTTTGTTTTAATGATGTCCAGCCCAAATCCTGTATCATTTCAGTGACACTCTCTCCAATATTTCGCGATATAACCTGCTGCCCTTCTTTGAACTTTATCGATGTACTCCGACAATCCTATCTGGTAAGGATCCCACACCGCGTAGCAGTATTCTAAAAGCGGACGGACAAGCGTACCTGAGCAGAGCGTTTCCGACTCAAGAGTGTCCCATGGCAACCGTCTGTCTATGGTACGCTCCTATGGAACCAAACTGTTTACACACTACTTATAGTAACTTATGCTAAGGACAACGCACACCCATGCCCGTTGGAGGACTCGAGCCTCGTAGCCAATCGTAGCGACGGGGTGAGCCGCGCGAACCGTGACAAGGCGTTTGAGACAGCGCGGCTACCCCGCGCGGCTCATGGCAACCGTGACACTGCTTCAAACAATGGGCTGTAGAAACTTTTGTAAAGCACGGATTACAAAAAACCTTTCCGTTCCAAGAGTCTAGACAAGTGCACCTTTTAAAAAATGCAACTACAAAGAAATTGAATTTTCGAACGTTTTGAATGAGAACCTGTCCTTAAGGAACACCGTTGATCAAATGTCACAGGGATTATGTACCCATGTTTCACAGGTGGATTAACAGTTTCTAATCAATTACCGGAATGAGCAGGGCTTAAAACTTTGAAGCGTTAAATTTCAAGGGCCGTTCTCTTGTTTGCAAATAGTTTCACAGCGGAAATTTCTCTAGTTTTTTTTTGCCATAGGAAAAGGCGGATGGCAATGGGAGAATGGGGGAGGGGAGACGGGGGGGGGGGGGGGGGGGGGAGGAATCTTGCGTCTCCCACCTTGGAATCTTCAGTACACAATTTTTATTCATCACGAGATTCTCAGCCACTTGTAGAAGTGATTTCCCGTGATTCTGTGAAACGTTTCCTTTAGCCAGTCGTAGCAACTATAGGATTCCGTTCCTGCTGCATGACATGTCTCGGAACTTACCAACTCATTTGCATAAATAGCGAGCTTATCATCCGCTTCTTTACTTGCGTAGACCGTATGGTCTGCAAACAATGTTTTTCTTTAATTGTTTTTTTGGTCTTTTATGAACTGCAACACTTTCCACGCTAATTAACGCCTTTGAAGCATGGTCTTTTACTGAATGTACTTATGACCGAAAAGCAATGCCGATAGCTGGAGTCCAAGGTTTTTGTTAATCAAGCCGTTTGTATTCTTGTGGTGATATCTCCGTAGAATCTTTCATTCCCTAACGTATATTTCTTTATATCTAATTGAGAAGTGAAATACCGGTTTTCATAGATGCAGATTTAAAATATTTAAATATAACGCAATAAATATTTCATTAAAATTTTTCATCCCCTTAGAATCGAAGTTCCAAAACCAGTGAAACACGTATTTTTTAAAAATTCTCACAGAGGAGCCAAATACGAATTCTCAGATATATTTAGTAATGCTTGCATAATGAAACATTTTCAGAAACATCTCACAACCTTTAGGGGTTGAATTTTCAGAAACAGTTAAACACGTATTCTTCTATTTAGAACCGAGGAGCCAAATTCAAATCTTCATCGATTTAGTTCTAAAAGTGCTTTCATAGTGAAATATTTCATAAGAATTTTCATCCCCTATTTCACTCTATTGGTGAGTTAAATTTCCAAAAACAACGAAACTCTTTTTTTTTTACATCCAATCGAGAAGTCAAATACCAATTTTTATAGATGCAGCTTTAAAAATGCTTTAGTAGTTCTTTAATAATGATTTATTTTCAAAAAACCTTCACTAATTATTTTATCCCCCTAATGGAAGAATTTCGGAAAATGCTAAAAACCTGTTTTTTTTTTTGTTTCTGACTGAGAAACCAAATGCCAATTTTCATAGTTTTGTAGTTCTAGCTTCAATAGGGACATAGGGACATATATTCAAAAACCCTTTCAACCCATATTTCACCCCCTTAGGAATGAGATTTCGAACAATCTCTTCTTAAATGACACAGCGTAAGATTTACACCTTCATCAAATTTCAAGTTCGTATACTTTCCAGGTTGGGCTGGAAGGCGATGAGTCAGTGAATACGTGTGCCCCCATTGCACCTCCTTGGGGGTTGTAGTTCCAAAAACAGTGAAACACGTATTTTTCAATAACACAATTTTCATAGATTTAGCTTTAAAAATTCTTTCACACTGAACTACTTTCATAAAACTTTTCATCCTATATTCCACCCCCTTACTGGTTGAATGTATCAAAAACAGTGAGACATGTATTTTTTTTACTTCAACCGAGAAGCCAAATTAAGGTTTTCATATATTTAGCTTTAAAAATGCTTTCATAATTAAATATTTCATGAAACATTTCATCCTCTATGAAATGGGTTATGGTAGTGACACACCAAAATCACAATAGTAATCCGTTGTAGTTGCCACATATTTTATTACAATCACAATCACAATAATACAGGAGACTGCCTTACAAGGCCAGATCAGTTGGACAAATAATAAATAAATTTCTTTAAGCGGAACAAGACCCGTAAAACTTGAAATTTGGATATGACTAGGTAAATATACTTAGGTAAGGTTTTACTTAAATAGTGCAAATGTCCATAGATTTCCCAACAGAACTCTCATTACTTCCAATCAGCTGAGAAACAGATTAAGCGTAAGAACACAGATTTTTTAACGTTTGGCTAGCAAACTTTCCTAAACAAAACTATATACAAATGACTAAAATAATTAAGGAGGTGCTTTAATTTTGACCAAACCGATCTTCAAATTTGCTTACTCAGTTGATTAATCAACAATATTCTTAGAATGATTACAACTAGAACATGACTATATGACAATACCCTTAAAATGTGGTTGCTTCAATATTTCGTGTGAATTAGCGATAGATGCGAGCAGACCAAGGATTCAAATCAATACGAGAGATCAACGAGACAGGGAATGACATAGAAATATACTCAACTTTGCAATGCAGTTGAACTTCGGATGCTATAATTCTCCTTCGGAAAGATGGAATCACGCAAAAGTGACAACATAACCCAAGATGTAAAGGAGAGGACATGGCCTTAAATATGTCTCTTCCCCTGTGGTGCTGTGCCCCCAGTATGCTAGGGTCGACCGCTACCAATTATCTCTAACACAACACACATCAACGGCAGACAATATTCTGAGACATAAACTACACAACTTTATCTGGAGAACAGGTGAGCAATACAACTGAACTGAAACAAATGAGCCTCCATGAGTTACTGGGCCAATGCCAGCCCTTAAACTTTGATTAATAAGTTCGCTAAAAATCATGCCGAAGTTAAGATGACAAGATTTATCTCCGGGTTCGGCATGTCAGGGGCAGTGACAATGAAGTGGCCGGCGCTCTTAGCCGTATGTTCGCGGGAGAGTCTGGGGAAGGCAAGGGCCACGTGGAGTCGGATATTGGGGTGAATTTCCTTCTCTCCGAAACACCCGGTTTCTTCTGCGACAAACAGGCTGAGGACCCTAGGTGGGGATCGATTCGGCAGCAGTTGGCGGATGGCGAGGTCGTTACTGGCTATTGCCTTCGTGGGGGCCTCTTGTGTAAAGGGGGAGGCAACCGTGGTGAAGTGAAGGTCTGTATTCCACAGGAACGAGTTAGCATGGCACTCATGATTCGGCGGTCGGGGGGTCATTTGGGGTTCTACAAGACCTTGAACCGAGTTCGGGAACACATGTTTTGGCCCAACCTACATCGCGAATCAGGCGATTTGTAGGTAACTGTGTCCAGAGTAAGCGTGGTAAGCCCGATATGCGGCCGCGCAGAGAACTAATACAGTCGGTTAGGGATCAGTGCCCTCTGGACCGCGACTCAAAGATCAAAATGACGATCGATGGAAACTGGCGCCAGAAACGCACCAGCTCACTCTATTTCATCCCCTTAGGGGTTGAACTTCCGAAAACACTGAAACACGTATTTTCTTATTTGTAACCTTGAAGTAAATACGAATTTTCGTAGATGTAACCTTAAAAATACTTTCATAGTTCTTCCACAGTTATTTATCTCAAAATAAAACGTTCACCCACTATTTCACCTGATAGGGGTTAAATTTCCAATAATACTGGAACACATATTTCTTTATTTCTGACCTAGAAACCAGATACATATTTTCGTATGTCTAGCTTCAAAATTACCTTAATAGCTGCATGTTTCATAAATTCTTTCATTTCCTGTTTCTCCCCCTTAGAGGCGGACTTTCGAAATACGCAGTATAAGCAGTATAAGATCAACACCCTTCCCAAATCTCAAGGTTTCTTTTCCTTGGCGGTCTGGACTGGGTGAATTTCATAGTAATAGGCCTCCACACACAGACACCGCCCCACCCCACCCCACCCCACCCCTACCAATGCCACCACCACCTCCTGGGGAAATTTATGCAGACGCCCTTGTTCCACTGCACTCACATTTTGCCGACGACCTAAATTTAGCAGCGTGGGAGGGATAGTGTCGTGCAATAGACAGTATACTCAGTAGACAACGAACTGTTCGTTGTGAAATCAGCGACATAGGAACCGAGACTGAAGCAGAAGGTGCTGAAGGTGAAGCACACTTGACTCGTGTCTACCACGGCTGCAAATAGTATCGATTTACCATGAACGGAAGTTACGGAAAGTGAGCAAATAATTTTACAGTAAATTTAGTACCGATGGAGAGGACATGCAACGAAAAACATTTCTAAAAATTTTCAGAAATAATGAAACATTCCACTTAAGTCGCGTGGCAGAAAACGCTATGGATATTCTTGCACTTAAGACGGAAGCCCCACGAGTCTACCCAGGCTTACGACAGATCGCAAAATTCGGCAGTAGGCGTTAGCCAACCTCGTGTACTGCCATCTGTTGTTGATGCCAAGCATCAAGGTCTCAGTAGTACGGCTATGCACTAGAGTGCAGTTGCTTTGTAAGCACTCCGTCTTCAGGCCACGAGTGGCCTACTGGGACGGGACCATCCGACCGCCGTGTCATCATCCGTGGAGGATGCGAACAGGAGGGGCGTGGGGTCAGCACACTGCTCTCCCGGTCGTTATGATGGCATTCTTGACCGAAGCCGCTACTATTCGGTCGAGTAGCTCCTCAATTGGCATCACGAGGCTGAGTGCATCCCGAAAAATGACAACAGCGCATGGCGGCCTGGATGGTCACCCATCCAAGTGCCGACCACGCCCGACAACGCGCTTAACTTCGATGATCTCACGGGAACCGGTGTAACCACCGCGGCAAAGCCGTTGCCGCAGATATTTTAGAGTAGTTGCTTACGTTTCATAATTATCTAGTTTAAGGGGAAAATGTAAAAAAGACGATCGTCACCGAAGTTACAACTAAACTGAGTTTCTGGTTAGTTATCAAGTGGTCTTGTGCGCGAGCCTGAATTTTTAATCCTTTGTGGTGGGAATGATTCAAACCAATCATGTTCTTGTGATGAGGTATGCTATTTATTTTGCACACAATGATCGTTTGTAGTTGTGCTGAGTTACTACCTTGATAAATTTTTTGATGGCGCACGCATCATAACTGAAATCTGCGCTTGCACCTAATGGCTGAAGGTGAATTAGCGTAATGAGTAGTAGCGAATGTTATTGTAACATGTTTGTAAATTATTTCAGGTGAATTACGTTAGTCGTGTAATATTATCCGTATACCAGCACAATATGTGGGTCAATTACGTTAATCGTGGAATACTATCCTTATAAGACTATGTTACCTTGATGACCCGGAATTTGCTTCAATTTTGGAATCCACGAAAGAACTGGAAATTTTCCTTTACACAGCTTTCCATATAATTTCTATTACAGTGATTCAGTCTTGTCTGTCACTCGACTTTTCTGACCGTGAAATAAATTCCATCGCTCAGGCGCTTATTACCTCTTCCTGTTTCCATTTGCCGATATTGCGCGTAAACAATTACATGTCTCGAAGTTGCTATGGACAATGATGTAACGACACACTTTTCTATGGTGACACTGCAGTTTAGAGATAGAAAAACCGATCAGTTAAAACGATATCGGTATTTTAGTTCTGAATAACCGGTGTCTTTCGGTAATTGTTTGCTCTCGGTTATAACAAGTATCTTTTTACTTTTTCCTAATAACCACGTAAAAAAAAACAAATATCAACTAGCCACAGCAGTCGTAGTAAAATTTTTAGTTTTCAAATAAACCTTTTTCTAAAAAAACGAGTAATTTTTATTCGTAAGATTTCCATAGCTTTGAAATACTGCGTTATTACAGAAAAATGGGAAAAGTGTTCTATGCCACTTTAATAGCACTGCTGACAGAAACGAGAAACAAATGGATTGGTCCAGCATTGCCGATACAATATTGTGCCTGTTATACAAGCACTGCGCGAGACTTGACGCAGTTTCTCGCTGTTGTCGAACGTCAGTTGTAATATAGAATGGCACCATCTGGACGTCTGGAAGTATTTTACGATATGCGGTACGAGTGAAGCACAATGGTCGATTTGGTCGACTTGCGACACCACACAAGGAAGAAAGTTAAATTTTAACAAATCATTCATAGTTCGGGATAAAAATAGAAAATGCCTGATCTGCTGCCTGTGTCTACGTGGTATGCCGTTATCTGCTTGTAGCCCTTGAAAACAGAGAAATTAAAACGAAAAAGAGATTTCTCCAGCGGGAGTTTTCACCCTTTATCGCTGGACTATACGTAATGCCCACATAGTGTTGTGATAACCGATTACAATATAATTTTTGAGCAGAGTTTCTAAAAACTAAAATCAATAGGAGAATACTGGCAGTTTTCTGTAGTATAGAAGCACTCGCCATATTTCGAGAAAAGCAGCGAACAGCGGACAAAGTTTTATTTGACTATTTAATTTAACGAAATTAGAATTATATTAATACCGCCAGTTGCTCACGGGCGTTGATAAATATCAACGTGAACAGGTGAAAATGTGTGCCCCGACCGGGACTCGAACCCGGGATCTCCTGCTGAAATGTCAGACGCTCTATCCATATGAGCCACCGAGGACGCAGTGGATACTTCGACTGCAGGGACTATCTCGTGCATGCCTCCCGCGAGACTCACATTCTCACCTTGTATGTCCACACACTACATTCGTAGTGTCCCACTCCAACATACTCATTACTCGCGGAAGACATGTCGGTAAGAACAGACACCAATCCATGTAAGTATATAGTTCTGGCAATACCGGCCATGACCTCCTTCTGTGCAGATGCACACATATTCCCCGAAATCTTACGGTACTTGGTAAGAATGTCTCCCACGAGTAATGAGTGTGTTGGGTAGGGACACTACGAATGTAGTGTGTGGATATACAAGGTGAGAATGTGAGTCTCGCGGGAGGCGTGCGCGAGATAGTCCCTGCAGTCGCACTATCGTCTGTGCACTGGGTGACTCAGATGGACAGAGCGTCTGCCATGTAAGCAGGAGATCCCGGGCTCGAGTCCCGGACGGGGCACACATTTTCACTTGTCCCCGTTGATATATATCGACGCCCGTGAGCAGCTGACGGTATTAATATAATTCTAATTTCGTTCTGGACGGCTGCAGGTCATCGTAAAAGTATTTAATTTAACGTTTTGATTCCATTTATCAAGAAAATGAGAAAGTAAAAATTTTTTATCTTTCTTTGATTTCTACGTTTACTAGAGGAAATAATGTAAATAAAAGACTGAATATCGGTTGTTAGAAGAACTGGTATTGTGATGGGCTTTAACAATTAGGTTAAAGTGATGCTGGAGAAACTGATAAGAGCTGAAAACCAGTTGTTTCAGCGATAACCGCCATTCCGACTGGAGTTCTGAGTTGTAAGAGCGACGCGCAAGGACATCTAGAACAGTTTCTCAGAACGGTTACTGCAGCTCTAATGTTCTCAAAATGAATGGGCCAGCCATTGTCGCCCGCGAGGGGGAGGGGGAGGGGGAGGGGGAGGGGGAGGGGAGGAGGTGGGGAGGGGAGGAGAGGCAAAGGGGCACTTTCATCCATCGCCCCCAACCCTCCCTGGAATCTGGAGTAAAGAGTTTTTATTCGTCACAGTATACTCATACTCTTCCAGATAAGAATTCTCCACAATACTGCTAAACCTTAGCTTTGACCAGTTGTAGTGCTTATAGAGTTAGGGTCTTGTAGCTTGATGCATCTCGTAACTGACCAGCTGAATTGTTCACAAAGTGCCAGTTTCAGAATCATGCACTCCAACCCCGACGCGCCTCCCCCCTCCCCTCCTCTGGAAATATTTCTGCAGACTTCAGTCTGCCACTGAGCATATATTTTGATAACATAATCGCATCACTTAGTACATGGTGAAGTACTCTGAAGCTAGTCAGATAGAAACAGAACCTCCTGGCACTGTATCTGACCCAAATTCTAACCCTACACTAGTATCTACCTACCACGCCCTCAAAAAGCCAACGATTTACTATTATCAGAAGTTCCGAAATATGAGGAAGAAATTGACCCACCCTTTTTTTCCGTTGTTTATTATTTCGATTCCCCCATAAAAGGTAGGGACTTGCAGCCACAGGTTACACAAATTCGATCGATGTTTTAAAATACATAAAAAGAGATGACAATAAGAGACGATTTTTAAAAACACATTGGTGCATGGTATTTACGATTTTTACAGGAAAAAATGGATGACAAAATAAAGGTTTTTAAAAAATACGCTGGTGGACAATATTGGGGATTTTTTATCTTTATAGATGACTAGCGGAAAAACTTGGCGTTGCCCAGGCATTTATTTATAGCTGTGCATCCACGTCCGTACTATGCAGCGTCTGGCCTTGTCCTGAGTTTTTATGACGTATCTCCTGAAACATGTGTCGTACAATGATATAATTTTGCGTCATATGCGGATACTGTCTGCGAAATTTATTGCGAATATAGTAGCAAAGAAGTAACAAATTTAAATGTCACGAATGCTGTGATGCCTACACACTTGGGTGCAACTAATGTACACGTGACGCTTAGCACCATCATTCGCCTGTGGTCGAAATTGGACCAGCTGTGTTGTTGTAGTGAAAATATAAATGTTCATAACATGGCAAACTACCATTCTTTCGAGCCATTGGAGCTGATCTACGATCAAAAATATCATGTAAAAGTGGTAGGGGCAACGATCTTACCACAGTGGATACACCGGTTCCCGTCAGATCACTGAAGTTTAGCACTGTCGTGCGTGGTCGGCACTTGGATGGGTGGCCTTCCTGGCTGCCGTGCGCTGTTGCTATTTTTCGGGTTGCAATCGGCCTTGTGATGCCAATTGGGGAACTAGTCGACCGAATAGTAGCGGCTCTGGTCAAAGAAAACTATCATAACGAGTGGGAGAGCTATCTCCTCCTCACTCTCAGCTGAGGATGACATGGCGGTCAGATGGTCCTGATTGACCACTTATAGCCTGAAGACGGAGTGCTTTTTTAAAGTAGTACACCCTACATAAAACTGACAGTCTAGGCTCAGGGACTGTCCATGGTAAATGCTGCATTGGACCTACGAATACTATTAAAATAACTGTTTGAGTTCTCTTTGATTGTCCATTCATCTGAAGTGAGTCCTTAATACAGTGTGCTAAAAAATAAATTTTATGTTAATGGCGGGCAATTAACTTTACCCTAATAACATGCAAGTTCAATGCCGTTCTATCACATAAAGTATTCTCATAACGAAATGTTTTGCATTACAAAATCTCCAATGTAGATTCATCATACCGCAACTATAATTCTCAAAATTATTTGGAATTACGGTCAATGCATATTTAAATGTATCTTTCAAAAGAATAACAGAATTGTAATTTCTTAGGCTTTCCCGGCAATTTGATGACATCTCGTGGAAATCGGGTTTTCTGCCGGATATCAGCGTCTTCCAAACACGATATTTCGACGTCATTACTTGACGTCTTCATCAGGTGTTCCCTGGCTGCTTGCTGGATGTAAGGAACACCAGCGACATACCAGGCTAAGGCAGGTCACAAAATCAGCAATAGCAGAACACTGCCTAGAGTTGGAACATTCCATGGATTATGAGAACACCAAGGTCATGGTCCAGACCCAAGGTTCTGGGATAGTGTCATCACTGAATCTATAGAGATAAAGATGGCACAAAACCTGATTAACCAGGAAGCAGGATACCTGCTAAGCACTGCTTACAACCCGGCGTAGAACCTGTACAGGATGATTAATCTACCCCTACCCATGGGTTTTACGCAACTTGCAATGCCTACAAATGTCATGGGCAAGATTTTCATTTCTCTCACGCACTACATGCAAATTACTACTCCTACATAAAAAATGAACGGGATCTTTTTTTGTGGGACATTTACTGTAGCCATTTTTTTTTGGAGGGGGGGGGGTACATTTTTGCTAGAGGCCCAAATGCGTTTTTCTTGAATAACACAAAAACGGTGGTCTCCAACAAAAACTTATTCCAGTACAAAATTTACTCTAGTTAATTTTCACACAAAAAGATCCTGTTCATTGTTTTTGTAGGCCTAACAGAAAATTAAAATCATGGGTGTGGTTCTTGAAATGTTGCAGGTTCCATAAAACTTTATGGCAGGGGCAGCTGAATAACCCTGTGTATGATCCAGAAGATTCAACAACATTCTTAACACACCTCATGGTCAAACTTGGCTGCTAATAGAAAATAGGTGGTTCATATTGGCTTTGTGTATCCCCATTATGTGACTGCAGTAAAGAAGAGGATGTGGGATGTTCTCTGTCAACTTTTATACCCACATTGGTATGCCAAAAGACATTAACATATACAAGGCATGCCAGAAAAGTAAGTACCATTGTGGGAAAAGGACTCAAGAAAACATTTCTTCAGACCAAAATTTGAAGAAATACTCTTTTTCTACATAACAGCCACCATTGTTCAGACATTTGCCATAGCAGTAAGCCAACTTTTCTATGCCCTCTTCATAGAAAGATACCACCAGTGAAGACCTCCAATACTGATCACACTTTCTTACATCATGATTGGTGTTGAAGCACCTTCATCCTGCTTGATGATGAAGTAAAAGTGGTAGTCGGAAGATGTGAGATCAGCACTGATTGGCAGGTGGTCGAACTGTTCCCAACTGAATTGTTAGTAAGGTTTTCAGTGCCACCAGCAGAAATGAAACATGATGTCATGAAGCAACATAATGATTCGATTGAGAATTTCACACCTTTTGTTTTGAATAGTGTGATGGAGTTCTCTCGGTGTTTTGCAGTATCATACCGCTTTCATGATTTCAGCTCGGAGAAGGAACTCAACAAGCAGAATGCCTTGTAGGTCCTAGAATCCATTTCACCTGATTTTTTTTGCACTGACAACTTCGTTCTGTTTTTTTTTTTGGGGGGGGGGGGGGGGGGGGAGGAGGAGGATTGTCATACTGTGAGTTCCTTCACTCCATAGATTGTTGTTTTTATTTTGGAGTGTCATGAAAAAACCCAAGTTTCAGCACCAGTCACGATTCTATTTAAGAATTCATCTTCCTCATCACTGTATTCAGTGCTGAAATGTCAAAACTCTGACAAGGCACATAATTTTGTAGGCATTTTTGGAACACAATTCACAAACATTTAAGCAATTTATGACCGAGTCATGCAAAACAGTTTCTGAAATACATTCTTATTATGAACCATCAGTTTTCATGAATTTTCTAATTCATTTTCTCACCCATACCATAAGTGACAACAGAAGGCTGTCCAATACATGCTTCACCATGAAAGTTGAACAAACAGTCTCATCTACTTTCTCACCATAACTATCTACAAGTTGATGAATTTCAGCTGGCTTAATGTTCTGTGTGTTGAAACACAACATAACAGAGTGCACTTTACAGTCACTGGGCTCAGAGGTTGACTTAAGCACTTTGAATGATCACTAACAAATATCAATACAGCAAAATTCAGCTCCAGTGTCAAATGTGGAAATACAATGAACCAGAGAAATGTGTGAACCTACAACACAAGTGCTGCAGTGGCAGTAGAATGATTTGGTACTTACTTTCAGGAAGCTCCTCATACTTTCAACTTCAGTGGAAGTGCCAGTCACCTTTTAATGTAAATTTTTGCTTATGATGGAAACTATGTTTAAACAGTGTGTGTGGGTGGTGAGGAGGGTTATTTAACAGTTGAACTATCTTTGTTTTGTTTATCTCTCTCTAGTCATGACAGGTAATGTGATTCAAGGACAGAGGTACTTTCTGACTTACCTTAGTCAAGCTCCAACTCTTCTGTCCTGTACAGCTACTTGCTTTTATCCTGAGGTTGTTACTCTCTGGCCTGGTTGGGTTTAAAGCTGGTTCATTAGAAATGAAGCTGCTCCTAAAAAATTGTATACATTGTGTAAAAAAAACTACATTTACAAGGAATTTGTGGGGTCAGAGGACATAGAGATACACTTCATTACATGTCACTGGTGTGCACCATGTTCCTGATATTGATCCGTTAAAGTTTTGGTGTTAGTACTGCTCAAGAGATGGTGTGACTATTGGTTTAGGAGCATTTCTGAAAATATCGCCTGTCTACATTATGGCGCAACTGGAATATGCTTGCTCAAAACAACCAAGTGCATTCAACTGAACTGGTAACCAGTTCTTCTGCAGTGTTTCATACACCAACCTCGTCTCCCCCTATAAAAAAGAAATTTAGAGGCAGTCACATAAAAAAGCTTCTTTTTCTCTCCTAAACACTCGAAAATTGTGTGTATGTAGTCTTTTTTTGTTTTGTTTTAATACACCCTGTATATGAAAAGAGCTGTCACCATTACCTACACTGCTTACATGGCGTTAATTTGCACACAGATTTCTGGTTGTTCCACTGGAAAGCTTACCAAGACATTTACAGTATAAAGCCGATACTCGCCTGTAACTTAAAAATGTACACAGCTCAAAGGTAGTACAACTGCAACTCTGTAGAATTACCATGTCTTTCATGCAGTACAACATTTTTAACCGTGCAATTATAATATTCATGTAAGTGATATTATTTAGTGATGAGACTTCTGGGGTAAGCTACGAAGTAATTACTCCATGCTGTACAGTAAAACAAAACAGCCTCACTGTTAATATTTCTCATATAGGTAATGGGAACAAAATTAAGAAGAACATTAGCATTTTTTTAATTCATCTATCTTTTACAGAAAAAACAGTAAATTTCAACCATAAATGTTTTGTAGGCACGTTACAACATTAACAAACACTGCATTATAATTTGTGACCATACATTACATATATTTTCTCTGAAAATGTCTTTAGTAACAATGCACTACACTTGTTACAAGAAACATTGTGTCCTGTCTTATTCAGTGGTCTTTGTTTTACTTCTTTAATTATTTGGCACTTCAGTTCCATGGAACACTATTTAATGTTCAACTATATACTTGATTATTTTTATTACTCAACATGCGTAATATTACTTAAAGGTTAATTTTATGATCAACTTACAGAAACAGTTAGGTTAAGAAACATCGATGTATGCCGATGGTCACTTGGCGGTCGTCTATCATCTACCTGCAGTCTGTCACTGCTACATAGTGTTGAAACCATAGGCTAGGTGGAAGACTCACTGGACGAAAAATTGTTAGAACTACCTACCTACATACATACATACATGGGTGAAAAGCAGTTCTGCTGGTCTCAAAAAACTTTATTGTGCGCTTCTGTTCCAAATGACAACTTAAATGAAACCTCACATCTACAGTAATTTCACCAATAAGGTGGGCTACAAATAGATTGTAATATTCTGACCTGAGTAACTCTTCAGCAAGTAGAGCTACATAATATGTGCTACTGTTTTTATATGAACACTAACACTAGTCATGTTTACAATAGAAACAATAATTAGGTCCAATACATTTAAAATTGTATGCCTACAGCAAGCAACACTACAACCAGAATGTCCTGCTTGTTGAAAATGAAAATTCATCAAAATACTTGTAGTACACACTGAAATTGCTTACATCCATTCTCTCTTGCTGCAATAATGCTAAAACTCATAGCCAAAGGCAATTGCACATTGTTGTGGGGAACTAGAATAACTAAATAATATCTGTATTCATTTGAGTTTGTTTCACTAAGATCCAGATTATGTTGTCACAGTGGATATAATAACTTATGTCCCCTTGTTCACACATTAACTGATTATAGTTTTCAATTCTGGCCAATTGATGTAAGTCTGTCTTGTAACTCCTTCATGTTCATTATTATTGGCAATAACTTTATTAGCTCTTATCATCTTTGATGACAATACAAAACTCGAAGGTTACAAACTCTGTTAGTAAACAAGTCAATGCATTCTGCGCCAGCACTTAACTATTAAAACAAAACCTCTTTCAAATTTTGTTTACATTCAGTGCTATTCATTTTGTTGTAAGGCTTGTGTTTAGTATAAATAACCAATAGTGCATCTGTAGGCCTTATCAGTTTCGACATTAAAACTGTACCATGCAGAACAGCATTTCTCTGACCAACTGGAAGTAACGTTTAAGTATTCAGAGCATTTGCCTCAATTTGATCCCATAGATTGCCACTTTACTGATGTGGCCTTTAATAAATTAAAAAGAGCATCTCTCTTGAAATATTTACAAACTGAATACTGTTGAACAACACGTATGTACATTTCGACACAGTTATACAATTGTAAATATTGACAGATGCTCCTAAAATTTCTTTTGCAACCTGAATACTGAAACATGTTCTAGGAACTACCTTAAAATGTTAAAATTCTACAAGAGGCTCTACACTGGAAGACACTCTATTTCATTTTTATATTATTGCAGAAGGGCAGGAGCAAGATAAGGTACTTTCAGGGAACGACCGCCAAGTACAAGTAATTACCAATATCTTGCAGGTTCCAGTACTGACCATGGTCTTATTATCATCCAGTTAGAAACATTCACACAATGTTAATCACAGCAGAAGCACTTCCACTACAATGGTTGTGCCAAGTATGCTCCTAAGCCCTGTTGTTCTCATTTACTTTTATGTGGTTTATATTGTTCATTGATAAACAATGGCATCCTAGCAGACACTGTAGAAATAAACGTGCTTGGACCAAGTTCAATATAACAGATGTTAAATGTTTATTAGTATTTCTGTCACAACAATAGAAGGTAAGTGAGGTTGCTCCACACCAAAATTACAAATTTTTTTACTGCCAACACCAGTTGTTCTGCTCCAAAATGAAACTAAATTGTCAGGTCTTCTGTGTGGTCTGCAAGTTCCTTTACGTTGGGAGCAAATGTTTGACTGAATTTTATGAAGCAGTGCTTAATAGACAAGTTTTTTAGAACTTGTTATTTAGTAGAAAGCAAAGAAAAAACTAAAAGTCAATGAAAAGAGACTTTTATTTTATGTCACACCAGGAGTCCTCAATACACATTTATGAAAGAAAGTAAGATTACAACTTATAAAAACATGAGCTGTTATCCAAAGCCACTATAAGAAAATGATGTTTGAGTAGTGACAAGTTAGCAAGAACCAATACCTCATTTCTGCTTCAGAAGAATGCATCTAATAAGAAGAAAAATTTCATACACTCATTTATTACATGGGAAAGTGTGGCTCCTACCAGCTGCCTTATATATTTACACTGTCCACTGGTTGTTTTCAAGGGGGAAACACAAGTCAGGGAGCAATTTTCCATAAGAGGTGAAATTAAAGAGGCACAACATGTTTCGGTGGGGGGGGGGGGGGGGGGGGGGAGGTTGGAGAGATGTGTGTTACAAGGTTATGGCAGGCCCAATGTATAATGTTTCTATTTTGATGTAGAGTTCACATAAATAACATGCAATTCAGTATGTATTTCAACTTTGAATACTGTGTGCACATTTGGGAGGTTGTGTGAACTAAATAATTTTTAGATGGGGAACTAACCAGCAACTGCTTTACTGAGCCATGTAAATAATATTTAATGCAGCACTGAGTCCGTGGCTTTACATGTGCAGAAGAAATTAGATTAAAGTTTTTTTAGTATGAATATTGTTACAGGCATGTAAGCAATATGTGTTTAGCTGGAAATTAAATATTTTTACTTGAGAAGAGAACATATTGTTACAGAATGAAAGTATCTTGAAGGTTTATGGAAATATATATTATAATTTGCTCTCTCTCATGTTGTGACACACGGTGAGTATGTATGCTACACTTTAGTAGTTGCTTCTTTTTGTGTGACACACATCAGGTAGCCGGGAACTAGTGTCAGGATAGTTCCTTCACAATGACAACAAAGTTTCCTTTCTATATGCTGAACAATATTTTTAAATATTGTGATGTGAAGAAATCTTTTGAGTGAGAACAAAGTTTCTCATGACAATATCTTCAGATTTGAGCAAAGCCTCAAGGTTTCAACATTTGCCATGATCAACTTCATGTCAACTGTGAGAGAAGGAAGGTTGCCAATCTTAGATGTTTTGGTAAAATGAAAATCAGATGGGCCAAGGTGTGTACCACAAGCCACCACACTCTCGTGTATGTCTCAGGGTGCAGGGTTTCGGACCATCCAGTTCAGAAGGTAGGTGTTTCAAATACAATGATAGAAAGAGCTGCAATTGTTTGTGATGAGAACCACTTGGATTCCAAAACTAAGGATCAAGTGATATAAAGCTGGGACATCAAGAAATGATACTGAACAATCGGGATAAACTACTTATGGTGCTCCTTCCTCTGCATGGTTCTCCAAATAGCAAAATAGGCATTGTCCTAGGGCCCAAAAGGATAAACAAACTATTATGGACAGGTTGCCTCAGGGTCTCTGTGATGTGTAGTACACCCTGTAACTACAATGGTGAATCCAGCCAAACCTTTTTCGACTGCTGTGTAGAACACCAAAGGCAGAACAAACTTAAAGAAATTAAAATCTTGACCGCTGTACTTCTACAGGCTGGGTTTCTGTTGTGAAAGAAGCACGAGAAATTAGAATGTGTGAGAATCACTTCAATCAGGCCAGAGGCTATATAATCTTAGTGGTGCATGGAACTGGATTCTCAAGGCTGAGAAGAGACAGAAAACTGAAGTGAACTGTTTATGTTCCTTTGAAAGATCTAGTGACACTGATAGCACAAAGTAAGGATTACATATGCCAATGAAGGACTATTTAAGACCATGACAGTTGGTCCTCTTGACTAGGGGCACGAGAGAACAAACCACACCACACCACAGAAGAAAGGGAAAAATATTGTGAACTGCCATGCCAGATAGACAAATGTGTAAATTCATTATCTGAACATGCAACAGTTATTGACTAGTAATAAATTTCGACAAAGCCAGTTGTCATTGGTTACAAAACTAACAGAAGTGTCTACATCCATCTCAAACCTTAGAGGAATTCTTGCCTCAGTGAGTAAAAAGTTCAAATGACTGCATTTGGAATTAATTATCTTTAAAGACATATATTGCTCTCTAACTAGGAGTTTTTGTTAGGTCAATACATGCATAGGATGTCATTTTTCATGAGCAACACTGTGTTGATCACTAACTGCGTGAACAAAGAACAGCTCTCAAGCATACTAAACATCAATGACCCACTGCCTACTGGAATAATGAAGGTTTCTTTATGGACCGCATTTTGATCACTTGGGAGAAGCAATCACTAGTTTATAGTGGGCTGTAATGATTTCAAGTGTAATATCTCACTTCACCTCGTACAATTTATAACTTTGGCATTCTGCTGTGATTAGTGCATTGCTTAACAAATCAAAGAAGTAAACAACAGTTAGCCAAGATATGGGACCTCTTTTCCTTTTCTCTTTTTATAATACCTGCCACTCTGTCTGTGTCATGTTAATAGAAACTGGCAATCATAGCACCCGCAATGGTTCAATTTTCACTTTCACAAAAAGAAAACCAGACTGTCTGTGGGTTTGGTGTTCAGCAGGAGGCAAAACCTTGTTTATGGTCTGGCTGTGAGACTCAAAAACATTCTAATCCCTGTGCTTACATCACCGGGTTTTGAGAGAACTGTCGGGAGGCGGCAGTGTTCTGCTTGGCAGGTTGCGCAGGTCCTGAAACACACAAAGTGTGGCAAAAATTACTATTGGGATAGTAATGCATTAAGTCACTAGAAACTGCTGTCAGGTAGAAGCACTGTACTGAATGACAACCAAAAGTATTGCATATGAGTGCAGCTTATGGACACGAGTTCAGAATCTCTTTCTTATGTCAGGAATTTACACTAGATTATAGCGCAACAGCTGTAGGGACCTAGATTAAGTTTGTTCATTGTGGATGTTTATTCAGTGTAAATACAGAAAATTGCAACACACTCATTTCATCCTTTTCAACAGAACAACCAAAGGAAATAGAAAATCTAGCTGAAGAAATTAATAAATTACACCACAAAATTCAATTCACTTCACTTCACTTCACTGTAGAAATGAAACACCAGATGACATTAACAAAGCCTTATATAGAAATGCTACAATTACCGGTGTTACCATCCATAACTCTTCTTGCTATCCAGATCAAGATAAAAAAGCGTTCTTCAGAAGAATGTTTAAGCATGTGATTAAAGACCCAATGGATACAAGTGAAAGATAAAAAGAAACAAAAATTGTAAAATCAGCTGCCTCCAGTATGAATACAATCCTGCTGTAATACATAAATTAAACCAACCAATTTCTGGACAACCACCCCCAAACAGGAAGACCATTTTTGTAATAAGCTGACCTTCCTTATGGAAGATTTCATACCAAATTGCCAACCTCTTCAAGTTGTATTGTAAACGTGTTGCGCTTGGGGCACACGATACTCATTAAAGCCTGTACTATGGTAAGCTAACGGGCTTCACCTTACGAGAGAGGATATTTGTATAGATATTGACCGCGTGTACCTGAATGGAGGCAAATCAGACTTACACCCACTCTGTAATAACAATGATACGTCAAGCAAGTTCGAAATGCAACTACACATCAGAATGGACAAAAAGCAACACAGAAGATGCTACCAATTTGTTAATCATACAGTCGCCAGCCTAATTAGGCATTAACTGAGTTTCTTTCCTGTACAAGTTGATGTACATTCATGCAAAACAACACATAGTAACACTGCATAATATAGTGAATTTTAGAACCAGAAAAATCTATTGAACTGATAATTTCACTTTCTGTACTTATAGTGTACTGTTATGTATATATGGATTATCCATATAATGTTTACTACAAAATTTCGTACTGTCTATTGATCTGATTAAAATCAGGCATAGGTTACCCTAGAAATAGCAATTTCGAGCCACAAACAAAATGTCAATTTTAATAAAGATAAAACACTGATAAATTTTTTGGCTTTTATATTGACTTTAACTTTTGCTGGTCAAATCAATTTAGAACACTTCAGAATGCAAATGAATAAAAATAAGAAAAGGGGTGGGGGGCCTTGAAACTGTTATGATGACTGTATTAAACAAAAATTAATTACTGACACCATTATGCGCTCAAGATTTCCAATATATGAGTTACTACTCTTTTCATCTTATTTCCTACTCATTTAAATACCTTTATATCTGTCTCGAAATAATAAAACTTCATTACTAAATCAATATTAAAGTTATCTTCCAACTTTGTCACACCTTCGTTGTTCATTAACAAAACAATTCTTTAAACACCATTCTAACATAGTTAGGTCTGCAGGTAATTATTATTAACACAAACTTTAATTTTTCATCTCGGGACACTCGGATTGCACAACATTTGGAAAGTACCCTGTCTAGGTTAGTTGTGAGGATAATTAAATGATAGGAAAGTTCTGGTAAAATTTAAGTTGTTATTGAACAGTATGGAACAAAAGTAACACTGGTCCATACCAATACAGTACTAAAAGTTTCAACCTGTTTGTATCGATGCGGCGGTTGGCGGGCGGCGAGGCACAGAGCACACATACAACTACAGCTATGGCTCTTGATGTATCGGCACTTTATTTCTTCATAGCGTCACAGTATTTTTCCATTTAGAGCCTCCACCAGCTTCAACTGTCCCCTACTGACATGCAGTGTCCATGGATTCAAGAGGATGTCTCCATGCCTGTACGTGTCCATCTGTGCGACAGTTTGAAGTGAGACTCGTCCAACCAGGCAACATGTTTCCAGTCATCAACAGTCCAATATTGGTGTTGATGGCCCCAGGTGAATCATAAAGCTTTGTGTCGTGCAGTCATCAAGGGTACACAAGTGGACCTTCAGCTACAAAAGTTCATATCGATGATGGTTCACACTCTGACACTTGTTGATGGCCCAACATTTAAAGATTTGCAGAAGGGTGGCACTTCTGTCACTTTGAACGATTCTCTTCAGTTGTTGATCCTGTTTTTGCAGGATCTTTTTTCGGCTGCAACAATGTCGGAGATCTGATGTTTTACCAGATTCCTGATATTCACTGTATGCTCATACGGGAAAATAACCACTTCATTGTTACCTGTGAGATGCTTTGTCCCATTGCTCATACGCCCACTATAACACCACATTTAAATTCACGTAAATCTTGATAAGATGCCATTGTAGCAGCACTAACCAATCTAACATCTGTGCCAGACACTTGTTGTCTTATATAGGCATTGCCGACTGCAGTGCCATATTCAGTATGTTTACATATCCCTGTATTTGAATATGCATGATTGTGCCAGTTTTGTTGGCAATTCA
This sequence comes from Schistocerca serialis cubense, assembly GCF_023864345.2. Classification (NCBI taxonomy): domain Eukaryota; kingdom Metazoa; phylum Arthropoda; class Insecta; order Orthoptera; family Acrididae; genus Schistocerca; species Schistocerca serialis. The sequence continues at coordinate 6,236,549 of NW_026047571.1, forward strand.
CAGTATATACATATCCTGTGATGGTATCTTACCAACTGCCGGCACAACCACTCCACATACTGTGATGGAAGAGGTACATGATAGTGAATGTGTTGTGTTGTTGGTATTCTGGGACCATTTTTTCCTCAGAAAAAAAACCGTTACTTTGATATGCTCTGGCTGACTCCTGAGACACTGTCTTTTTCCAGTAATATGGTGCACTGCCACATTGGGCTCAAACTGTTGCGGACGAGGTGTTACGAGGTATGCTGAATTGGCAGGGGTGGTCCTATTCCCTGGTGTTCTAGGCCACCAGGCATTAGAAAGATGGGCTTGTTTCTATCAGCATACACCAAGGACAGAGTCTACCAAGCAGCTGTCAACCACATCAAAAAGTTAATGAACAAAATCATTTCTGCCCTTGCCACAGGTGATGCAGACATAATGTGCTGAATGTGCATAGATCCTGATAACAGACTGGAAATGTGTGCACCAGTGGTGGTGGGTACAATGTTGAAATTGATTAACCTGCATAAAATCTTTGTGACACTATGTCACATAAGCCAAACATGGTGTGAATACCTTAGGTCTAATTAGTTTGGATGCTGTAACTTTTGAGACACTCTGTATATCCTCTGCCCATTGCAGGTTAAAAACCTTTTTGTGCTGTCAGAGGCCTTGATATGTTCTCAGAAAGAGGCAAAACCACCACACATCTCAAGTCACCTACTGTCCAGTTTATGTGGTATTTGCTCCACTGACAACATGTACATTTTTATGCCTCAGTAGTCTTCTGCAAGGGACTCATTGCATGCAACTTGCCATCACAGTATTTGGCTGAAAACTAGTAGACATGGGGCTGCAGTGATCCCTGTTGTGTTTGAGACTGACTGTCAATGGAAACTTATAACGTTCATCTCTATGACTAACTACGAGTTAGGATCTTAATGAGGCCACTTTTATTATTATGTGGTACAACATTCCTTGTAGACAAGCTGGATAGTCTTCACTGATGCACCAACAAATTGGGCAACTTAATTCGTTGGCACATCCAAAGACAATAGCTCTAATCTGTGGTTTCAATCCATTGTACTACACTGATTCCTTATAATCGACTGGCACATACACACCTCTTCAATGATGTGGCTTATGTCAGCAGTGAAGGCTCAGGTAACTGGCAGGTATCAGTTCCACTCCATCTACAGCATTTCAAAGGGGCCTGTGTGCTCTTTTAAGATGGTGAACTTATAAGGCTGTTTACACAATTTTTTAAGTACACTCTAAGGAAAGAAGAAAGTTGCAGCACACAGGAATTATCCAAAGGGTTGAAACGAGTAGATGTGATGTTCATGTGCAGAGAAACAAATGATTACAATTTCAGAACACTTGGATGAGTTATTCAACAGGAAGAGCATCACAAACTTAGGGAGTCTTTAATGCATCGACAACCTGCAGCCCATACGCAAGCAGTAATTCAGTTTGATATTGGTTGATACAGTTGTTGGATGTGGTCCTGGGGGATGTCATGCCAAATTCTGTCTAAATTGTGGACTGGAGCACTGAAATCCCAATATGTTTGGAGGGCCCTGCCCATAGCACTCCATTCTCAATCGGGCACGGCAGGTCTCGGAAAGCATAAAGACTAGCAGTAGAAGCTCTTCTCATATGCAGGTAGACATATCTGACTGAAATATTAACTCAATGTCGTCTGCAATGAAGGGCAATTAAACGGGGTGTAGCACATTGTTGACATAGCACTGTGGATGAAAATGGAAGGGATCTTGCTACAAAACTAATGGCACCACAGACGATTGCACTTGATTATCGGGTCATCTCCAGGAACTTCTTTCGACTGGAATTTCAATGACGGGAGTGGACTGAACTGGGACCAATGGCCAGCAAAGACATGATACCAGCCTGATAACCAGGAGTGATTGACTGGGATTCCATTTGTATTTTGTAGAAGGACCTCTTTTTGATTTTCATCTGTGGCTTTCTTACAGCATACAACAATGTTCTAAGTACCATTACGTTGCCTTTCATAGCAAGCCATCCTTGTGAGGAGTGGCGCCTTATATTGCCCCGGTGTATCGGGAGAGTGACTCACGCCTGTACAGTGACAGATAGCCTCAAACAGTTCAGTCGAGTACGTAGTTCTAATTTTCACCCACCAGAGTCAGGTAGTGCACAGACTTTCAAGAGAATGTTTTTGGGAATTTTTCTGTTTATTTCTTGATGGCTCTTTTGTTTCTTTATGTTTGTACTGTTTTGTATAAGCTTATAGCAATGTGAATGAGGTCTATAGTAAATATGTAGATCATTGTTCTGCTGATGTACACTGTACAGTGGGGAGTTTAGTATGATAATATGTTAAGTAAGTTTATGCTGAAAGGAAAGCCAGTTCAAGTGCAAATGAAAATGGTTCATACTTTGTTAATAATGTAAAGTATCACAATGTTTAGTATTTATTTTGGGAAAGTCATGAAAAGCGTGGACTAATGTGGGAGAATAATGTTTTTCTATCGGCCTTAAAGAAAACTGGTACTTTCTGATTGGTCATAGTATTCTTCGTGCATCTTTTCTCTTGGATATATAGAAAGCTTACAGCAGTGTAAGGATTCAGAGCCTGCCGTCAAATGGTATGGTCACATGTAGTATGAGATGCAAAGGAAGTTACAGTTTGCCAGTTTTTAAATGTGTAGCACAAATATTCTGGTGTGTTTTTTAGAAAGTTCAGTTTTCTAAGTAACTTTGTGTAAGAGAAAACACAGTAATTCCACGTGGCAGATTGGTGACTAAAATCGTGAGTGCATTGCACACTGATAATCTTAAATGGAAATGCTTGCCATACTATTAAGGACAATCCATGCTTAGTAGCTCTTCAGATTTCGGGAAATATGTCAACATAAACTTGCTAACATAAATGAAAGGATCTGTGCATGACAATGTTAAGATTAGCACGGGCTTGGCAGTGAACGTCTACATTATCAGTGTTCAGAATTTACAAAAGGTTTTCTAGTATTTCCATATTTCATTCAAAATTAAGATTTTTTCCTGATACTGAAAATAGTTAAATTGTATGCAGCCTGATGCGAGTTGCAGTACATTAGGTCTCTGCTCGGATTTCCTGCCGGTGAACTGCTGCAACCAGTTGACAGGTAGGTGCTGGTACAAAGGATCTGTGCCACCAAACTTGGCTTGCATTTCAGCAATATAATGCCAGCATGTGCATGGTAAGAATTTCTAGAGCTCTTTCATGCTTTCCAAACTCTACCTTGGCCAGCAAGGTCACTGAATTTCTTTCCAACTGAGAATGTTTGGAGTGTTATGGGCTGGAGCCTCCAACTAGCTGGGGATTTTCACAATATACTACACCAACTGGACAGAATTTGCCACAATATCCCTCAGGAGAACTCTGTCAATCAATATCAAGCTGAATAATTGCTTGCATAAAAGCTGGAGGTGGAACAATGTGTTATTGACTTGCTCAATTTGTGAAGCTCTTTCTGTGGAATAAATAATCCAGTTTTTCTGAGAACGTAATGATTTGTTTGTTGGTACTTGTACATCACTCCTACTGGTTTCCATCCCATTCAGAAAATTCCTTTGTAGAGCCTTTTTTATGTCTTAGAGTGTACAAAATGCATCTGAACATTTGATGAATTGTCTCTGAAAGAAACAAGAGTTATAAACAAAATGCTTTTACCGGCCTTCAGAGTAATCACCATTACCTACAACAGACTTCTGACTTCAGTTGTCAAGCTGTAGGAAATGGCCAGCCAACACTTCTCGTGGAATCACTTAAAGCACCATGGGCACACCATGCTGGATGTCTGCATCATTGCCGGAGATGATACCTGATGTTATCAGTACTATCCACAGACCTTGCAGCAGTAAGTGATATGGTGTTCATTGTCTTCCCAACATCCCACAGGTACAAATTCATCATGGATCAAGCCATTTCCATCAAAAATTGTGATTGATATGTCTTAATCCCAGAGTTTTTTATCAAACTTCTTTTGGGAGGCAGGGAAGATGATGAACACTGTTGCTTGATCTGTGGATTGTACTGGTGGCTCTGCCTCTCATCTATAATAGCGCAGATATCCAACAATGCATGACAACTGTGTGTTCAGTGACTACACAAGAATTGTTTGCAGACAGATTCCAATAGCTTTACAACAAATGTCAGAAGTGTTTTGTAGCTAATGGGGATTACTTTGTAACTTATGTTCCCTTCATTTTCTGAGACCTTTCACCAAACTTTCCAGATACACCTTGTACAAGAAGCAATAGACACATTGTTCGCTTACATATACCATCAAGTAACATGTGTATGAAGATAGGTCACATTTTGTCCAAAGAATGTGCTGCTGAGAACTGGACAGGCATGTAGAACAGGTTGGACATGGGTTAGCTTTGAGGTAACAGTCATTGTTGTCCCCCGGTATTGGCATATTAGTTGGGAGAGAATAGTCCCATGCGAGAAGGCTTGACAAAAGAGCATGTAAAAGGCACATTATAAAATATGTGAGGAGGGGAGGCAAATAACCTAGAGTAGCACCTATCGACCCACTTCACTGAGTGGTCAGCACATATGACTGCCATGTCACACATTCTCTATGCTCAGGGTGTGGGTGATAAGGACAACATATCATCGATTCATCATCGCCAGCATGAAAGTAACCCACCATGGGGTCAACAGAAAAGATCTGCACCTTACCCAGCAAGTGACTCCTAGGTGTCAATGTCCATATGATCACTTCATTCCACCTAGAGCAGTAGAAAGGGAAACGTACCAAAGAGGGAGCAATAGCCAAGTATGCTAAATGTGATGGGCTATAAACAAGGATATTTTTTCAAAATTTAAAAGCTTTTGTCCAGATTGGTCACAAAAGTCTGAACATTATGGCCTTTGCTTAGAAACATACAGTGATCAGAAGTCCAAAGTAGCAACTGGAATGATATCTTATCAGTGTACATCAGATATGAGGCTCCTCTGAGGTTGTTTATGGAGGTTTTTCATTTTCTCCTACATAAAGGGTGAAATGAACTCCGCCGACAAAATTCAGTTGGTGGTTCAAGGATGTTTTATGAGTATTTTGGTACAATGGACCCTTGGTCTCCTGTGGCTCACTGTGGAGTAATAATGTAATTATGATTTATTTAGTTTGCTACCTTCATTTCTTCCGAAAATACACTGTCCAGACACGTTAATGTGACTACCCGTCAAAACCTCGAATAACCTCTTTTCGCGGTGCACACCATTGCGAGACATGCAGGAAGAGATTAAATGAAATGATCATATGGCATTAATGACTGGCAGACCCCATCTGGGCTTGATCAGTTGCCTACTGCAATTCTTTTCGTTTTATGCTGCTTTTGAGACTTGCTTGTTGATAACAAGAACAACACAACGCGCACTTTCCGAGGAGACAAAAATCCTGTATCCAGCTGGGAATCAAACTGGGGCCCCCTCACGTGGCTGTGAGGTTCTGTTCTAACAGGGGTGTGGAGCCATACTGATTTCATTGCCAATTCAAGCTGTTCTAGGTTTTTCATGTGAGGATCCACGGGGAATACAGCCTGGCAGAGGGGTTCCCACAGATTCTCAATTGGTTTATATCTGATGACTTCAGTGGCTAGGGGCATATGATAAACTCGTCCTGTTGCTGTTTGAACCACACATGTACACTGCAAGCTGGTTTACATTGTACTGCTGGTAAATGTCACTATGCTGAATAAAAACAAACTGTGTGTATGGGTGAACACGGCTCTCGAGGACAGATGGATACATCTGTTGATCCATTGTGCCTCCCACAATAGCATCAACACCCAGGGAATGCCACAGACCCCCTCCACTGGTGTGCCCCCTTCTGACAGTGGTTGCAGTGTGTTTTGCTTTCAGACATTTAACAATGTGCACGACAATGGCCATCTGTCATTTGAAAAGGCTCTCGGTTCATCTGGGTGGTCAGTTGTTCAACAGCTGCATGTCTCTGCAGCTGACATTTACCCCTGTCATCTACGGCCCACGACTGCAGCACAGTAGCCTCGGCACCGATTCTGAATAGCGCCATTTTGCTGAGCACAGTATACTTTAACCACACTGACATGCGAACAGTTTACAGACTTAGTCTTTCCAAAATGCTTCCACCCTTTCCCCAAAAGCCAATGACCATGCACATGTTGACATCATCTTGTCTCCTACTTACAATGACAACTGCACTATTTTCTGTGGCTCCCAACATGCTTTATATACCGTTCACTGCTAGTTGTGCCGTCTGTCATCTCTGAGTGGTTACTATATGTCGATTTTGGTAACATTAATGTGATGGACCAGACCGTGTATCTACACAATAAAGAAAAAACCCAGTGTAGCATACCAACTGTATTCCGTCACAAAATATGCAAGTTTTTTTCCACAGAAACTGAAAATTTCTAAAGTCGTTCCCCTGCTGAAAAAGAGTGATAAGTTTAAAACAGGAAACTATAGACCTGTCTCACTTCTCCCAACGTTCTCTGAGGTTTTAGTGATACTAATGAAATATAGAGTCACACATTATCTTAATTGTGGAATGTGATAAACAGTAATCAGCACGGATTTCTAGCTGGGAGAAGTACCGAAACACCTGTACTGGAATACACAAAAGACATAATTAGTAAATTTGGAGAGGGAGAAAGTGTTGTCGGGATAAATCTAGATCTGTCAAAAGCCTTTGACACTGTTGACCACAGCATACTTTTGGAAAAGCTTGAAGCTATAGGTATCAGAGGACTGGAAAAAACAGTGGCATGAGTCTTATCTGGAAAGAGGATGCAGGTGGTTGAAATTACAGCACCAAAATATTACACTAAGATCTGATCCAAAGAAGTGTATTAGGCGCCTTGCTGTTCCCCATTTACATTAATTTTATTCGGGTGTCAGAGAGAAAAGCTAGAATCGTGTTATTTGCTGATGATACTAGTTTAATTGTTTGTTATATGAAGCAGTCATTGCACAGTACTGTGGACTATCTCCTACAAGATACACAAAAATCGCTCAGTGCAAACAAGCTAACACTGGATGCAAAAAAAAAAAAAACTAATTATGTGCAGTATGGAAGAATAAGTGAACATCCCACTATGTAGGGAAACAACCTGAAAGAGTACAGTGCGCAAAATTTCTGGGTTTGCACATTGATGAGAAGATAAACTGGAAGGACCATGTGGTGAGCTTAGCACTAAAACTAAATTCAGCATGTTTTTACTTAGAATAATTGCAAGAGTTTGTAGTAATGGCTGTACCAGATTAGTATATTTTGGCTATTTTCAGTCAATTGTGGCCTATGGGACACTATCCTGGGGAAAAACAAATTGTAGTATAAATGAGAATTTCAAATTACAAAAACGTGCTATTTAGATAATGACCCAGAGCCCACATCAAACACGTTGTAGGTTCCCTTTTTAAAGCATTGAAAATTTTAGCAATTCCATCATTATACATTCTGAAATGTCTGTTGGTGATCAAAAGAACTCAGGACAAAATGAAAACCAGTACCGATTACCATATACGGCAATGTACAGATCTCCCCTTACAAGCTGTAACAAGGACCCAAAGTCAGAAACATGTATGTAATCAAGGCATCAAACTTTTTAATGCACTACCAAAACATATCAAAGAGCTGGAAAATTAGGATAAATTTAAAACTGTTATAAAGAACCACATGCTTGACAAATGTTATTACAGCATAGGTGAATAGCTCTGCGCAACTGTATAAGGATTTAATTTCATGTGACAAATGAAATTTCATCAAGGAATATGCCTGTCCAGCACATAATCCCTTGTGTTATAAAAACAGTTAATTGTTGTATATTGTATTAAACATAAGATAGATTCATATTAACACTGCACAAATGTGATCATTGGGATGTTGCTGTGGTCTTCAGTCCTGAGACTGGTTTGATGCTACTCTATCCTGTGCAAGCTTCTTCATCTCCCAGTACCTACTGCAACCTACATCCTTATGAATCTGCTTAGTGTATTCATCTCTTGGTCTCCCTCCAATACTAAATTGGTGATGCCTCAGAACATGTCCTACTAAACGAACCCTTCTTCTAGTCAAGTTGTGCCACAAATTTCTCTTCTCCCCAATCCTATTCAATACATCCTCATTAGTTATGTGATCTACCCATCACATCTTCAGCATTCTTCTGTACTACCACATTTCAAAAGCTTCTATTCTCTTCTTATCCAAACTATTTATCATCCATGTTTCACTTCCATACAGGGCTACACTCCATACAAATACTTTAAGAAACGACTTCCTGACACTTAAATCTATACTCCATGTTAACAAATTTGTCTTCTTCAGAAACACTTTCCTTGCCATTGCCAGTCTACATTTTATATCCCCTCTACTTTGACCACCACCAGTTGCTTTTGCTCCCCAAATAGCAAAACTCCTTTACTACTTTAAGTGTCTCATTTCCTAATCTAATTCCCTCAGCATCACCCAACTTAATTCGAATACATTCCAATATCCTCGTTTTGCTTTTGTTGATGTTCATCTTATTTCCTCCTTTCAAGACACTGTCCATTTCATTCAACTGCTCTTCCAGGTCTTTTGCTGTCTCTGACAGAACTACAATGTCATCGGCGAACCTCAAATGTTTTATTTCTTCTCCATGGATTTTAACACCTACTCTGAACTTTTCTTTTGTTTCCTTTACTGCTTGCTCAATATACAGATTGAATAACTTTGAAGAGAGGCTACAACCCTGTCTAGCTCCCTTCCCAACCACTGCTTCCCTTTCATGTCCCTCGACTCTTATAACTGCCATCTGCTTTCTGTACAAATTGTAAATAGCCTTTCGCTCCCTGTGTTTTACCCCTGACACCTTTAGAATTTGAAAGAGAGTATTCCAGTCAACATTGTGAAAAGCTTTCCCTAAGTCTACAAATGCTAGAAATGTAGGTTTGCCTTTCCTTAATCTAGCTTCTAAGATAAGTCGTAGGGTCAGTATATCCTCACGTGTTCCAATATTTCTACGGAATCCAAACTGATCTACCCCGAGGTCGGCTTCTACTAGTTTTTCCATTCATCTGTAAAGAATTTGCGTTAGTATTTTGCAGCCATGACGTATTAAACTGATAGTTCGGTAATTTTCACATCTGTCAACACCTGCTTTCTTTGGGATTGGAATTATTACATTCTTCTTGAAGTCCGAGGGTATTTCGCCTGTCTCATACATCTTGCTCACGAGATGGTAGAGTTTTGTCGGGACTGGCTCTCCCAAGGTAGTCAGTAGTTCTAATGGAATGTTGTCTACTCCGGGGGCCTTGTTTTGACGCAGGTCTTTCACTGCTCTGTCAAACTCTTGACACAGTATCATATCCCCCATTTCATCTTCATCTATATCCTCTTCCATTTCCGTAATCTTGTCCTCAAGTACATCGCCCTTGTATAGACCCTCTATATACTCCTTCCACCTTTCTGCTTTCCCCTCTTTGCTTAGAACTGGGTTTCCATCTGAGCTCTTGATATTCATACAAGTGGTTCTCTTTAATTTTCCTGTAGGCAGTATCCATCTTACCCATGGGGATATGCGCCTCTACATCCTTACATTTGTCCTCTAGCCATCCCTGCTTAGTCATTTTGCACTTCCTGTCGATCTCATTTTTGAGATATTTGTATTCCATTTTGCCTGCTTCATTTACTGCATTTTTGTATTTTCTCCTTTCATCAATTAGGTTCAATATTTCTTCTGTTACCCAAGGATTTCTAGCAGCCCTCATCTTTTTACCTACTTTATCCTCTGCTGCCTTCACTATTTCATCCCTCAAAGCTACGCATTCTTCTTCTACTGTATTTCCTTCCCCATTCCTGTCAATTGTTCCCTTATGCTCTCCATGAAACCCAGTACAACCTCTGGTTTAGTCAGTTTATCCAGGTCCCATCTTCTTAAATTCCCACCTTTTTGAAGTTTCTTCAGTTTTAATCTACAATTCATAACCAATAGACTGTGGTCAGAGTCCACGTCTGCCCCTGAAAATGTCTTACAATTTAAAACCTTGTTCCCACATCTTTGTCTTACTATTATATAATCTATCTGAAACCTGTCAGTACCTCCAGGCTTCTTCCATGTATACAACCTTCTTTTATGATTCTTGAACCAAGTGTTAGCTATGATGAAGTTACGCTCTGTGCAAAATTCTACCAGACGGCTGCTTCTTTCATTTCTTCCCCCCAATCCATATTCACCTACTACATTTCTTTCTCTCCCTTTTCCTACTACCGAATTCCAGTCACCCATGACTATTAAATTTTCGTCTCCCTTCACTACCTGAATAATTTCTTTTATCTCATCATACATTTCTTCAATTCTTCGTCATCTTCATAGCTAGTTGGCATATAAACTTGTACTACTGTAGTAGGTGTGGGCTTTGTGTCTACCTTGGCCACAATAATGCGTTCACTATGCTGTTTGTAGTAGCTTACCCCCTCTCCTAATGTTTTATTCATTATTATGCCTACTCCGGCGTTACCCCTATTTGATTTTGTATTTATAACCCTTTATTCGCCTGACCAAAAGTCTTGTTCCTCCTGCCATCGAACTTCACTAATTCCCTCTATATCTAACTATAACCTATCCATTTCCCTTTTTAAATTTTCTAACCTCCCTACTCGATTAAGGGATCTGACATTCCACGCTCCAATCCGTAGAACGTCAGTTTTCTTTCTCCTGATAATGACGACTTCCTGAGTAGTCCCCACCCGGAGATCAGAATGGGGGACCATTTTACCTCCGGAATATTTTACCCAAGAGGACGCCATCATCATTTAACCACACAGTAAAGCTGCATGCCCCTCACTTTCAGCCGTTCGCAGTACCAGCACAGCAAGGCCGTTTTGGCTAGTATTACAAGGCCAGATCAGTCAATCATCCAGACTGTTGCCCCTGAAACTACTGAAAAGGCTGCTGCCCCTCTTCAGGAACCACACGCTTGGCTGGCCTCTCAACAGATACCCCTCCGTTGTTGTTGCACCTACGGTATCGCTGAGGCACGCAAGCCTCCCCACCAACGGCAAGGTCCATGGTTCATTGGGATGATGATAAATAAAAGTTGTAGCTGCGAGTGGATGAGTGTGTTATGCATAGCAAGGCAAAACACAGACAACTGAGCACGGTATAGCAAGAGCCAACGCTGCAGAACACTACTGGAACAGAAACCTTTCATGATTTGCCACTATGGAAGTGTTTAGAGTACGTGAGCTAAAGTCCTAAACAAACATAGTGTGGATGTGTAAGCCCTCAGCCTTCGTGCACTAAATTCTTCTAGTATCAGTATCACAGCCTTCGCCATGGGCGTAATCGTGGAATGCAGTAAGGGGTTGGCTGTTCGACCACAAGAAACGGCAGCCTGCCCTGAGTAACAAGGGGGCTGCCCGCTTGCTGGCGGAAATTCACGGCGATCATCAGCTGCACTGTTTTGCTGCTTTACCTACAACTCAGTCTATTGTGGTCGTGACATTTCTTATACCTACTAAATGCTGCAACAATGTATTTGTATGATTACAACTGCGACTCTTTGGCATCACGGTAATAGGGTACGGCATTCTTTCGCTTGTTTAAGTCCACAGTTTTATTTTTCGCTATCGATTTGTTGTAGTACCCTAGAACATATTCTGAGGTCAAACAGAATGACCTCAACGCCAGGCAGCATGTATTTCGAGAATACAGATCATGCAAATCCCAATTCACTTAATAAGCACAGTTGTCCTTGTGAGTGAAATGCGTTTCGGAAATCAGTAAACACCGTTTTCCCCCGTCTGCCTTGATCCGTGGCTTTCAGACTGTCGTTTGAGTCGGGTTGCACGTAATCGATGTTTTCAGAATCCGTGCTGCTTAGCAGGGGGCAGGTCACTCAGTCTGAGATACCTCGTTACGCCTGAGGTCAGAATTATAAATTTTCTGCTTGCACCAAGATTTCGTGCCACCGTGAAGACCAGCCTAGACTTCAGGGCGGCTCTAATGCCACTCTTGATTCCTTGTGGATGGCTTGGAAGTTAATGCTGATAATCTCTGACAACTGTACAAAGTCGAATGTGTGCATACAAGGTGCGCTGATAAAAAGTAAAACATTTATGAACTGTCGGCTGCTACTTGGATAATCAGCACGTGGTGATTACCGACGCAAGAGGTAACACAGAATTTGACAGTAGGCGTACAAAAAAATATCTCGTGACCAAAGACGTAAGCGTAGCTATGGCGATTAGCGCGTTAAAAGTTTACACAAGTACAGATGGAAATTGTGCTCGAATATGTGATACAAATAAAGCAATATACTGAGTTTCTGATGCGAGTTGGGCGTTTTACTGCCCTGTAACTAGCAACACCAATTAAAATAAATCCTCCTCCCTCCCCCCCACCCCCCACAAGCATAAAAAAGCAAATGTCGGGCTTAGTAGTCTAGCGATAATGAGCGTGCAGGAATAGTAGAAGTCGCGAGTACGAATCTCGGTGCCTTTCTTTTTTGTATTTTTAAGAGTAGTGTGCCATGTTTTTGTCTAAATATACCACTTAATCTTTTATAACTGGAGCTACCATATGCTCTCAACCTAATAATGCTTTTTCTCTTTCTTCGATTCCGCTCCTCAATCGGGAAAAAAACGGAACGCTTGTTTTTCGTCTGTCTGTTGCAGATCCTTTGCTTCAGGAACGGCGAGATGTATCAAGTTGAAATTTTGGTCACATACTGAGGTTGCGTTCCCTTGACGGTGTAAAACATACAGACCTAGAGGGCATTTTCTGTTGACCTACACTTATCATAATTGGCAAGAAGCAAGATTTTATGGTACACGTAAAGGAAAAGTTCGAAAACTGATAATTTGTAGTTATATCAAACGAAAATTGTTATCGAACATCGAACTTGAAATTACAACATCAGTAGTTATGCGTTCATGTTGGCTGGGTCGCAATACTAAACGTCAAATATTGCGCAAGGAATGGCTGTATTGCGTTTGGGAATTTAGCCGTCACCAGATATCCAGATGCGATTACTGCATGTGCATAAGTGGTTCAAAGTTGCACGTGAAGCAAAAACACACAGTCAGCCTCAGTTCAGAACTACTAATTACTTTAGTAATAATACTTAAATATCTTCAACATTTCGCGGCCCTGTCAACAACTGTATAAATATTAATTTTAATAATGAACAGCCTCAGTTGCACCGTTTATCTAGAATTTACCTACGTTTCAGTCGGGATAACCCATCCTTCTTCAGAATAACATTATCTACTGTTTGTCCATAGTGGGCATCGTCAAGTAAAAAGTACAAATTCACAAATTATCGTCAGACTGTAAAACTTACGGTACCTGGCACTGCCTCGATCCCACGCGATGCAGCAGCCTCGTGTGCTGTACTGGAACTCCACTATGGACAAACAGTAGACCCTGTTATTCTGCAGAACGTTGGGTTATCCCGTCTGAAACCTGCGTAAAGTCTAGGTAAGCGGTGCAACTGAGGCTGTTCATTACCAAAATAAAAATACTGGTCACCTGCTTCCTGCATGACTTTGTCACATTTATACTATTGAAATGAAAACATTCTCGAAAATCTCTTAATCCCTGGGATCGGTATCTTGCCAGGACCAATGTCGATAACATGTGAAAATAATCGAGATTCTCTATTCCCGGAACGTATGAACTGTCTACATACATAATTAAGTTTGTACAACATCCTTACTGAGCGAGTCCATTTTTTCGTTTTTTTTTTGTGTTATGCTATGCACCTTTTTTCCCTTTCGAAAATGTGTCTGAATGGCGCGTAAGATTTTGCAGTTCATGGATGACTGACATGCAATGATTCAAACCCATTACATTCTTATACCTTATCTTAATAACAATGCTGCAATGAGACTGAAAATTGAAACTTATTACAAGGTTGCCACAACTTTCCCCCAAGTGAAATTCCCTTTTTTCCAGACAAGTTTTAGCATTTTTCCCTGACAAATTTTGAGGTATCAAGTCTAGGTGCAGACCTAAGTTGTAAAAAAAAAAAAAAATGTAATGACTTCTGTATTTCTGAACGTGTGAACAAAAATCTTAAGTACTTAACATCAAAATGTTGTGTAATGAACTGCTTTTAGAAGGAGAAAGGAAACTCAATGGTAGATACGTTTCATTAACATCACTGATTTTATTTTCATAAAGCGAAACACATTTGGTGACAAAAATATGCATTTTCTTGGAGTTGCGAGACACATTCCTGAAAGCAGTGAAGGTATTTAAAATAACCTCAGAAAAAAGTAGGCCTCTTGAAAGAAATGTACAAGGTGGGGAAGAGATGTGTCAACCAACACTGTAGGTGACTGCAAATAAAATGTTGCTTCTACTATGTTCGTAATTGTCGGTTATTACTCACTGCGTTATGTCTATGTGATTTTTTCCTTTCATAGTGTACAAACTGCCAGCGATTGTCACAATTTTTTTTCTTAGGGTCTATACTTTCAAATATATAAACTACACTACTGGCCATTAAAACTGCTACACCACGAAGATGACGTGCTACAGATGCGAAATTTAACCGACAAGAAGAAGATGCTGTGATATGCAAATGATTAGCTTTTCAAAGGTTGGCGCCGGTAGCGACACCTACAACGTGCTGACATGAGGGAAGTTTCCAACCGATATCTCATACACAAACGCCAGTTGGCCGGCGTTGCCTGGTGAAACGTTGTTGTGATGCCTCGTGTAACGAGGAGAAATGCGTACCATCACGTTTCCGACTTTGATAAAGGTCGGATTGTAGCCTATCGCGATTACCGTTTATCGTATCGCGACATTGCTGCTCGCGTTGGTCGAGATCCAATGACTGTTAGCAGAATATGGAACGGTGGGTTCAGGAGGATAATACGGAACGCCGTGCTGGATCCCAACGGCCTCATATCACTAGCAGTCGAGATAACAGGGATCTTATCCGCATGGCTGTAACGGATCGTGCAGCCACGTCTCGATCCCTGAGTCAACAGACGGGGACGTTTGCAAGACAACAACCATCTTGACGAACAGTTCGACGACGTTTGCAGCAGCATGCACTATCAGCTCGGAGACCATGGCTGCGGTTACCCTTGACGCTGCACCACAGGCAGTAGCGCCTGCGATGGTGTACTCAACGACCAACCTGGGTGCACGAATAGTAAAACGTCATTTTTTTGGATGAATGCAGGTTCTGTTTACAGCATCACGAAAGCGTGTATTCGTCATCGCCATACTGGTGTATCACCCGGCGTGATGGTATGGGGTGCCATTGGTTACACGTCCCGGTCACCTCTTGTTCGCATTGACGGCACTTTGAACAGTACACGTTACATTTCAGATATGTTACGACCCGTGCCTCTACCCCTCATTCGATCCCTGCGAACACACATTTCAGCAGGATAATGCACGACCGCATGTTGCAGGTCCTGTACAGGCCTTTCTGGATACAGAAAATGTTCGACTGCTGCCATGGCTAGCACATTCTCCAGATCTCTCACCAACTGAAAACGTTTGGACAATGGTGGCCGAGCAACTGGCTCGTCACAATACGCCAGTCACTACTCTTGATGAACTGTGGTATCGTGTTGAAGCTGCATGGGCAGCTGTACCTGCACACGCCATCCAAGCTCTGTTTGACTCAATGCCCAGGCGTATCAAGGCCGTTATTACGGCCAGAGGTGGTTGTTCTGGGTTCTGATTTCTCAGGACCTATGCAGCCAAATTGCGTGAAAATGTAGCGAGATGTCAGTTTTAGTATAATATAACTGTCCAATGAATACCCGTGTATCATCTGCATTTCTTCTTCGTTTAGCAATTTTAATGGCCAGTAGTGTACTCTCGAAGTGCCAAAATATACTAGAATAAATAAAATTTGTATCAAACGCCGCACTGTACAATGTACTTGCGGTGAGACAGTCACGATTCCCGAAATACATCGCCTGTGGCCGAGGAGGTGCACAACAGTCCTAGCTCCATGGTAGTACGCCACACACACAGACCAAGTCAGAGGACAGAGCCCGCACATTGGTGGGAAACTATGGGCTTTGGATTGGCAGGCCCGATCCATTAGAGATGGCCTGCAGTTTTGGCCCGTCACGGAAGTCCACTCGTGTGGCCAGCCATTCACGTGTCACAGACACCACGTCGATGAAATGAGACCGCGGTGATCACCCACGCAACAGGTAACTTGAGCAAATACTCTGAGAGTAGTCAGCAACTCACCGTACGGATGATCACTCAGGCACATAGAAAAGACGATCACACTCTATAACTAAATTTTTGGCCACAGCCTTTGTCAGAAAACGAAAGTGTAGACTCCTCTCCTAGCAGTGACTGCAAGCTGCGGGAAGGGCAGAGGCAGGGATGCGGCGCACGTACACAGCAACGAAGCATGGCATCTCACTGAACAAACAATGACATGCCACTAACACAAAAAACGAGATTTTTTTCCAAATTTCCCTGATACGTTTGAAATTTCCACAAGTCGTGGCAACCCTATCTTACTTTCTCAATATGTTTTGTCACAATAAATCCCTATTATTGCAATAAGCCTCATGGCACATTTAAGGGGTGCTCCACCGCCGAAAATGTCATTTTTACTTTTATTTAAATTAATATTTTCATAATGCTTTATTTGGTGTTTATTCCACTGAAATATTCGAATATTTACTATTATAAATAAATATTTGAATATAATCATGCACTGACATTTCTGAGAATTGCTGCACAAAGTATTCCACATCATTCCTGATTCATGGAGGGTTGTCTCATCTCAGAGTTTGCATTTTCTAAGCATCCATACGCAGTCGATAGTTTACGACACGTCCCCTGTTGCTCAAGTCCGAGTCTCACAGGATACGGTTGTTGCCGGTGCGCACTGACCAGTTTTCGTCCAAAGCTCTCGGCGAGCTCATTCGTTTGTTCAGAAGAGGAGGCCGACCGTGTCCGCCGGTCTTCGATTACAGCATTGAGGCTCACGTCCTGAAATTTCTCTCAAACGATTTTACAGAAACAATTCGGTACAAAAATTTTGTTCGTTTTATAGCTTTATATGTCAGCTTCACGATGACATGCCAATCATTTTATTAATGGCCAGAGTTATTGTAATATTTGCTTGCAAAGAAGACACCACGCGAAATTCGAAAAAGCATGCAGTGAAGAATTGGGATCGGTATGATTTAGCGTCTGGTGGATATTACACAAGATCTTACTGTTCATGAAATTTGGCTGACATATTGAATTTTTCTTTATACTTGGTTTGAGGTCTCGAGAAAATTGATCTGACGATCGCGCGCATTTGCGATCTCACGCGAGGCGGACACAGTGAGATATACACAAGATTTCTCATAATTTTTGAGATATCGGCAAATGATAGCATGCAATGGGGAAAGTATTTTACTGTATGGTTGTTATGCAAAACTTCATTACCTACTATGTTATCCAACTGACTACAGACTTTTTCGATGAAAGAACGTAATTTTTAAGGGTGTATCAATAACTGGTGAAAGGAAAAATGCTATGGATTTTGGAACAACGTAAGTGAAGCCATTTGTACCGTGGATGTGCTTTTTCATAGGCTACTGATCATATTTTCCTCAGTTCCTCACTTAATAAACTTAACTGTTTGACAATCCTGTCGCAACTGTCTCTAAATTTAGTGAGGTGACACTGTGCAAACTCCGCCGCGTTTTGGCAAAAGAACCGAATTTTAACTTGGCGAAATGAGAAGTGTGTAGGGTTTACTCGAAATTCGCCATTCACGACGCTTCACCGAAAGTTACAAATGGTTAACAAAAATACTAACCACAGCAGAGGTGACAGACTTTTTTGAATGATCACCTCGTGAGTCGGACGTCAAGACCGTCCCGCTGCCAGTACACAGAATATCGAGTACCAACTACAATAATTGCTACCCAGCTTGCCTCAGGGGATGATAAAACACGATGATGACACCTTTTCTAGTGGAATCAGATCGTGCATCGAGGACAGAGGAAGGCATACTGATAAGAGAGCTCATAATCCCAAATTCTTTATAAATTTGACTCCATATTGTCACCACAGAAATACAACCACATATCCTCTCAATCCATAAGGTTTCGTATATGTGTGTGTGTGACATTGTATTTGCTACTAGTGAATGAGTTTCCCAAAATTTGAAATGGTTATGTGGAAGGTGGTATTTAGCAAGTTATGCAGAGTTCTTCGTCTACATCCGAACAGTGGCGATCTCTGCGCTGTTCTTAAGTGAAACATGTCCTCAGTCCTTGCCTGTCACTTCCTGATACAGCTCTTAGCGAACTGCTGATTAACTGGTGCCGCGATTCCAAGACCAATTCCCAGAACGACGTGATCATGGCAGCAGTGTAAGTGCCTGTCGCCAAACCCAGATCCTCGTAAGGATCCTTCTCTCCCTGCTGCGCAACGAGCCAGCCACGGTGGCCGAGAGGTTATAGGCGCTTCAGTCCGGAACCATGTGGCTGCTACGGTCGCAGGTTTGAATCTTGCCTCGGGTATGGATGTGTGTGATGTCCATAGGTTAGTTAGGTTTAAGTAGTTCCAAGTTTAGGGGGACTGATAACATTTGAGCTCAAGTCCCATAGTGCTATGAGCCATTTGAACCACTTTTTTTTCTGCACAACGAAATCACTATAGTATCCTCCAGTTTTCCTGTGAACAAAGAAGACCCATGATGGCTTGCTGGATAACACATTCATCTTCACATAGCGGACTTACTACTGTGCTCTTGGTGGAACACACCCTTGCTATATTGCAGGTGTGTACATTTATGCTTAATCTTGGAGGCTAAATAGACATTTGAAAAGAGGCAATATCGTTTTCTGCTGCAGAAGAGAGAGGTAAAATTGTGAAATCGAAAAGACGTCCTCTCCAGGGTTTGGAATCTTTTCAAACTCTACCGGACGCAATACAGAGCTGCGAGTTCTACCACCCAGTTGGTGTGAGTGCACCATAATGGGGCGAGGGCGGCTTTGGTTTCAGTAATAGTAGGTTCCATCAGCCAACTTGAGGGAGGTTTTGAGAGATTTCTCACATTGAATGATGCCCCTGGATTCCAATTTCCAACCAACCCGAATAACATATTTTGAAAGCTATGTTGTATTCAACTGTAGTTACGTTACCCTACATTAAAAATAGAAGTAATGCAATAAATTCATTGAAGTTATCAGAGGTGAACTTTCGTAAGCGAGCAAATTGTCGTAGAAGTCATCAAAGTTGAATAAGGTTTTTTTTTTTTTAATTTATTCTCTGTTTATCCTCTTCATGGAAGTTAAAAATAGCATTTTTTTTTGTTCGTTACTAACCACAAACCAACAGGACCTCTTTCAGTCGTTCTGAATTTTTGTATTTGAGATTTTTAATTTGAATTAGCCTACCACTAAACGAGTGTAAAAAAACCATTTCATAGCTTGTTGGGTACTCAGTAAGCAAACAGAGTGGACATAGGAAGAGGAGTAAAGAACAGGGACATGAGAGATGGGATGATTGAGTGGAACAAAGGGAAGAGACTAATGTCACAAAGAAGAGAGAAACAACATTTCAAAATCCGATCAAAGAAGAAGAAGAAAGCTTGTGTTTCAGCCACAGACGAGAGGGCGCTCTTGTAGAAGGTTATGACGAACTCAGACTAAACACCAGCAGTCAGTGGAAGCACTGATCCAATTTCCTTAACCTGAGTTCTTAAGGCAAGATAGTTTCAATGTTCGCAAATGTGGTCGAGATGTGCAAATGTATGATAGACTCAGGAACGCTCAGGACCACCCCATCTGGCCTGGCTCCCCGTTCTAGAAACATAGACCTCATGAAATTAGGTGATCACATTCAGCCACAAGATTTTCTGTACAATCCTAGACAACCCACACCTCCTTATACACCGACCTAGCATCCACAAACAAACTTCGTCACCTTTGGAAGATCGACGAAGAACTTAGAACTACTTAAACCTAACTAACCTAAGGACATCACACACATCCATGCCCGAGGCAGGATTCGAACCTGCGACCGTAGCGGTCACGCGGTTCCAAACTGAAGCGCCTGGAACCACACGGCCACTCCGGCCGGCAAGAGTGCTGAAGATTAGATGGTTAGGTCACGTAACAAATGAGGAGGTACTGTGTGGAAAATAAAGTTGTGGCACAACCTGACTAGAAGAAATGATCACTAATTTAGTACTGGTGAGAAGTGTTGGGGATCCAAATCGTAGATGGAGATTGAGAAGGGTGAGAGTTAATCGGGGACGCGGAGGCTTGCACTGGATACGTTAGCACGGAGAGCTGCATCAGACGACTCTTCGGATTGAAGACCACAAGAAAAAATATTTTGAAACTGAACTTTTGGTTCATGAAATGGCGTGCAAATTCGCTTACCATGTACTTAAATGAAAACAACACAATTAATGTGGTACTACAAATAATGTTTGTAGTAAGCACATCCGATGTTTGTCATAGAGTGAACAAAAACCTTAACCCACAGTGTCGCCAACTCTGAAATACGTAATTTCCCTCCATTGGTTCACGACCAATCGAGACAAATAAATCTTTGAATAACATTCCCATATGTCTTTCGACAAGATATCACAGAACTTTTTTTTGCAAGTTTGTTTCTATTCATCCCATTTCAACGAGTGTGCGTGTGTGTGTGTGTGTGTGTGTGTGTGTGTGTGTGTGTGTGTGTGTTAGGTGGATTGTTTGAATCTCCATTCAAATGTCAAATAAAAACGTAAAAAAACTTTTGTTTTCAACAAGCGCTTTGACGAGGTAACAGCATATGACACACAGAAGAGTATGGATTTAAGGTATGTAAACTTAATGAAACAGATTAAAATTCAACATCGCCGCCGTGCACTAAAAACAAAGTTAGTTGCGAAAATATTATTACGCACAATACTGTAGATGACGAAATTTGTTGGCACTGACACTGATTTGACCATAAAACAGACAGAGTCAATCTCGTTAATGGATGGTGTTTCAAGTGGAAAAGCGAATGTTTAGAGATGGAACGTCAGGCATGTTATTGAGCAAATATGATGTGTGAACAGTGACAGCAGCTGTTACAACGTCCTATTACACGTCATGTCGGCACTACAGTTACAGCACTCTGTGAATTGGATATTTTTTTTTTTATTTTGGTCTTTGGCTGTCACTGTTTGGTACGTAAATTCCGGGTGGTTAAATTAAAGAAACGCTGTTCGCAGAGGTCCAATGCAGGCTGTGATTATTGTATAGCACCTAAATTCGTAGATATTTTAAAGCCCTACTGCGAGACCGATTAATGATGGTCAAAATTAGAACTAATTATTTTTCTAACAGGTGAAAATGAGGCGCTGTGAATGCAAGAAAGACATACAGCAGCGATTTCACATTTAATGAATTTGGAACGGCATGTAGACAGATAATGTCTAACGACAGAGAGGAGCGAACAACTGAGGAAAGCCGTTTACACGAATTGTTCAGTATGAGCACCGGAGACGTCGGCGAGATGCTGCGTACGTGGAACGACGTGATCAACAGTTGCTCGCAGCAGATCCCGTGGAATCTGAGCAGCGTGTTGCTGTATACTAGCCTTCATATCAGGTAGAGATCGAATATGTCCTTGGAAAACTCATCCTTTAGACATCTCCATAGCCGTAAGTCACAGATTCAGATGAGGTGATCTTGCAGGCCATCCTTCTGGAGATAACACGTCCGTGGAAGGTTGCATTAAGCAGAACTTTCACTGGGAGAACGACATGTGGTGTTGGCCCATCTTACATGAAAACTGTGGTTTCCACACAGTTTCACTCTTCCGATGCAGGAATCACCTGCTCTACAAGGAGGTCTCGATAGCGTTCACACGTAACAGGCCATCTGGGTTTTTCTCTTCAGAGAAGAATTGACCCAGAGTAAACATGCTTGTGAGCCCACGTTCACACACGACGAGTGCAGTGACTCTTCATGCACAACACGCGGCTTAACAGTATCCCAAATTTGGTAGTTGTGTGGATTCCCTGCTGTCTATAGTATAAGATGTGCTTCGTCACATCATAGTATATTGCCCAGCCACAAGTCGTCAATTTCTATCCGTGCCAGAAACTGAAGCGCAAATTCAGAATGCCGTGGACCATGTTACTGCACCATCGGGATCTTGTACGCGTTCCAGTGTAAAACAGATCGCAAAACTTCCCGTACAGTTGAGCAGGGGATGGACAATTCTCTTGACACTAGCCGCGGCATGGGCTGCATAGTCAAACGGCTCTGAGCACATCTGAGGTCATCAGTCCCCTAGAACTTAGGTGTAAGTAGTTCTAACTAACCTAAGGACATCACACACATCCATGCCCGAGGCAGGATTTGAACCTGCGACCGTAGCAGTCGCGCGGATCGGGGCTGAAGCGCCTAGAACCGCTCGGATACCATCGCCGGCTCCACGCATGGATCTGACGTGCATTTGTACAACGGTCGTTCAATGAGTAAAGCAACAAATTTTTTCTGAAAGGTTGTTTTTATTCAGGACTACAATATACCAGATTATTTCCCACTATTTTGGCCACAAAAATCTATTTTTCAACAGTATCTCCGTTCGAAGCGACGGCTTGAATGCCCGAATGGTACCACTCTACTGGTCGACGTCGGAGCCAACGTCTCGCTGCATCAATAACTTCCCCATCATCCACGTACTGCTTCCAGCGAAGCGAATTCTTCATTGGGACAAAGAGCTGGAAGTTGAAAGGTGCGAGATGCAGGCTATAGGGTGGATCAGGATAAACAGTCCAATGAAGTTTTGTGGGCCCCTCTTGGATGCACAGACTTGTGTGAGGCCTTGCGTTATCACGGAGACAGAGAAGTTCGTTTGCATTTCTGTGCCGACGAACACGCTAAAGTCGTTTCCTGAGAGTAGTACAATACACTTCAGAGTTGATCATCGTGCCACGAGGGAGGACATCAAACAGAGCAACCCCCTCGGAGTCCCAGAAGACAGTCGCCAGCACTTTACGAGCTGAGAGTGCAGCCTGGAACGTTTACTTCGGAGGAAAGGTGGTGCGACGCCACTACATGGATTGCCGTTTTGTTTTCGGTAGGAATTGATATGCCGGCCGCTGTGGCCGAGCGGTTCTAGGCGCTTCGGTCCAGAACCGCGCTGCTGATACGGTCGCAGGTTCGTATCCTGCCTCGGCAATGGATGTGTGCGATATCCTTAGGTTAGTTAGAACTACTTAAACCTAAGTATAGGAGACTGGTGACCTCAGACGTTAGGTCCCATAGTGCTTAGTACCATTTTTTTTCGGAAGTGTGTTTATTACCTGCGATGTTGTTCGAGAAAAACTTGTCACGATCAGCCTCATAACGCGCAAGCAATTCCGCACAGGTGGTCCTCCGTTACTCTTATTGTCGTTTGTTCGGCGGTGAGAAACGCAGAGGGCACACACCGTCGAGCACCCTATCTGGAGGACGAGTGGGTCAGAACTACCAACAGAGACGTCCAACCGAGCAGTGAGGTGGTTCGTTGTGATCCATCTGTCACCTCGAATGAGAGTGTCCGCATGTTCCAACATTGCAGGAATCACAGCCGAGTGCGAGAGGTCGGATCGGTTTGCGCGACCTTGTTGCGATGATAACGAACGCCTCGCCCAACGACTCACCGTGCTTTTGTTCACTGCCAGGTCTCCGTAGACATCCTCCAAGCGCCTACGAATATCTGCGATGCTCTGGTTTTGCGCCAAAAGAATCTCAGTGACAGCTCTCTGCTTGCAACGCACCGCCATTACAGATGCCATTTTTAAGGCTACCTGCAGTGCCGCCACCTATCGGAACTTCATGAAACTATAACGGCTGAAGCGGGAATATTCCACAACAACTTGGCATTTTTTATACGATACTGGCTGAGGAAAGAAGTGTGTTACATTACTTATTGAACGCCCCTTGGGCCATCTCCGAATGTCCTTCAATCACCATTTACTTCGTCTTCCACAAAACCTTTTCCTTTGTATTTTCCCTTCATTGATGAGTTGTAATAACTACTACCTCTTGCCTACTTGTAATGTGAACTAGATATTAAATCTTCCTTTGCTTTATAGTGACCAATAGTTCTTTTTGCTCTTTCATCCAATGGAAGACTGCTTCGACTCAAGTTTTCAACAGCCAAGGTAAGGGGCAGTGATACAGATACATTTCAAAAGCATTAAATTTTTTCTCTAGACATTGGCCAAGGGTCCAAGTTTCGCATCCATAGAGAGATGTGGAGAACACATGGCAGCGAATAGTTCTCATTCTCAGTTGTTAACCAAGATCCGACCTTACGAATAGTTTTTTCATACTAACGAACAATCTATCTTGCTCTATTCTAGATCTGATCTCTTTCTTACAGTCACATTGCTCATACATCATAGTGCCCAAATTCTTCTAGGAGGAAACACCGAACAACTAATTTACATTTGTTGACGAG
This sequence comes from Schistocerca serialis cubense, assembly GCF_023864345.2. NCBI lineage: Eukaryota > Metazoa > Arthropoda > Insecta > Orthoptera > Acrididae > Schistocerca > Schistocerca serialis. The sequence continues at coordinate 6,260,987 of NW_026047571.1, forward strand.
ATCGCCTGTATTCTTCTCTGAGAGAGGACTACCGTATTTTACGGACTATAAGACGCATATTTTTATTCGAAAAACTGCCTCCAAAATTCAGGTGCGTCTTATACTCGAAATGAATATAAAAATGTCCAGTGTTTGATTTAAAATTCCCACCAGTCTTAAAAATGGCCACATATTCGATGCCGCGGGAAACCTGGCAACATTAGACAAAACTCCTGTGACATTAGATGTGTCGAGTAACAGAAATTTTGCCATGAAAGGTATTAAAACAAGTGGACATGAAAAAAATGAACTACACTGCTGTCCATGCGGTACTAAACTTAATCCAATGACCACTTTCAAGCCCAAAACAATGCCAAAACTTTCTGAAATACTGCCAGGTGTTGATACTGTTCACGTACATGACAATGGTTGGATGGACGAGGCTGGTATGAAATTGTGGACTGACTGAGTGTGTGAGAGAAGAGTGGTCTTCTTGTGCTAGATCAGTTTAGCAGTCATTTGAGAAACTTTGAGACAGAGAAACACAGTGTTTGTTGTTATTGTGGGAGGACTTACTTCACTATTGCAATCTCTTGATGTCTCGATAACTATACCATTAAAAGAGGGTAGGCGAGAAGGATGGGACAAATGGATGACGGATGGAACCTAACATGAATTCAGGCCGAAGGTAGCTTTAAAACGGCCTACATTAAATAAAGTGTGTCGGTGCATAAAACAGTCGTGGTCTAGAGTGACAGGAGGCATCACTGTTAAATCTTTTAGAAGTGCGGCGTAAGTTATGCTCTCGATGGCAGTTGAAAACCATTTCATATATGATCAGGACGACAACGACGACGATGAAGATGAAGAAGTAAGTTCAGATGACTATTTTCAGGGATTTTAAAGGTCAGTTCGGTTTTATAAACCAAACCTTTTTTTTGTCCAGATTTGCAATCTAATAATAAAAATTGTAAAAATGTTCTTTTCTTAAAATTGCTTAAATATTAAGGTGTGTCTTATAGTCCGTAGGGTACAACTTGAAAGTGTTGTTAAACAGGCCAACTGGTCCCTGCAGTGGACATTGTCTATTACGTACTTCATTTGTATAGCCATAGTGTCCGTAGTTGCTTTACAATTCTTGAGGGTATTTTTCATCTGTCGTTGCAACTACAGAAATGTGTGATTTTCTTTCAGACGCGTTTCGCTTTGTTAAGGTAAAGCATCATCACTGTTGATGATTTTCGTTTGATTTCTCGCTTACATCGCGAAATGCCATCTGCTAGCAAACTGTCGTTTTTCTGCGTTAGAAAGTGATAGTTTTGGTCTAATATTTATTTGTTGTGCAGCACTACGAATTTTTTTATGTTTTCACAACACATTTTTATGCACATCACCCACTGTATTCTGTTTGTTTTTGTACTGTGAAGTACAAAAACAAACAGAATACAATGGTATGCATAAAAGTTTGTTGTGAAAACATAAGAAACGCATAGTGCTGCAGAACAACTAAATATTAGACCAAAATTATCAGTATCTAACTTAGAATAAGGACGATGTGCTAGTAGACGGCATTTTCCTATGTAAGCGAAAATCACCACCCTTGTTGATGCTTTACCTCAATAAAGCGAAACGCGTCGGGTGAAAAAAATCACGCATTTATGTAGTTCCAATGACGGAACAAAATCATCCCCACGAATTTTCTATTATGTGTTGATGCGGAGGTAGATCATTTGCGACGACAAGCGCCGTCTGCGAACCTAATATTGTTAATTATTTTTTCGTTTATAATTATGTATGACAATGAGAAATGCATGCTTGGACATAAATAAGGATGCCAGCCAAGCATGCCGATTGCGCTGTTGTATTTGCACAGGTGCCGTACGTGGTCGATGTCCCCAATTCGTTGCAAGTGTGAGCCGTGGTCACAACAGTGCATTATGACGTAGCTGACTGAATTCGAACGATGGCAAACTGTTGGTGCGTGCTTTTGTAACCATGCCAGCGGAAATGCCTGGCAGAGGGTTCATCGAATTACCTTCACAATAATTCTCTATAATTCCAGTCCTAAACAGCGCGCGGAAGGAACGAACACCCGTATCTGTCCGTGCGAGCTCTGATTTCCCTCATTCTATTATGTTGATCGTTTCTCCCTGCGTAGGTCGGCGTCAACAAAATATTTTCGCATTCGGAGAAGAAAGTTGGAGAATGAAATTTCGTGAAAACATCCCGCCGCAACCAGGAACGCCATTATTGTAATGACGTCCGCCCTAAGTCCCGTACTCCATTAATCCTGTCCGGTAAGGATTCCAAACCGCGCAGCAGTATTCCAAAAGAGGGCGGACAAGCATACTGTAGGCAGTCTCTCTACTACACCTGTTGCATCTTCTAAGTTTTGTGCCAATAAAACGCAGTCTTTGGTTTGCCTTCCCCACAACATTTTCTGTGTGTTCTTTCCAATTTAATTGGTTCGTAATTGTGTTTCCTAGGTATTTTGTAGAATTTTAGGCCTTTAGATTTGATTGATTTATCGCGTAACCGAAGTTTAACGGATTCCTTTTAGCACTCATGTGCATGACCTCGCACTTCTCATTATTTGCCAATTTTCGCACCACACAGATAATTTTTCTAAATCGTTCTCCAATTTTTTTGTTTTTCTGAAGATTTTGCTAGGTAATAAACGACAGCATGAGTGCAAACAAGCTAAGACGGCTGTTCAGATTGTCTCCTAAATCGTTTATGTGGAAAAGGTACAGCCGAGGGCCTATAACACCTTGGGGAACGCCAGAAATCACTTCTGTTTGATCGATGATTTTCCGTCAGTTACTATGAGCTGCGACGTCTCTGACAGTAGATCGCGAATCCAGTTGCATAACAAACGATATTCCATAAACACGCAATTTCACTACAAGCCGCTTGTGACGTACGGCGTCAAAAGCCTACTTGGAAATCTAGAACTACGGAATCAGTTCGAAATCCCTTACAATAGTGCTCAGCACTTGGTGTGGTTGAAGAGCTGGTTGTGTTTCATAAGAAAAATGTCTAAATCCGTGTTGAATGCGCCAATCGACCCTTTTCTGGGAGGTAATTCATGTTGTTCGAACACAATACACATTCCAAAATGCTGCTGCATATCGACGTTAATACAAGGACCTGTAATTTAGTGCACTACTCCTACTGCCTTTCTTTAGTATTGATCTGACCTGTGCAACTTTCCAGTCTTTGAGTACAAACATTACATCGAGAGAGTGGTTGTATGTGATTGGTAAGTATGGAACTATTATATTAGCATACTCTGAAAGGAACGTGAGTGGAACACAATTTGCTTCCCTAAACCGAGGATATCTGATGTTAAGTTACTTACATAGGCAGCTGTTCTCGATTCGAATACTGGAGTATTTACTTCGTCTTCTTTGGTGAACGAATTTGGGAAGGCTGTGTTTAGTAACCCTCACTTTAACAGCACTGTCATCGATTGTATTTCCATTGATAGTGCGCAGAGAAGGCACTGATTCTGTCTTACAGCTAGTATACTTTACATACGAGGAGAATCTCTTTGGCTTTTCTGAGAGGTTTCGAGACGAAGTTTCATTATGGGAACTATTGTAAGCATCTCGCATAATGACGATAAATAAGAGGACTATAGCCACGAAAGCCACTGCAGAACTGAATGTCGCACTTGCGAACACCATCAGCATCAAAACAACAGGAAGAACGGTCCAGAAACAATGAATAACAGGGCGGGATGGAATTCCAAAACCACTTACCCATGAAGAGCAAAAGGAAATCGTGGCACATAGTTTCAAATGGCTCTGAGCGCTATGGGACAGCTTCTGAGGTCATCAGTCCCCTAGAACTTAAACCTAACTAACCTAAGGACATCACACACATCCATGCCCGAGGCAGGATTCGAACCTGCGACCGTAGCGGTCGCGCGGTTCCAGACTGTAGCGCCTAGAACCGATGGGACACTCCGACCGGCTAGGCACATAGGTCATAAAAGCTGAACTATGGAGTAACGGGGAAAAAGTCCTCGGGTCGAATGAATCTCGTTTACACTGTTCCCAACCTCTGGCCTACTTTACGTCCTAAGAGTGAAACATGGAGGGGTTCAGTGACGATTTGGGGCGCCGTAGGTCGCGTTTCTTCTAAAGTTCATACACACACCAAAAAAAGTTTTGCATCACCTCATGTACCAGAACTCCTGAAGATAGACGTTGACTGCGGATATTGTAGCAGAGACACAGTCTCTCTGATTGTTCAGAGATGTCACTAAACCCGCCCAAAGATGTAAACAGCCACGCATGAGCAGCGTCTAGTAGAAGGATGGGGTCCGACAGCCGATCAGTTCCAGTCATTCCACCAGGAAGGAGGTACACGGCTAGAGTTTTCTGTAGTTCAACCGTGCCTAGACGGTCAATACTCTGACAGCAACGCCACCGTGTTCAATAATGCTTTTCATGCAGCCTCAGGACGTCGTCTTACGACTCAAATTGTGCGCAATAGGCTGCACGATGCGCCACTTCACTCCCGACGTCCATCTTTGCAAACACGACATTGTAAGTGTGTACGGGTTGCACGCTGCTGTGCGGTACTTAACACGCGCTCGCCAGCTGACAGTTTGCTCGGTCAGTACACGTGTGTCCAGCTGCAGTGCGACGCAGGAAGTCAGCCTCCGGCCGCAGCGTGCCGAACTAACTAGCGCCAGCTCGGGCGCGAATGTGTCTCTTTCCTTAGATCACAGTGGAGCCTTTCGATACGACCACAATTAGGATGTCAGACACAGTGATAATGGGTGCGCGTAGCGAGCGTGTTTTATAATCAGCCTTTGTTAATAAAACTGTTTAAACTTACTTATCGTGTTCGCATATTTGCCGTACCTCGAGGACCCACAGGTTACAAATATTTCGTCTAATTATTATCCGGGGCAACAACACCCTTATAGAAGTGGAGTCAGAAGTGGGATAATTATGGAAAAATCCACAGTCCTGAAGAGGTGCAACACAACGTGAACTTAGAGCAGCAGCACGAACATTTTCCGACTACACGGGGACACCCAACGCTGGAATTCAGGTTGCTCTATTACAGTTTGGCTAGAATACCAAAGGCAGTGATCGATTTTTATTTTACATTTGATTGACTCACTGGCGTTAAATTACACGAAAAGTCGCAATCCAGTCAAAGTAACGTTGTCGATTTACAACCTGTTATTAATGAACTGCAAGAAGAGATTCGGCAGTTAAAAGCAGAAAGAAGCGAGTGTAACATTGCGAAAGACTTGTCAAATGATAGTTCGTGCAGTACAGGTACAACTACAGTAAAGAATTTTTCATTATTGCCGTTAGTACCAGTGTTTAGTGGGAAACCCGAAAATGACGTCAAGGTATTTCTTCGTAAACTTGAAGGTGCCGCCCTGTTAGGATCGTGGTCAGATTCCAATAAGCTAGTGGTTGTCAAATTAAGAATTCGAGGAGCAGCACAAGATTTATTTAGCGCGGAGCGTACTTGCGAGAAAACAGAAGATTACAATGAGTTTAGAACGGTTGTTGTTCAGAGATTTAAACGTAAAAACGCGATAAGATTCTACAGAGAGCAGCTTCACAGTTTGCGAATGCGACGAGACGAATCTGTCGAGCAGTTTGCCGACAGAATTCGAAACATCATCGCTCAAACATGCGAGTTACTAGATAATGAAAATGAACATCGCATTCAGTTGTTGGAGGCCGGCCAGAGAGCACTCACTAAAGCTATACAGGCCTCTGCTGCCAAGTCATCATCACTTGTCATCAATGAAGGGTGAAAAACAAAGGAAAGAGTATTCACTCTCTTTTGCCTGGTGGCGGATTTAGGGAGTGGGGATGCACGGCAGAAGCGCATTCTTACGCAACTTTGGTAAAAATAAACGTACGTTTATACCGTAACAGCGTTGCTTACGTTGATTAGGACTCTATAATCATACTGATATACTAAAAAGGACAACCAAATCAGCATCCACTGCAACGTGGATAGTAGCACGAAAAGATTTGTTTCTACTTTTTAGACATTACTGCAGACTCTAGAAAATTCGAAGCTCAACGGACCGTTACAATCGAGTCTGCACAATTCCAAGTTCAAAGGATCTAAGAAAAAGTTCGAATAATTAAATCTATTTAACTCGACTTTATTCTAGATGAAATCAGCAAAAATCGAAATAAAATTTTGATTCTTTTTACCATTGTATTCCCAGTTTTCTTACATGTTATTTGCTTTAGTATTTGAAACGGAAGGCACACACAAATGTTCGAAAATACATAAATTCAGCTTCATTCATTTTTCAATGCTGAACAAACTGTCACGAATGGATGCATTTTGTGAACTTAATTTCTTATAAACGAACTTATGTCTTTGGAGTTAGCGCGTCACTCCTTATTTGTATCTGAGACTTCGGTTCCCAGACTAACACTTAATGATTTAGCGTTCCGTTAAGCTATAACATCCGACAAATACCTTTTGTACCCTGCATCGAGTAAGGCAATTCCATAAGCTTTCAGCAAGAGGCGGGGACTCGCCTCGCCCGGTCTGCTTGCTCCCGCCTTTTAATACTTATCAGCAACATTATCTTTCCGCTCGATGATCGTTTGCAGCATGAATGGTGGAATCCCGAAACAATTCGTTACCTGCTACTTCTCGTTGCATTCCACAGCGTCGAAACTTGTTTCTGTTTTACGAAAGTCGAAAACTGCCTGGAAGTTATTCTGACGTGAAAACGTCTACTTTCTCCTTGGTCGAAGTTTCTTGTGTGACAAAATGGCGTCAGATTTGAATCACTAATAACTACGAGACCGACAGTGCGCAAACAAAGGTTAAGTCCACGCCGTCTGTACGTGGTTGTCGCTTGTTGCCTGTGTTGTCATCGTACCAGTGTAGGCATATGCGCGTCATTGTTACAAATCATCTTTGTGTAAAGTTATAAACTGGTGTAGCTGTAAGCTAGGATACTGATTTGGGTGTCATTGCGATGAACAGCTTATGGAGCGCCGGAATAGAAAATAAAAATATTCGCTGGAATATAAGCGAAAATCTATATTGAGTTTAAACCTATGACACAAAAGAAGAGTTCGTCTCACAGGACTTGCAAATATGCTCGAAATTACAGAAAACGCGAGAAAAGCCCTCCCAGAAGCCTAAAAAGCGCAGCGCTGAGAGAAGGCGACAGCTCCCGCATAGTCGGAAAAAAAAGGAAGAAACGGCGCGACGCGATAACGTACTCAAAGGCAATATCGTACACCAGCCACTGAAAGTCCTAAATTGTGAGTAACCGTGTGACCACTGTATTACAGATATTGATAATTAAATTACATATTAATATGAAACACATGTTACGATTTTATCCCGACGTTTTCACATAAAATCTACGGCGCAGACCTGAACTGCACATTCAGGCATTTATTTGCAACTGATTAATATGCTGTGGTATTTCGTGCATTGTAAAAAACAGACGCCTGTCACAAGGTGCTGAATGACAGTATAATTGGCTCTGGCTCTGAGCACTTTGGGACTTAACATCTGTGGTCATCAGTCCCCTAGAACTTAGAACTACTTAAACCTAAGGACATCACACACGTCCATGCCCGAGGCAGGATTCGAACCTGCGACCGTAGCAGTCGCGCGGTTCCGGACTGAGCGCCTGAACCGCTAGACCACCGCGGCCGGCGACAGTATAATTATCTGAACAACTGATGAAACAAATAGAATTATCCGGTGTAAGCTAGGCGTTGACTTGTAATTATAGAATGTCTGCGGGTCGTTCTGCTATGACAGTCGCCTCGATTAGTGACGAAGTTTCTTCGGTTTTCTCGAGGCATTTGGGAAAAGATTGAAACAAATGATTAACAAGTGTCGGCTGCATACAGTAGCAGAGGCTGATATCAAAGACATTTGAAAACTGTAAAGCAACTACAGCCACGCAATAAAACTTCAGCTGGGTAAGGGGGACAGCTAGCAGTCGGAGGTAAACACTTCCCCTTCACAGCGATCTAATGTCGCCGGCTAGAGTCCGCCACTCAGCGTCCGATGTAAACACAGCCGACAACAGGCAGTGCTGTACTGTACTGTACTGTGACACGACTACCACATCGAGTTCAGAGCAGGAAACGGCCGGGGTCCCCGGTGGTCTAGTGGTAAGGGGTCTGGAACGTTCCAGCGCCTCGGCTGGGGCTATTCGCCCCAGCCGGGCCGGGGTTCTATCCCCGGCCGGCGCTGGAATTTTCAGACTTCCGAACACTAGCCTCCACCTCTGCCCTGGCATGTGGCGCATGCCGGGCACCCCCGTGGGGCCCGTGCTTCGGATCCCACGTGGAGCTCACTCCCAGACTACAAACTAAACCTGATTATGCTGCTGCAAACACTTATTTTAAATTTTAATACGCACACTTTCTTCACCTGACCAGATCTACATATATTTTCGAGGTACTTTCTACATAATATATCTCATTGTCAAAAGAAACTTCATAGTATCATGAATATTTGTAGGATTACAACAATGAAATAAAATCTTTACTAAAAAAAAACTAAATAAGTTTTATTTTCGTTTTTGTGCTAAATGCTGCTAAGATAAATATCAAAACAGCTTCTATTTTCTTGTAGTTAACAATCAGTAATTAGAAAAATAAGTTTGACTGCAATACTGATACATATATTACATATTTACTTAGCACATTCTCAGTGCTGAAACAGGATAAATTATTTCTATGTCAAAAGAAATGCAAAATATTATATCAATACCATCGCACAATTGAACAGTGAAAAAAAAAATATTTTTAGGTGTGTCAGTCTGCCTTTTCTTTTTAGTATCCTGATTGATTATATGATAATAAATAAATTCGGGTATCAGAAATCGTTTCGTAACAGTTCACACTCAATGCCTTTTATAAACGTATATTGTCACTAATTGTATTTTCAAAACGAACACAGGCTTTTTTTTTTTTTCAAATTATTCAAGTGTTGAAATGAGATTATGATAGGACACAGGTCACTAATGAAATAAACTCTTTCTTTGTATGAAGGAGGATAATTCTCCTGGTCTTATGTGAGCTGAATGCTAAATTACACCGATGACATTTAACATTTAAAAAGCGAATTTCTTGACGACTTTACTGACAGGTGTACATGTTTCATATAATATTTCTGTTGGTAGTTAGATGACAACCTCTCAGGCTCAGCTTTATATGAAAGTATCTTGCAGGTCAGAAAAGAAATTATATTACTACCTCTACAGATTCAGTTGGTCTATTATTGTTATAGTATAGTATCATTGACGTTGCATTGCAAGAGAGAGACTGCTACTATGGCTGTTTTCTTTTCCTACTAAATTCCGTGCCATATTTCCATTCTAAATGCTAAAAGGCGTGGATAAAACTTTTAGCAATACTATTTTCCTATTCATCACATCGCTGCCAGGGGTCGCTACTAGTCCCTCACACAGCCAGTCGTCCATAGCGCAGGGCTTCGCTACCAGAGGGCTCTAGCGGAGCTGGCGACGACTCACTCTGCCGGGATTTGCTGCTTCACTCCTGAACGTCTACGCCAGCTGAAATAACCGCTAAATCCTCACACTAAACGAGAAACGTAATAGCACCAATACCAAATAAGGTAAATCGTGGTCAGTGCGAAGATTGCGAAACCACCACTATGATAACTCCTAGCTGAAAATACTGGTACAAACTATTTACAGAGGAATGGAGCACCTTACCGAAGCTGATCTAGAGGAAAATCAATTTGGAGGGAACAGAACCCATATTTAGAACATCTCTATATACAGAAAAACTTTTGACAATGTTGACCAGAATATACAGTTTGAATTTAAGATGCAACCACGAATAAAATATAGCGAGCGAAACATTACTTAGAACTCCACCAGAAACGAGACACCAGCTGTACGAGTTGAAGGACATAAAAGGAAGGAAATACGTGAGAAGTGAGTGAGACAGCGTTCTAGTCCATTCCCTGATGTTATTCATTCTATATACAGGGTGTTTCACAAGTCGTGCTCCACACTACTCTAGCGACGCTATAGAGCGTCAAAGTTATAGGCACCGGCGCCTACAAAAATAGAGGGATCCCACGAAGATGTTACAAACTTTCTAAGATGATGCAGATGGATGAATGTATAAATTTGAGATTATGTTCTTGTACCGGAAAATTATAACAGAAAACCTTTGTTACCTCTGACACTATGTACCGTTAACGTTGTTGCTAAGATGTAGGACAGGAAACTTTCAGAGGCGGTGGTATGGAACGAAACAAGAAAATGTGCAGTACACATAGGCTGTAAAATGCATACATCATGAACCATGAGCACTTGTTCATCTTCGCTAGCGTGAAACCCATCTCCACTATTGAACAAGCGCTTATAGCTCCAGGAGCATGCAGTTTAGAGTCCATGTTTTCTGCACATTTTTTCTTGTTTTGGTCTATACTGCCGTCTCTGAAAGTTGCCTACCCTACAATCCTAGCAACAACACTACCAGTACTTGTATTCCACTGTCAGAGATTGGATAACGATTTTCACTTGCAACTTTCGACACGTTTGTTTCCAGTACAGGGGCCCTTACCTCAAATCGATACATTTGTCTGTTTCCATCATCCTTGGAAGTTTGTAACACAATCCCGGATCATCCTGTATATACATACATTTACCGGAGCTGGCGCCTGTACCGTCGTTGGGTGACGTTTGCAGGCATGAGTTTCTAAGTAAAACTGCGAGCTCTAGAAATGTGTAACGTGAATTGTGAAACACCTTGTATAAAGACAGCAATATAGAAAAAGGACGAGGAATTCGGGAAATTAATCAAAGGTGAAGAAGAAGAAATGAAAGTTGTTCCCTAATTGAACTCTCACTTTGCAGCGGAGTGTGCACTGATTTCAAATTTCAGGCCTTTAAATCTTGGTATCCGAACACAACATGTGAAGCTATTATCCTTTCCGTTACACCTCACAACCAACTAATGTCACTCAGCTTTCTTAATGCTACCGAGTGTCACACAAAATTCAGAATTTCTTTTCTCGTCAGTTACTCGCAAACGTGGACCCACCATTATGAGTGGCTGCAGTGTCTTAACCTACATAACCGTACAGATGGTTCCAGACGAAGTGTTACTTGCAGAGGAGTAGGATAACGAGGTATCGGCCTGGCAACTGAGTTGGAGTTTGGCCGAAGCAACTTTAGGCACGAAGGAGATAATGATGTGTCCCTCAGAGAATAATTTTGCCTGGGCTGTAAGCGGCGCACAGCTCAGCGTTTACAGAGTTGCCAATAACATCTCACAGCGGGAATATTATTATTAAGCCCAGTTTCCACAGCAGCGAATGGAAGGGAACGCAACCGTATGAACATTTGCAGACCACTTTCCAGTATTCACTACCTTTCGTCTACGAGGTCTGTTCAAAAAATTCTGGAACTTCTCTACGCGGATCTTCGTCCTCTCAACTTGGTTTTCAACTTTGGAAATAAAAAAAAAAAATGTCTGCAAAGGCCAAGCTGACCTGACAAGCTTTTTTTATTTTTTGATCGTTGAGAACATTTCCCTACCCATTGTGAAGACTGAACCTTGTTCTCAACGTCATAACTGCAGACCCACGTCTCATCACCTGTTGTAATTTTCTTAAGGAACATCTCGTTCTCATTTGGGTGATCCTAAAGCTCGTCTCAGATTGCGAGGCGGAGGTCTATCTGCTCTTGCCTCATGAGCCGTGACACGAACTTGGCGGCAACACGATACATTCCAAGATGCTGTATTAGGATTTCACGATCCAACTGCAATGTTACATTCTTCTGCAATCTATCGGACAGTCAGTCTTCGTTCAGCCTGCACAGTTTCGTTGACGTTCCTGACACAAGCGTTGTTGGCAGAAGTCGAAGGACGTCCTGCACGAGCGTCGTCTTTAACTTCCGTCCGGCCGTTTTTAAACTGTGTGAACCATCCGTAACACCGAGTGCGGCTTAAGCACTCATCACCATAGGCTTCCTGCATCATTTGGTGTGTGTCTGTAAAGGTGTTCTTGAGTTTATCTTTTAAGTTCCTATGGGGCCAAGCTGCTGAGGTCATCAGTCCCTAGGCTTGCACCACTTACACACACCCATGCCCGAGGGAGGACTCTAGCCTCGGACGGGGGGCAGCCGCACGAACCGTGGCAAGGCCCCGAAGACTGCGCGGCTACCCCGAACAGCGGCTTTCTTGAGTTTCACGCAAAATTTATTGCAGGCGCATTGCTCCTCTAACTATCCCCTCTCGAAGTTCGCCAACTGTGCGACACAACTTTCTACTCAATACAGCACTGAACAATAAGCTAACAACAATGAAACTTCCCGCAGTTACACATTAAGCACACGCGTGTGCAGGGATGTCAACTGCATTTCGCCCCAACACGCCATTGGCGCGAAATTACGAATGTTCCGAAATTTTTTTCAACACACCTCGCGTATTCAAAATTTAGGGTATGTTCTAGAAATTTTTAGCAAGTAGGCTTTCTCCGGATAGCTTATGTGTATCTTCAGGCATCTGCCAATTTCTTCAGCATCTCTGTTACACTCTCCTGTGGGCCAAACAAACCTGTAACCATTCGTGCTGACTTTCTTATGAACGGTTCAATATCCCCTGCTAGTCGTATATGGGACAGGTCCCAAACACTGGAGCAATATTAGAGTATGGGTCACACCAATAGTTCGAAAAAGATCATCTTTGTGCACTGATTATATTTCCCTTTAGTTCTAACAATGAATTACAGTCCGCCACCATCTTTACCTTTGACTGAGACAATGTGATGGTTCCATTTCTTACTTCGTTATCACCAATGTAAAGATTCTCGCTGCTCCCGTTTATGCTTCATCTCATCACTTTTGTCTTTGATTTACTCTCACCCCAAATTCTACACTCATTATATTGTATATTCCATTCATCAGATCCTGTAGTAATTCACTTTTTCTGAGGACGATAATATTATTAACAAATCTTGTCACTGATTTCCTTTCACTCCGTATTTCAGTCTGAATCTTGAACCTCTCTCTTATTTTCTTCGTTGCTTCTTTGATGCGTAGATTGAACAGTAGAGGCGAATGACTATATCAAAGTCTTACTCCCTTTTTAAGCCTTGCACTTCGTTCTTGGTCTTCCATTCATATTTCCTCTTGGGTCTTGTACGAATATATTACCCGTCTCTCCCTAGAGCTATTTTCTTCAGAACTTCGATCTTGCACCATTTTACATTGTCGAACGCCTTTCCAGGTCTACAAATCCTATGAACGCGTCTTGAGTTTTATTCAGTCCTGCTTCTATTTCGTATCCTTACAATGTGTTACACTGAAGTATTTGTGTGACTTGACCGATTGAAAATGAGAGTTATTGATGTTGTAGTCATAGGATACTATGTTTTTTCGTTTTGTGAACTGCACAATTTTAGGTTTTCGAACATCTAAAGCAAGCTGCAAAAACATCCGAAATTCTGTTTGAGTCTACGTACAAAAATGCATTGTTAGAAAAACAAACTAAACCAAGAAGGGACAAAATATCCGTAACGAACAACGTAGAATCTCTACGGCTAATCTGGATTAAACTGCGGCCCGCATCTCGTGGTCGCGCGGTAGCGTTCTCGCTTCCCACGCCCGGGTTCCCGGGTTCGATTCCCGGCGGGGTCAGGGATTTTCTCTGCCTCGTGATGGCTGGGTGTTGTGTGCTGTCCTTAGGTTAGTTAGGTTTAAGTAGTTCTAAGTTCTAGGGGACTTATGACCACAGCAGTTGAGTCCCATAGTGCTCAGAGCCATTTGAACCATTTAGCCATAAAACTGCGCCATCATCTTCAGCAACTACCAGGGCACAATCCACGGAGGGATCTACACCCACATGGATATTCTGCAAATCACATCTAAGTGCCTGGCATAGGGTTTATCGAATCACCTTCACAATTGTCTATTATTCCAACTTCATGTTTTGAACTGCCCAAGGTGTGATGAAGACTAAAAGGAGTCTGTCACGGAAGACTGTATTAAGTATGATAACTGCTCCGAACAGTGGCACAGTTTATGAAGGTCATGGTGCATTTCCTTGTTATTGGTGTTAGTGCGTATTCTTACAAGACGATGCGGCTACGAGTACGAAAGAGCAGTGTCGTATATATAATGACATTTAAGGTTTGGGTTAAAAGTTACTCAGCTGTATCTGATAAATGTTGTTCCTAAACAAATAAGCAATGGTTTGCTATTTGTTTGTTTAAACTTTCTCATCAACTAGAAATGACCGATTAAATACTAAGTGCGTACTCCTACCTGACTTTCACCTGCAAAGGCAAATTGATGAAGTCGAATAGTTTGTAGCAAGAATTTTTGTAGTTTTATGACTTTAGGTTGGCACGACTGAGATGGGCTGAGAGCGGCTGACAAACAAAAAACTGTTTTATTTATAACCTTAATGTTGCAAGTGACAGTGACGTGTCCGGTTAAAGTTTCCACATCAACTGAGCAACGTTCAGCGATGCGTTTTCCCTTTCAGAAGGTGGAAAACGGCCAAAATATTTTCTCTAATGATTTTTCAGTGTGGTCGAAGCTGTGAGAACGACGGAAATTTTCGATAAATACGTAGGACAGTTAAAAAACAATCTAACTTCAGTGACAAATGAAAAACGCCGTGGCCGGCCAATTGAAGTGTCTCCTCCGTCGGTTAAAGCCGGCTCTGACGACATTACTCCTGATGGCCGACGTGTTGCAGTAGAACTGAATAGCAAAAGGGCTGCAATAGGTAGTGTGGCACAGTTCATAACGTTGTCAGTGACATGCTCAAGTACAGCAAAACAAGTTCAACGTGAGTCCCGAAAGAATTCACACAACAACACCAGGAAACAAAGAGTGCTATGAATGTGAAGGTGAACCTTTTCTGGTCGAGATTTTAACGTGTGATGAAACTTTCGTTCAAAATGGTGAACCCGACTCGAAAAGACAAGGCGTGAAATGGAAGCACACCAGCTCACCTGTCCGAAAGAAATTCAAAACTCGAGCATCAGCGAGGAAAGTGATGCTGGCCATCATCTGGATGCCACAGTTGTCGTATCTTGGTGATTATTTGGAAGATCAGCGTACAGGACGCAGCGCTGACCACTCACACATACTGACGAGCAAAGTAAAGCCAGCGATGAGAGGAAAGGGTCGCCAATGTCAAAGAAAAGACGTGATAATATTACACAACAATGCTCGCCCACATACAGCGCAGCTGATCCAAGAAACCACTGGAAGGAAAAAGAAACCATAATGGGCTGGGAGACTCTACGTCATCGTCCCTACAGTCCAAATTTGACTTCCGTGAATTTTCATTTTCATATTGCTGATATTATGCAGAATGGAAGCTGTCTGCAGTGTAATTAACTCATACGAAACACTACAAAAGTCAACCTCAATTGTAGAGCATTTATTGCTACCTGTTTGAACCGCTCAAGGACGCATCGCGTGGAAAGGATTCAGCGACAGCGAGGAGTTTAATACAATTTCGCTTTTACTTACTTCATTCGCATTTATCGCCTATCTCTTGTATAGCAGTATGTCGCAAACGACTGGAAAAAGCGCAAGTGGCACTCGTATATAACGAGATCAATATACATTTGCCTTCTGAATATTACACCCGTAATGGGTCCAACCTAAGGCAGTTTAAAAAAATCGCAGGTGACACTCGTGTACAAGAAGAGTAAAAGAAAGATGTGCAAAATTACAGACCAGTGTCGTTGACATCGATTTTCTGCAGAATTCTAGAACGTATTCTGAAACTGATTATAATAAATTACCTAGACACCGGAAAGGTTACGTCCATAAATCTAGCACGGTCTTAGAAAGATCGTGTGAAACGCAGCTTGCCCTTTTCGCACGTTATATACTGCGAACGACGGATGAAGGGTGCCAGGCAGATTGCACTCTCCTAGATTTGAGAAAAGCCTTTGACACGGTGCTCCACTGCACACTGCTAACCAGGGGCATCGTATGAGCATACGGAGTAGGTTCCCAGATATGTGAGTGGCTCAAAGACTACAACAGATACCAGTACGTTCTCGACGGCGCGCGTTGATCAGAGACAAGGGTATCGTCAGGAATGTCCCAGGAAGTGTAACAGACAGCTGTTATTCTCTATAGACATAAATGATGTGACAGGCAGAGTGAACAGCAATCTGCGGCTGTTGATGATGCTGTCGTGTACGGGAGAGTGTCGTCATTGAGTCACTGTAGGAGGATACAATTAACGCGAAGCGCGGACAACTGAGAAAGGTGCAGGCGGCAGTGAGGTACTGAGCCATGCCGACGCCGGTGCCTCAGTCAGCTGCGCTACGGTTGTCGGTTGAGGACACAGGCCACGAACAGCCTGAGCCAGGTGGTCCCGCATATTGTCGATTCCGTTAAGCCCGGGAAGCCTGGTGGTCGGTGGAGTACAGCAAACTCATTCTGGTGCTTTTCACACCACGCACGTACACTGCAAGCTGTGTCACACATTCAGTTGTTCTGCTGGTAGATTCCGAGGGAAAACAAACTCCATGTAGGTGTGGCATTGGTTCCGACGGATATTTCTGCTCATCCACTGTGCCTTGCAGAACGACGAGATCACGACGGGAGTGTAACGATAACGTTTCTGAGACCATAACGATCCTTCCTCCAGTCTTAACCCTGCCGCCGACTGTTGCAGGGTGTTCGCTTTCAGGTGAATCACGCCCTACACGCCAACGTCTGTCACTTGAAAAGCCCTCTTGTCACCGTGCAGTGGATGCCCAGTCGCAGAACTGGCGTGGAAATTCCAGCCTTCGTCCCCGATAAACAGCAGTCAGCATAGGTGTGTGGACCAGGCGTCTGCTGTGGTGACCCATACACAGCATTTTTCGCCGAGTGGTCTTTGAGGAGAAACTGTCGGTAGCCCCTCGGTTCACGTGCGTGGTCAGTTGCTCAACAGTTGCACGTTATTTACCTGCAGCCTTCTTTAACTCCTGTCATCTGTGGCCCGTGGGGCACCACAACGGCCTCAACGTCGGTTCTGGACAGCGCCATGCACGGTGCGCTTTAAATATGGCAACACGCCAACATTTTACGAACTTTGCCGTTTCGAAAATGCATCCACCCGTGGCCCGAAAGGCAATCATCACGTGCTTTTGGATGCCACATAAGTGGTTTAGTTTCCGCATTACGCATACCCTACAGTGCTAGTGCTGCCACCCGCTGTCTGTGAGTGGTTATTGCACATTGACGTCGGACACAGGCGGTGATGATGATGATTATGTCACTGGTCCGTGTAGTTGGAAAAAGGAAAGGAAAAAGAAACAGAAAGGGGAAAGGATGCTAATTGGTACCAGGAGCACCGAAAATGTGGTAAGTACACGAATTGCCTGTGCATGAACCCCGAACGAAATAGTAGCAGCGGCAGTTTAGAAATTGTAAATGGTAGAATCACTGCTGAACAGTAAGTTTCTCGCCCAACCTGACGAAACAGATGTGGAGATTGAGAAACGAATGCATAACTGCTGGAAAAGAGTCTGCGGAGAGGAGACAGTACCTGTTTTCCGAAGGTTTAAAGAGCAATTTCAAGATTTGCGAGATAAAGGTTTAGATTACGTCGCAAGTATGACGAATTATGAGAAAGGCTGCACAGTGTAAAGGAAGCTACTGGGATGTGCCATAACCATGGCCCTAGTTCAGGGATTCAGCTGCGTGATGAGATTTTGAAGGTGACTTAAGTTTTTTTTGAAAATAGATAATAAATCTGTTCCCGACAAATGAATCCGGGTGATCAGTTACGAAGAAGGGGGGAAAATGTGTGAAATAAATCTCGTCTTATGAGGGACATTTCAGAGTTGTTCGAAACAACTGAAGCAACTGTACACCATTGCATGTTGATATCTGAAGCACGGAAGACTAGCTTTTTTACCAGAGGAAAGTCAAAATAATTGTGAAATATTTTTTTCTGAACCGAGAAATGTCATAACTGGGTTGTCATTTAAAACTGCATTGCTACACTTCGAAATGGCTGCAAATTAAGCTATGAAAACAGTGTTCTCCGAGCCATCTATTTCCAGTTGTAATTTTCATTTCAAGCAATGCCTCTGGAAGACATAGAAGAACTGGGATTAGTGGAGAAATACAGGGATGAAGAAGTAGTACGATTGTCTTGCCACATGTATGCTGTAAAGCACATCTTTCACCGGACTGCCTTGATGATGCATGGATGGTAACAGCGTATCAAAGGCCCAGTGACGAAAAGATCATGAATTCGTAGACTATATAGTCAATCAATAGGTGGAAAATCCTAGTACACCATCTGAAATGTAGAATTGGCGAAGACAGACAGTCGACCGAAATTATTTCGCAATAAATTCACTCTTAATTTGGCTTCAGTTGCGTTAGGTGATACCTCGATACCTAACACAACTGTATCAAAGTTATCTGCGTTCAGAGAATTTATTTCCAAGTGATTTCGGTCAGCTATCTACCGTCATCAATTCGATGCACAGGACCATGAATGCTGTCGAAGTTTGGCATAGCAAAGGTATCTGAACCTACAAATTCTGATCAATACGCTGAAGGAGAATGCAATAAAATCAATACCTGAAATTAAAAAAAAAATAATCCATTGGTCAGCCTCTTCAGTGAAAGAGGTAAAAGATACATATGTGTTGAAAAAGAGTTAAAAGATATTTTAAGAATACATAATGACTCGGTGGATTTAAGACGTTTAAAATTTACGACATTCCTACGAAAAGTTCGTAAAATAAGACAGGAAGTAATGTTGTAGAATGGAAAAGGTAAAAAAAAATAATATTTTTTAAAACACGGCTATGCACTATAGACAGTCTTAAGCGTAGATAAAATGTGGAGGGGCGTTCTTATTACAGAACGACAGGCAGAGCCTCCCCACCGTCGCGGCTTCCTTTGAAGGTCGGAGAACCCGCAGCTAAAATGTATGTGGTCAGAAACACCGCGTTGACTCACGGGTCGCCAAGTCACACGGTCGCAGAATCCCAAGACAACCTTCAAGAGGCGGCGAGGCATCTCGTACAGTAGTTATTTGGGAGTGAAGTTATTCCTCGCTCCTCATGATACGTCATCAAACTGATCTTCCTGCTTCTGGAGTGTCTAAGCAACTATGAAGGAATCCCGAAACGTTACATCTTATTTTTATTCTGCTCTCCGTTCCACACCCTCAAGGACCCACTTCTTTTCTGTGGTACTCGAACACTTGTACTTCTTCGATGTCATTTTCGCGACGGATTTATGTACTGTGCTTATGCTTTATTGAGAAAAAACGGGAATTTTTCGAAGTGTATAGCGGTGAAACGATTATCTTAATAAACGATAAAACAATTCCAGATATCGAGTATTACGTACCGGCTGACTCTTCATTACAAAATCTTTACGGGGCTGTCTGTTATGACAGTCGCTTCCGTTTATGGAATGTACCGAACAGAAGCGGTTTCTTCGATAAATAGAAGTTCTTACATGGGTCTTGACAACACGACCGAATTACAGAGGTTCAAATAATGAGACTCGACTGCGTGTAACTGCATAGGCAGATTTTCGGTCCCCGCAAATAATTGTAACGCAACTAAGGACATTATAGCGACACGAACGTCAGCCGGGTAAATAAGTCGTACACCAAGTGGACATCCAGCAGACGCAGGTAAACACTTCCTGTTATACCATGCCACTGCTGCCTTGGTGTAAACACGGAGGACAGCAGGAAGTGCTCTACGACCACTAGCTGGACTCCAGAGCAGGAAACAGCCGGGGTCCTCGGTGGTCTAGTGGTAAGGGGTCTGGAACGTTCCAGCGCCTCGGCTGGGGCTATTCGCCCCAGCCGGGCCGGGGTTCTATCCCCGGCCGGCGCTGGAATTTTCAGATTTCCGAACACTAGCCTCCACCTCTGCCCTGGCATGTGGCGCATGCCGGGTACCCCAGTGGGGTCCGTGCTTCGGATCCCGCGTGGAGCTCACTCCCACACTACAAACTAAACCTGATTATGCTGCTGCAAACACTTTAAACTTTAATGCAACCACTTTCTTCACCAGGCTTCATCTACATATTTTTAAGGTACTTAATGTATGTCACTATCAACAGAAACTGCATGGTATCATTAATATTTCTAGCATTACAACTATGAAATAAAAACCTTGCAAAAAAAAAAAAAATGTTTTCCTTCGTGTGCTGAATACTGCTGATGTAAATACCCAAACATCTGCCATTTTCTTGTATTTAACAGTCAATATTCGAAAAAAGAAGTTTATCGTACTGATTCATAATTTACATACTTTATTTCACACATTCTCAGTGCTGAAACAGCAGTAATTATTTCAAAGTCATAAGAAACCTCAAAATATTGTATCAATAGCAACACAAAAGCCAACAATGTGTTCTTTTTAGAATCATGATTGACTATGTGAGAAATAAATTCTGTATAAGAATTCGTTTCGTAACAGTTGGCAGTACCTTTTAAAAATACATTGTTTCCACAAATTGCATTTTCAAAAACGAACCCAGGCCTTCTTTTTTTCTCAAATTATTCTAGGGTCAAAATGAGATGTTTGATTTGACACAGGTCACTAATGAGATAAACTCTTTTTTTTTTAATGAAAAACGATATTTCTCGTGGTTTTATGTGAGCTGAATGCTGAATCAAACAGATAACACTTAACATTAATAAGAGGAATTTCTTGGAGATTTTACTAACACGTCTACATATTTCATATAATATTTCGATTAATAGTTATATGAAAACCTCTCTGCATCTACTTTTTGTAAAAGTATCTTGTGGGTCATTAAAGGAATTATATTACTACCTCTACAGGTTAAGTCTAGTTGAATGAAAGAGATTGTAAAGGCCGTAGCCGAAGATGCAGAATGTTACCTTCTCTGCAAGGCGTTTGCCATCAGTAATGAGTGAAACTGTAAAGTAAGAAAAAGAGATGACAAATGTCTATTATTGCTATTCTTACTTACAGTTTCCCTTGCTGTTCAAAATTCTTTAACCCACAATACCTTGCGATTATTTTGGTACCATTTGATGTAACAGTAGCCCCGACACCTCACTGCGCAGAGGAAATTGAACCTACATTTCGTATTTTTGTTAATGAAAGAGAGACTGTCTGCTAGTATGGCTGTTTCTTTTGCTATTAAATTCCGAGCCTCATATCCATTTTAATGCTTAAAAGTCTGGACAAAACTTTTAGTGATATTAAATTACAAAGAGGGAATGATGAATGTAACATGCTGCGTACATTAATGTCACTGGAGATGTAGTTTGCATTATATGTTACGAGAGCAGAATTATTTTGTACCGTACGAAATATACAAAATTACGGTAACAGACAAACCGAGCAATGATGCCATAGTCTGTTTTGTAATAATAGTGTAAAGGAAGGAATAAACAGCAACTAGACATTTAAGTCACTCAATTTTCGCGGCCATTTTGCGGTTCATCACTTTGCTGCTAGGTGTCGCTACTAGTCCCTCACACACTCAGTTACCACTTCGCTGCTAGGTGTCGCTACTAGTCCCTCACACAGCCAGTTATCACTTCGCTGCTAGGTGTCGCTACTAGTCCCTCACACACTCAGTTGTCTATAGTGCAGGGCTTCGCTACCAGAAAGCTCTATCAGCACCAGCGAGGACTCACTCTGTCGGCGTTTGCTGCTTCATTCCTAAACATCTATGCTAGCTGACGTGACTGCTAAATCTTCAGACTAAACGAAAAAAATAACACCAATACCAAATAAGGCAAATAGTGATAAGTGCGAGTACTACCGAACCAACACTTTCATACGTCCCAGCTGAAAATACTGATCCAAAATATTTACAGAGCAATGGAACACATTAGAGAAGACGAGCTAGAGGAAAATCAATTTCGAGAGAATACGCTAGCCGCTAGAGATCGGTTGAAGAAATTCAACTCATATTTATAACATCTTTAGACGTAGAAAATAACTTTTGACAGTTTTGACCAGAATATAAAGTTTGAATTTAAAATACAACCAGGGATAAAATACAGTGAGCGGCATGTTATCTAGAACCCGGGCAGAAATCAGACAGCAGGTGTAAGACTTAAAAGGAAGCCGGTAGTTGATAGTTGAGAAGTGTGTGTGTGTGTGTGTGTGTGTGTGTGTGTGTGTGTGTGTGTGTGTGTGTGTGAGAGAGAGAGAGAGAGAGAGAGAGAGAGAGAGAGAGAGAGAGAGAGAGAGAGAGAGAGAGAGTTCTAGCCAACCATCCCATGTTATTCACTCTGCATACAGAATGTTTCACATGTCATGCTGCACACTTATCGCGTCTGTAGAGGAGACCTAGCTGATGAAGTTTTACATAGGAATCGATGTCTGGAAACAGAGTATATAAGTTACAGGCGATGGTGTCTGTAAAATATGTGTATACACGGCGATCCAATGAAGATGTTACCAATTTTCTATGATGATGGAGATGTATAAATGTATCAATTTAACCCATTGTTTCCTGACATAAGAAAAAATTTACTTTTTAACATTTTCTTTGCAGAATTTATGCTATTGTGGCCTCAAATGACGGTAGGATTTTTTGTAAAATTTTATCTTATTTTTCACAACTTTTTTCTCTCCTGGTACTCAGAAGTACCGTCAGACTCCGTGGACAGAATCACAATACGCACAGAAAAATGATCCAATTTTTATAACTAGTACTTTATTCCACATAAACATTAAATATTTTTACATTAGAAAATTAATTAACAGAAATATGATATGATATTTCTGAATTTTTTTAAATTTTGCATAAATTTATTCTAGAGCAACTTCACAATACATAGTAACTTAGCTATACATATCACATATTTCGTGTTAGTGATACCTCATGAAATTGTAGGAAACAGTTCTTTTTTTCATTGGAGCACAAATACACTTTACATGTACTACATTGTGAATGTGGTCTCGACTGAATTTTATTTTTCGCACACATTTCGCATCGTCCTCTTTTACAACTGAACACTGCAAAATGGTTTTCTCGGTTGCCAAGATGTACATTCTTCAGAACAGAAAAGTTATCCTTCCTTCTCTTTGGGGGAGTTATTTCATCTTTACCAGAGTTTCTCTTTTTGAGATTTGGCACTTGCTGTTCATTCATTAGCCCTAGTGCCACAGAACTCCTGAATTCCAGCAGTGGCAGTGCCCCATGTAGATCACTGAAAATGACGTAAGCATTGACAAAAGCAATTTCTATTGCTCCCCAGAAGAGACGGTGCCACCATTTCTTTGACCGCCTGTCAAGACCATAAGTTGAACGTAATCTGTCTGCATGATCCACACCACCCATGTGTTTATTGTAATCACATACAATAACTGGTCGTGGTATAGTCATACTAGTTCCATCTTGCTGTTTTCTTGTCACTACGCTCTGTTCAGTGCCATGGAGGTTTGACGCAAAATACACTACTTTATTTTCCCTCCATTGAAATACTGTTGGGTCTAAAGATGACTCTCTGTGATTTGATTCCCCACGGTTTAGACAATTTTCTTTAGGTAAATTCCCTGGAAAACCTTTCCTGTTTGTTCTAATTGTTTCTGTGTCAGAAAAAGTGAACAGAACAACTTGTGAGGAGAAACGCATTGTTGCTACAATAAAGTGTTCGCACAACCTGACGGTACTAATAAGTCCGCCTTATATTTTCCACTTTATCTCATTCACTTGTAACGTAATGCTTCAAACTATTATAAAAAAAAACAAAGAAGGTAAGAACGTACAATGGAAAACTCAACGGAAGTTTCAATAAATTGCACACAAACTCAGGTAACACCATTGAAACAAGCACATACAATCTTCTGTTTTCACAGCAGCGCGCAAAACACAATTTCAAGCTCTGACCGCCAGAGAAGTCTATGTATTGCACAATAACATCTATAAAACAGTAGAGCAGAGTTACTGTTATGTACCGACGGGCTCTCAGATCACGAAACTGCACCACGAGAAAATAATGACAGTCAAAACTTACTGGTACTTTTAAGTACCGTCAGGCAACAAAGAGTTAAGGTTATGTCCCTATAACGGAAAATTAGAAGAGAAGACATTCCTGTTACATGTGACAGTATGTACCGGTAGTGTTGTAGCTGAGATGTAGGGCAAGAAACTTTCAGAGGTGGTAATATGGACTGAAAGAAGAAGACAATGTCCAGTACACATGGGCTGTAAAATGCATACCTTAAGAGCTGTTAGGACTTTTTAGTCTTCGGTAGCATAAAACATATTTCCACTATTGAACAAGTGCATCTAGCTCCTCAGGCATGCATTTTGCAGCCCATGGTGGTGGTGGTTGTTGGGATGTTTAAGGGGGACTAAACAGCGAAGGTCATCAGTCCCCCATTCCAAAAACAGGCGAGACAGAAATTCACGAAGCGGGTAAAACCCCAAGGGGAAGGAGACTCCCCCCAGGCCCTAAAAGAACACAAATGCGGCAACGAACACTACAGACACGAAGAGAACAGATGAACACCAGAAAGAAAGAAACAGAAGAAAAGAATATGGCCGGAGACTGGTTGACTGACCATGAGAACAAAAAAAGAGAAACAGTCAACCATCCGACAACACACCAAAACCGCAACAAATATTGAGAGACGCGAGGACAAAAGACACAGAAACGGAAAGGTGCAGGACCTCCCTAAATGGAACCATAAAAAGGACTACCACAGATAAAATTTAAAACGTCAATAGCCATGGAGGCATCGTCACATAAAATCAAAGGCAAAGTGCCCGGGAGATTAAAAGACTGCCAGACGGTGCGCAGTCGGGGACACCCCAACAAAATGTGGGCGACCGTCAGCCGGGACCCACACCGACACAGGGGGGGGGGGGGGATCCTCCTGACGCAAAAGATGACCGTGCGTCAGGTAGGTATGGCCAATGCGCAGCCGACACAGGATGACAGAGTCCCTGCGAGAAGGCCACAGGGAGGAGCGCCACACATCGGTCATCTCCTTGACAGCCCGCAATTTATTCGGGGATGTCATGCTACGCCACTCAGCAGTCCACATCCCAAGTACCTTACGGCGCAACACCAGCTGCTGATCGCGAGCTGTGAGGTCGATCTCTAAAGCTGGGGCGTCGACCGCCCCTTTGGACAGCCAGTCAACACGTTCGTTCCCCGGGATGCCAACGTGACCTGGCGTCCAAATAAAGACCACCGAACGACCAGAGCGGGTAATGGCGGACACAGACTCCTGAATAGAGGACACCAAAGGAGAAGAGGTATAGCAGCGGTCGATGGCCTGGAGGCCGCTCAGGGAGTCACTGCAGATGACGTTGGACGTACCTGAGCAGGAACGCATATGCTCAAGAGCGCGCAATATGGCCACCAGCTCTGCAGTAAAAATACTGCAGCCAGCCGGCAAGGAGCGCTGTTCAACATGGGCAGCGTGAGCAAAAGCGTAGGCAGTGCGACCATCAACCAGGGAACCATCAGTGAAGACAGTCTCACAGCCCGAAAATGAGGCGAGGAGCGCAAGAAAACGGCGACAGAGAGCCACAGGCGGAACCGAGTCCTTGGGCCCCTGTGCCAAGTCCAGATGGACGGACGGCTGGGGCAAACACCAGGGAGGCGTAGGTGCACGGACCCGGAAGGGAGGCAGAAGATGGAATGACCCCAGTTCCGACAGCAGGGACTGGACGCGGACAGCTATGGAAAGCCCAGACCGAGGTCGCCATTCGGGCAGATGGAGGACCATGGCAGGGAAAAGCAGGCGACGCTTGGGATGGCCCGGCGAGCAATGCACGTGGACAGCATAGTCGGCGAGCAGTTGATGGCGGCGAATCCGCAGCGGGGGAACCCCGGCCTCCACCAGTAGACTATCCACGGGGCTCGTACGAAAAGCGCCAGTTGCAAGCCGAACCCCACAGTGGTGTATGGGGTCAAACAACTTCAACACTGAGGGTGATGCAGACCCATAGGCCAGGCTCCCATAATCAAGCCTGGACTGCACAAGGGCTCTGTATAATCGCAACAGCATGCAGTGATCCTCACCCCAAGATGTGTGGCTCAGGCAGCGGAGGGCGTTGAGGTGCCGCCAGCACTTTTGCTTCAGCTGAGTAATATGAGGAACCCATGTGAGCCGGGCATCAAAGACGAGTCCTAAGAAGCGGCAAGTGTCCACCACTTCAAGCAGGTGGCTGTCGAGGTAAAGTTCAGGATGAGGGTGGATCATCCGACACCTGCAGAAGTGCATAACTCGAGTCTTGGCTGCAGAGAACTGAAAACCATGAGTCAGAGCCCATGATGCTGCCTTGCGAACGGCTACTTGCAGCCTGCGTTCGGCGACTCCCGCAGTCGTGGAGCCAAATGAGATGCAGAAGTCGTCGGCATACAAAGGAGACACCGACGACCCCACGGCTGCAGCCAGACCAGTAATGGCCACTAGGAGTAAGGAGACGCTCAACACCGAGCCCTGCGGGACCCCATTTTCCTGTATATAAGATGAACTAGAGGCGGCACCCACTTGCACCCGGAAAGAGCGGCGAAATAAAAAGGTTTGAAGAAAAGCCGGGAGCTGACCACCAAGACCCCACTCATGCAACGTAGCAAGGATGTGATGCCTCCATGTGGTGTCATACGCCTTCCGCAGATCAAAAAAGACAGCAACGAGATGCTGACGTCGGGCAAAGGCCGTATGGATAGCAGATTCCAGCCGCACCAAATTGTCCGCTGCAGACAGTCCCCGACGGAAGCCACCCTGGGATGGAGCGAGGAGACCGCGCGACTCAAGGACCCAACACAAACGCCGCCCCACCATACGTTCGAGCAATTTGCACAAAACGTTGGTGAGGGTAATGGGACGATAGCTGTCCACCGCCAGTGGGTCCGCACCGGGTTTCAAGATGGGGACAATAAAAACACTCTCGCCATTGCGACGGGAACACGCCCTCGCTCCAAATGCGGTTAAAGATGGTGAGGATGTGTGTCTGGCAGTCCCTGGAGAGATGCTTCAGCATCTGTGCGTGGATGCAGTCTGGTCCTGGCGCTGTATCAGGGCAATCGGTGAGGGCAGTGAGGAATTCCCTCTCGCTGAAAGGAGCATTGTATTTTTCAGAACGACGCGTGTGGAATGATAACGGCGTCTGCTCGGCTCGCTCCTTTAGAGAGCGAAAGGCGAGGGGATAAGTTGCAGTCGCAGAGCTCTTAGGAAAGTGCGCAGCAAGGTGTTCAGCAATGGCGGCAGCGTCCGTGCAGACAGCGCCGTCCAAGGAGATCCCAGGGACACCCACAGGGGTCTGGTATCCGTAAATCCGCCGGATCCGGGACCACACGAGCGAGGGGGAGACACGGGAGCCCAAGGAGGAGACATACCTCTCCCAGCACTACTGCTTACGCCGTGCAATAAGACGACGGGCCAAGGCACGGAGCCTCTTAAAGGCGATGAGGGTCTCGAGAGACGGGTGCCGCCTATGACGCTGGAGAGCCCGCCGGCGGTCGCAAATAGCCTCAGCAATCTCCGGCGACCACCAGGGTACAGCGTTCCTCCGAGGGAGTCCAGAAGAGCGGGGGATGGCAGCCTCGGCCGCTGAAATGATGGACGTGGTTAACACACGGACCACCTCGTCAATGTCACCCTGTGGGTTGCAGCGGAAGTAAATGCCAGCCAGTCAGCCCTGTGGAGAGCCCAGTGGGGCAGGCGCCCAGAAGAATGAAGAATGACACTGAGGCAGTGACAAATAGATGGGAAAATGGTCACTACCACACAGGTCAGGATGCACTCTCCAGTGGAGGGATGGGACAAGTCCGGGGCTGCAAAGAGAGAGATCGACGGCCGAGAACGAGCCATGGGCCACACTGAAATGCGTGGGAGCACTGGAGTCTGTAAAATATGTGTGTACACGGAGATCCAATGAAGATGTTACCAATTTGAGGTTATGTCCCTATAACGGAAAATCAGAAGAGAAGACATTCCTGTTACATCTGACAGTATGTACCGGTAGTGTTGTAGCTAAGATGTAGGGCAGGAAACTTTCAGAAGTGGTAGTATGGACCGAAAGAAGTAGCTGAGATGTAGGGCAGGAAACTTTCAGAGGTGGTAGTATGGACCGAAAGAAGAAAACAATGTCCAGTACACATGAGCTGTAAAATGCATACCTTAAGAACTGTGAGGACTTGTTCGTCTTCGCTAGCATAAAACATATCTCCACTATTGAACAAGTGCTCATAGCTCCTCAGGTACGCATTTTGTGGCCCATGTTTACCGGACATGTTTTCTTACTTTGATCCATACTACCACCTTTGAAAGTTAGCAACAACAGTATCAGTACTTGTATTCCACCGTCAGAGGTAAGATAACGATTTTCCCTTTTGACTTTCGACTCATTCGTTTTCGGTACTGGGGCCCTTACCCCAAATTGATACATAATCACGGCATCACACTCTATTTACATACATTTGCCGGAGCTGGCGCCTGTATTTTGATGCTCCGTAGCCTCGTTAGATGACGTTTGCAGGCATGAGCTACTATGTAAAATTGCAAGCTCTAGAAATGTATAAAGAAAGCAACGGACGAGAAATTCGGGAAATTAATGGAAGATAAGAATGAAGAAATAGAAGTTGTTTCCAAATCGAACTTTCATTTTGCTGCTGCTGATTTGAAATTTCGTGGCATTTATTCACTCTGAAGAGGATCGCTCAAACGATGGTCGAAATGTCGTTATTTCAGTTGTTTCACTGTTTTATAATGACATGGCCTAGTACTCAAAATGATTTTCTTCAAGTGTAGTAATTCTATCGCTTCTCCGATATTTTCAGTATGATATTAGTATTTTTTCCTACACCTAGCAACTTTAGTAGTGCTTGAAACGATGAAAATAGTACCTAATACTTTTTGATATGGAGACAGAAACGGTGCTTCGTTTTAATGATGACAATATATAGGAAAATTCAGCCATGTTTCTGCGAAGTTGCACAACGCCGAAATCCTGAAATACATCCGTATATTTCGAATGCAGTACAACAGCTGTAGGTAGGAGACGAGGTACTGGCAGAAGTAAAGCTGTGTGGAGGAGGCGTGAGTCGTGCTTGGGTAGCTCAGATGGGAGAGCACTCGCCCACGAAAGGCAAAGTTCCCGAGTTCGAGTCTCGGTCGCGCACAAAGTTTTAATCTGCCAAGAAGTTTCATATCAGCGCACACTCAGCTGCAGAGTGAACTAATTCTGGAAACAGCTGTATAGTTACTGGAGAGATACAGGATATTCCAAAATTCCCGTTAAAAACTTCTAGGGAACTGAGTGACGATATTTTGAACTGGAACCCATGTATGGAAACGTATGTTCGTGCTACAGCCGTATAAATGCATCTTCGCTAATGTAGTATGCAACAGGGTAATCATCACTGGAGGGGGGCTACTTACGTCGGATCGCATGATGTCATTTGACGGCTGTCCTACCTCTCTGAACTGGTTCGAGTCTCGTTCATGTGTCTGTGAGTGATGGAGCAACATTGCTGAGTAAACTTTTGCCGAATACACCGACATGAGTATTCTGTGTGACCAAGCTCACAGTACTGGAAGAGCTGCTCGTCGCCTTTATCAAGATAGTTGTCCTCAATGTCTGACTCCTCCCCACACGCTTTTCGTTACATTTGCGCAACGTCTTCGAGAAAGGGTGCCTTCGCCGTCAGTTGGTGCGTCTGTGGTGCCCCATGGAGACGCAGCGCACGCGAATTGGAAAATATACTTATATGGATATGGTATCTGTTCTTTCGGACATGTCCGAAAGGAAACTACAAATGTAGTGTGTGGACATACTAAGGTGAGAACGTGGCTCTCGCAGGAGGCCTGCGCGAGATAGTCCCTGCAGTCCCTGTGCCCTCGGTGGCTCAGATGAATAGAGCGACTGCCATGTAAGCAGGAGATCCCTGGTTCGAGTCCCGGTCGGGGCACACATTTTCACCTGTCTTCGTTGATATATATCAACGCCCGTTATCAGCTGAAGATATTAATTTCATTCTAATTTCGAACTGGAAAAGGCCCTCCTGTAAAATCAGTGTGTCTGAAACCGATTTTTTTTGTTTCTTTGGTTATTAACGAGTGGGACTGTAGAACAATAGATGTACTGGGTCACATCTACTCTGAATTGCCAAAGAAACTAGTATAATAATGCGTATTCAAACACAGAGATATGTAAACAGGCAAAATATGGTGCTGCCGCCGGCAACGCCTGTGTAAGACATGTGTCTGGCGTAGTTGTTAGATCGGTTACTGCTGCTACAATGGCAGGTTATCAAGATTTAAATGACTTTGAACGTGGTATTATACTCGGCGCAAGAGCGATGGAACATAGCATCTCCGAGGTAGCGATGAAGTGGGGATTTTCCTGTACGACCATTTCACGTGGGTACCGTGAATATCAGCAGTCCAGTAAAACAACAAATCTCCGACATCGCTGCGGCCGGTAAAGATCCTGCAAGAATGGGGACTGAAGAGAATCGCTCAGCGTGACGAAAGTGCAACCATTCCGTAAATTACAGCAAATTTCAGTGGTTGACCGTCAACAAGTGTCAACATGCGAACCATTCAACGAAACATCATTTACATGGGCTTTCAGAGCCGAAGGCCCACTCGTATACCCTTGCTGACTGCACAGCACAAAGCTTTACGCCTCATTTGGGCTCATCGGTACGAACATATTGCCTGGTTGGACGAGTCTCATTTCAAAATGTATATAGAGTGTGGACGTGTACGGGTATGAAGACAACATCATGACTCCATGGACCCTGCATGTCAGCTGCGGACTGTTGAAGCTGGTGGAGGCTCTGTGACGTTGTATGGCGTGTGCATTTGGAGTGATGTGGGACCCCTGATACGTCTAGATACAGCTCTGACTGGTGACACGTGCGTAAGCATCCTGTCTTATCACCTGCATCCATTCATGTCCATTATGCATTCCGACGGATGTGGGTAATTCCAGGAGGACAATGCGACATCCCAGACAACCACAATTGCTACAGAGTGGCTGCAGGAACACTCTTCCGAGGTTAAACACTTCCGCTGGCCACCAAACTCCCCAAACATTCTGTACGTTTTCAGTAAATTGTATAGCATTATCGAGCATATCTGGGATGCCTTGCAACGTGTTGATCAGAGGAGATCTCTAATCGCTCGTACTCTTACGGATTTATGGGCAGCTCTGCAGGATTCATGATGTCAGTTCCCTCCTGCGCGACTTCAGCCATTAGTCGATTCCATGCCACGGCGTGTTGAGGCACTTCTGCGTGCTGTCGGGGGCCCTACACGGTATTTCTTTGGTTCTTCAGTTTAACAAATTACTTGTCAATGTGACAGCGTTACGGTACGTTGCCGGAGATGGGTTACAATTTAAAATACGAGTATTATGTACTCAGTCCCCTCTACAAGTTCTAGCAGTTAGTGATGGGAATTTCAGAACATCCTGTACGTTTCCAGTAAATTGTATAGCCGTTGTCGTACTACAGTTGGTGTCTGCGAATACATTTCATAATTCGTGACAGATCGTCAGGCGCGACTGCAGACGTCCGCAGCGTTTACCCAGGGCGCGTCTTGGCTACGGCAGCTCTGACAGCCACGAGAATAACCGGAGGTAGAGAGCGCAGCACGGCTAGTTTGAAGGACATTTTCAACTACTGTTGCCAGAGGTGTCTCTTTCTAGAGATACGACGACTCGCCGCACGTAAGCTTTAAGCGGAAAGCCAAATGCTCCAACTTCTGGCCTCTGCTAACATTTCGAAGTACACTGTCCTATCAGTAAGTGTACAGACACCTATTAGTGGACATTAATATGCAGTGTGTCCACCCTTTGTCTCTATGGCGGCTTGAACTCTGCTCGGGACACTAAGTGAGGTGCCTGCCGACAATTTACGCACCACACACGGAAATAGTATCTACGTGTTTGTTTTTGAACATGCCAGACAATACAGTGCTCAGCAAGATTGCCATGTCTCTCACCAATTTTGAACGTTTGGAACACTATGGGGAGGTTCTTTAAACCAGGTCGCGATTTTAACGATGAAACGAACCAACTGAACTGAATTTGGTACGATATCCGTCAGGAGGTCATCCACTAACTTTATCAATGTCAAGCCATATAACTGCCCGCGTAAAGGCCAGAGTTTGACCAACACGTTATCGACTTATCAATTTGTGAAGCTCTTTCTCTTGAATTAATCATCCAGTTTTTCTGCAACTGTAATCATTCACTTGCCCCTACACGTACATGACGTGTATCGATTTCCATCGCACTGGGGTAATTCCTCCGGGATACGTTTATTTTCCTTAGTGTGTAAATATATTTGGAGCGTGTCATTCAAAAACGTTTGAAACGAAATAGAGGGGAGCGGGTTGTTGTTAGGAGAACATAATGTATTAGACTCGCGGATCATGTGGTGTTATTGGCAGAGAGCGAAAGAAGTATGACTGAAATGTTAAAAGAATTAAACAAGAGACGTGAGTAAATTGGAATGAGAAATAATAAGAAAAAGGCAAAATGTCCGGTGGAAAGTGCAAGAAAAGTAAGAACAACTATAATGTTAGGCAGGAAGATACAGATCAATTTAGTGTTTTTAGATAACTGCGACGCGCTATTATGGACGACGTTAGAAGTAATAAGGAGGTGAAAACACGTATAGCAATTGCCAACGAGACGTTTCATAACAGGAGGCTTTTATATGAGTGTGTTGATAGGGGATAAAATAGGCAGGTACAGTGAGAAATGAGGTGGTGTTAAGTGGGAGAACAGAGAGAAATTTTAAAGGTAGCAGGATGAGGAAACACAATTGGCATGGACACTAAATGAGAAGAGATTGTTTATTGATGGTATGGAGGAAATAGTGAATGAAAGAAGAAGAAGGAAAAGAAGAAGAAGAAGAAGAAGAAGACGACGCAGAACATACCAGGTGGTGGACAGCGTAAGGACAGAAAATAGTTGTGAGAAAACAATAGGGTAACAAATGATGGGACTGCATGGAGAGGTACATGTGAAGACCTGCCCTAGAGCATAACACTCATGATGGCGGCGATGGTGGTGGTGGTGGTGGTGGTGGTGGTGGTGGTGGTGACGATGACGATGAAGAGGAGACTTATTTAGGACATTTTCCAATACGCCCATTTTCTTGTAATCGAAATTTAAACAAAAAAATAGGCAGCATATAATCTGTACTCTACAAACGACTGTGAACTGCATGTCAGATGGAACTTGCCATTATACCAGTTACTAGGACTTATTCCCACTCCACTGACGCATGGAGCGTGCCAATTGTGACTGCTTAAAAGCCTCTGTGCGTGCTGTGCTTAGTCTAATCTGGTCTCCACGCTTCCTACAGTTACGATACGTAGGCGGTTTCAGTATATTCCTACATTCATCATGTAACGTAGGTTCTAGAAACTTTCTAAGTAGGCCTCCTCGCGATACTTTGCTCTTCCACGGGATAGTCTGTGTCTATCATCAACTGTCCGTTAGTTCAGTTCTTTGAACACCTTCGTGATATTCTCCTATGGGTCAAACAAACCTGTGAGCATTTTTTGCTGCCCTTCTCTGTATATGTTCAATATCCCTTGTTCGTCCTATATGGTACTGATTGCAATTCCCCAGTATTGTACCAATGAACCGCACGTGCTTTACCTACAAATATGCTTATATGATCGTTCCATTTCATACCCCTACAAATCTATACACTCAAGTATTTACACGAGTTAACAAATTCCAGCTGTAGTCATCGGACTACGTAGTCTCATTTTGTGTAATGTCGATTTTGTTGATATCGTCCCTGTAGAATATTTGACTATGCTAACAGAGCCACAGCCTCACCTCTGCTTGCACGGCTTCGAACTATAAACGTCCTCGAATGTGTTCCGTAAGTTTTGGAGACAGACGAAAATGGGATGGGACCAAGTCGAGGCTGTGTGGAGGTCAATCGATGGCAGTGAACGAACGGCATCGGAGTGCTGCAGACGTCGCAGCGCTCGGCTGTAGTTTGGCGTTGTAATGCTGACCAACTCTTCCAATTCGTGCTTTCAGTTTTCTGAGATGTTTCTCACGCACCGACATAGTTACATCACACACCGCAATGTTACACGGTACAAATCGGAACCCTGTAGCAGCAGAGGGCTGCAGATATGTAGAATAAAGATGTAGAATGTTACTAACGTTTTTTAACTGGAAAGCTTAAGAGTTTTCAAATAAAACATTTGGAGTAATTACTTATCAGCACGCCCTTGTGTTATATGCACAAAACCAAGAAACGGTTTCCGAGCAAAGTATGCTATCCATTTAATTGAACATCTTTATAACATACATCAGTAGTAAACCTTATGGTGATGGTGAAATTTCGGATTTATATTTACATTGAAAAACGATTAATCTCTGGCCAATACACAATTAAAATGGCAGTAGCCAGGTGGATATTAACTGCAATACCGCCCACATTGCCACAGTAAGTGGAAGAATTTGTTTTCCGACACATGTCACCATGTAACAGTCGCTCATGGCGATACATTAAAGAGTTCTCTGTCTCCACGTCAGAGAGCCAGTACCCGGCATCACTCTAACGAAATAAAGACGCAATTTCTGTGTGCCGCATTTGAAGGTGAGTCTGTAAAGGCTACAAAACTAGTTAATGGAATTAAAAATATTTCAAAGAGTGAGTTGTTGCAGTTTTCCATTTTTATATTCAATAGACTAGTCACAGGCTCTAGATCCTCAGTGGATATGCTTAATCGGTTGTGATACTATTTGAATTGTTGAGCGCGTGATGTGTCCCTCCGAGATTAATTTTGCCTGGGCTTTAAGCGACTCACCGGTCAGCATTTACAGAGCTGCCAACTACATCTCGCATATTATTAGGCTCATTTTGAACCGCAGCTAAGGGAAGCGAACGCAGATCGAACGTGCATTCGCAATCATTCCCTCTATTGACCACCATTCGCCTATATTCAACATTTAAGGATTCCTCCGGAAATATTTCAAGTAAACTTTCTCTGGATATTTTACGTTTGTTTCCAAGCGCCTGCCAGTTCAATTTCATCAGAAACTCTGTGACACTCTCCAACGGGTCAAACAAACCTGTGACCATTCGTACTGCCCTTCTTTGTATACATTCAGTATCGCCTGGCAGTCGTATCTGATTATGATCCAAGAATCTCTAGCAATATTGGGGGATGGGTCACACGAGTGATTTCTAAGCAATTTCTTTTGTACACATATTGTGTTTTCCTAGAATTCCACCAACGAATGGCAGCCTGCCACCATCTTTCCCTAAGACTGCGTCTATGTGACGGTTCAATTTCAAATCTCTAGAAATTTTTACACCTAGGTATTCGTGTGAGTTGAGCGATTGAGAATTTTACTCGCTGACACTATACCCGTAGGATAAGGTTATTTCGTTTTGTGAACCGAACAATTTTACATTTCGGGAACATTTGAACCAAGTTGTCATGCTATGCACTACAGTGATATCTTATCAGAGCGTAGCTTCTTTCAGATAGTACTTCATTACAGACAACTGCATAATTTGCGGAAAGTGTGAAGTTTCAAATAGACCGCGTAACAACCACCCCCTTCTCCCCTCCAAATTACTATCTGAAGACTGGAAGTCCCATATGTAAACCACCTTCAGAAGTTCGTTTACTTTCCGTATCAGTTAATGTGTTAAATACTTCACCTGAAGAAGCATAGCCTTTTGCAGTTGAAGACGCTCTGTTTTAAGAGAAGCTAGTTTTTCGAAAACATCTGAATGTTTATGAGCTAGGTGTTGTACAATGCTATAATATTTCAGGTACATTCAGCGATATATGTGGATATTGTCAGACAAATGAGTAGTAAAGAAGTAATAAACTCAAAATTCATGCCTAATGCTGACGCCTTACTGCATGAACAGCTAAAATGTAGGAGTGATAAAAGTCTTTTTTCCATTCATAATTCTGTCAGGGATGTCAGCGGGAAAAAAAGTTTCGGAAATTTTCGAAATTGTGTGAAGTTTGTTGGAAGTCGCCAAGTGCTGCCATTCAGAAATGCACGGTTAATATAATCTGGATAATTTTCGCGCCATGAAATTATGCTGTCATAGGCGTGTACGCAGTTTCTAACTTTTAACGCCCGACTTATTGCGTTAAACCTATGCCTTTAAATGAGGGACGGAAGGAGGATTGTATTTAATGTGCCATCGATGTTGAGGTCATCAGAGACGCAGCAGAAAATGGCACTGCGTCAAGGAAGGGTGAAAGAAGTCCGACGCGTCTTTTTAAAGGAATCATTCCGTCATTTACTTGGAGTGATTTAGGAAAATCACGGAAAACATAAATCAGGGTGGCCGGACGCGGATTTAAACCGTCGTCCTCCCCAATGGGAGTCTCGTAGCTAGCGTTTCTGCTCTGGAACATGGGATTCCGGGTTCGATTCCAGCCGGGTTGAGGACTTTCTTCGCCCGAGGACTAGGTGTGTGTGTTGTCCTTATCATTTCGTCATCATTCGTGAAGGTGACGAGATTGGACTGTGTAAAGATTAGGGCTTTGAACAGGCGCTGATAACCGCGCAGTTGAGCACCCAACAAACCAATCTTCATCATCATCATGATCATCATCATCGTACCATGTACTAACCACTGCGCCAGCCCGCTCGGTATACTTTTAAATGAGTAGATTATGTCAGCATTTTTACTATTTACAATGACTTCATTCTTCATAAATGAAAGCATGAACTACGAGAAGACAAAGGAATTGGGATAACGAATGAGAAATATCTGATTGTGCTTCTGTTTGTATATGACATGATTCAAGTGAATGAAATGACCTGCAAAGATCTGCATACTACCTGAACGAAATATGCAACGAATGCAACTTTAAAATTTCTAGATTAAAACTAGTTTTGGATAATTTTGCTTTAGAACAGGTCTCTTAATCTTTCATTTAGGATACGCTTTAAGATCTGATTTTTACTCTGATACTGAAAATAAATTTCACAAATTCTAAGCTGTCTGTGGCACCATTATCAGAACATTGGGCAATAAAGTACAAAAAGAGATTGTCCCGAAATTCAGTAAAGTGGTCGCGGTTCCTGTGTTACGCTATGAAAGCGAAAACATGGTTAAAACAAAAAAAATTCAGACGGCAGTGATGAGGTATCTAAGAAATTCGAAGGGCTGCAGAGCAAGAAATGATTAGGAATGAAGATACTAGAGAAAAATGAGAAAAATTAAGTATTTTCAACAGAAACTAAAAAATTCCAAAATATCGTGAAGACTGGTGAGAATGCTAAGTCCCAGACTTCCCCAAAATATTCTGAACTACAACCGGAATGGGAGACGTGATATTGAAAGGCCTTGGACGTGGGAGCAATTTCGTTTGAGAGACTATCCCGCGTGGCGACTACTGAAGTACTTATACAATTCTTAAGTTATACACCAAAATAAGTAAGTTTTAATGTAGTTTACGTTCACCGATGTAAAAAAAAAAAAAAACATTTCTTGCTTTCTAAAGTGGGCTATGTTCTTTCTCAGGGTTCAAACTGTCTCCATGCCAAATTTGAACAATATCTGTTAAGCGCTTTAGTCTCGAAAACGAAACAGACCGTGTTACAAAGAAGAAAAACAACTGAGAGAAAGAAGCGGCGTCACTTTCTGCAGGACGCGCCCATCATTTTGCAGGACAATATTCGGCACGCTTGGTGCAAGTCGTGATGATTTGTTCGCTATGTGGGGCTGGAAAGAGCCGCACCACTCACCACACACCCCGGACTTATGCCCTCGCGATCTCAGCTTGATTCGTAATGTGAAGGACGAGCTCTGGGGTATTCGGTTCGGAGCTGTTATGGAGATTCGTCGGACAATAGACCGCTCCATTCGAACTACCTATACAACTGGCGTAGCTACATGTATCTTGTTCTTTTGACATTACTGGCGACGGCCTATATACGAGAGCTGCTCAAAAAATATCCCATCTCTAGTAATTGTTGAAATCAACAATGGTATCAGGGCGTGCGTGCGCTCATGTTTTCAGGCATACATAGCACACATACCTGATTTTCTCCACTACTCCGGAACACTTGCAAGTGGTACACGTCGGATTTAGTAATGTCAGCAAAATGACGCCATTGCATGACATTTGGCTTCAAGCTCGGCGATTCTCAAGTTGAAACCATCATGTGATTGAGGACGAAGTAATGGGTAATACACGGCTAAAGGAGTGGTACAACCGTTTCGAAAGTGGCCACTAATCAATGAAGACAGAAGCCAGTTAATGTACGCCCTCAATATCCGCATATCAGGTCGTTACTGACCCCGAAAGA
Organism: Schistocerca serialis cubense; assembly: GCF_023864345.2. Lineage (NCBI taxonomy): Eukaryota > Metazoa > Arthropoda > Insecta > Orthoptera > Acrididae > Schistocerca > Schistocerca serialis. Next base: position 6,299,244 of record NW_026047571.1, read on the forward strand.
TCCCTAATGAAGCAGAATAGACGAATCACAACCAGAGTAGTTGCAGTCTAATCTAAAAGCCGTAAATTCAACTAAATACATAGGTATTACAATCACGAACAAGTTAAACTGGAAGGAACACATCGAAAATGTTGTGGAGAAGGCTAACCAAAGACTGCGTTTTATTGGCAAGACACTTAGAAAACGTAACAGACCTACAAAGGAGCCAGCCTACACTACGCTTGTCCGTCCTCTTTTAGAATAGTGCTGGGAGATGTGGGATCCTTACCAGATAGGACTGACGGAGAACATCGAAAAAGTTCAAAGAAAGGCAGCATGTTTTCTATTATCGCGAAATATGCGAGAGAGTGTCACAGAAATGATACAGGATTTGGGCTGGACATAATTAAAAGAAAAGCGTTTTTCGTTGCGACGGAATCTTTTCACGAAATTCCAATCACCAACTTTTTCCTCCGAGGGCGAAAATATTTTGTTCACACCGATCTACGTATGGTGGAACGATCACCACGATAAAATAGGGGAAATCAGAGCTTACGGAAAGATACAGGTGCTCATTCTTTCCGGGTGCTATACGAGATTGGAATAAGAGAGACTTGTGAAGGTGGTTCGATGAACCATCTGCCAGGCACTTAAATGTGTTTGGCAGAGTATCCATGTAGATGTAAGTATAGGTGTTCACATTTTTCCTATCCCCTGTATGTGCATATCGCTTCCCACGAACTTTGTTACCTCAATGTCGATATCTGCACCATTTTCGAAATATGTAAGCTTACTTATATTATCTGTAATGTTAACATACAACATGAAAGGTAAGGCTCCCAACACACTTCCCTGTGGCACACGTGGCTACTTTTACACGTACAGATGAACCTTCATTCAAGATGAGATGCTGTGTCCTCCCTACAAAAATATTTTACTGGCTGTATACGATACAGGCAAACGCTCAACTACAATTGCTGTTAACTGTGCGGTAACTTGTAGCGTATCAGAAGCGGTTTAGGAAAATTGTTTCAAATGAGTATACGCACTCGTATTTCGGCAGGTGCACAGTTTTGCCTTTCAATTTTCGCACGTTTCCCAGATACTTTTTCGAAAATGTCGAGCAAAACAAATCGAAATGTTTATTACATCATGAAACAACGAAGAAGCAAATGCGGGTTTGTTCGCAAACCCGAAGCAACATCTGGTGCAAGAGTCATGGGTTTTAATAAAGTAGCTGTCGATAGTTTTTCTTTTCGTTGCTAACAAATGTAACTGGCAAACACATACTAATGACTTCTCAAATATCTAATTGTGATGGAATAGGCGTTTCGGGTAATCCTAAAAACCAATCGAAGATCGCAGCTTGCAAGGGGAAACGTCAAGTAGGATCGTTAACATCTGCAGAAAGGGGCGAAACAGTAACCAGCCTCATTATTACGTCAGCAAGCGGAGCTCACATGCCTCAAACTTATTTTTCCACGAAAGAAGAAGCAGAAAAAAATTTAGTTAGGACTGGCAGAAAGAGGTTGCGCTGAGGTCCACAGCACCGCATGGATGGCCACAAAATCATTCCTTGTATGGTTTCGAAAATTTGTGGAATTTTCTACGGCATAAAAGGACTTTCCAGTTCTCCTTATATTAGATGGCCACTCAGCACATACTACATACATTGACGTTATGAACTATGCGAGGGAGAGTTGCGTTTCGTTGCTATCTTTACCACCACATTGCTCTCACAGACTTCAGCCGCTTGATGTTTCTTTTATGAAGCCTTTAAGCCTTCGTTACAGTGATGAGCTTCGAAAATGGCTACGAAGCCACGCAGGGAAAGTCGTAACTATCTTTCAAATTTCAACGCTTTTTGGTTCAGCTTTCGTCTAAAATGCTAAAATGCAACAATGAAAACAGCTATTAAATGTTTCGAAGCTAATGGAATACGGCCCACAGACCCATCCATATTCACCGATGCAGACTTCCTTCCGGCAGACACATTTGACATCAAACAAAATAGGTCGTCAGATAAAGAGGTTATCATATCTGAACAATTGGAATTGCCTCCACCTAGCACACCAGCTAAAAAAGACGACGCCAACGGGCTGGATAATCAAGCGGGCGAGGTTTCAGCGAATTGTAACAATGAACTGCCGCCTAAGAATGACAAAGTTATTGAGGCTAATTATTCTAATCCTTGATGCTCTTGGATGACAACTGACAACACCTCATTTCATATTTCACTACAAATTCTGATGCCCTTGCAAAAGTTAACGAAAGCAAGAAAAGAGCGAAACTGAAGATGGGGAAGACTGTTGTTTTAACTGATTCGCCGTACAAAAAAAGAGTTAGAAGCCATTATTAAGGAAAAATAGAAGAAGAACTTTGCCAAAGAAGAAAGTGCAAAGAAAAATTTATTTGCAAAAGAGAATAAAATTAAGAAAAAAGAAAGAAAGAAAGGGCCTGAAGATAAATGGAAAAAAGGACAGAATACAATACTAAGGAGAGTGATTATGAGAAAAGTTCCGACTGTGAATGTTTATATTGTCGTGGGTTTTATTCAAAATCAGTTGAAGGTTGGGTCGCTTGTTCCACGTGCAAAAAATGGACACACGATTCTCGTGCAGGAACAGATAGCGAAGATGATGAGTCTTTCCTCGTGTGTGAATTTTGTAAACAGCCTTAAGAAAAGGATACAATACATGAAAGCTGTAGTTTGACATTAATATTCACTTTAAACTAAATAAATACCGAGCAAGCCAATATTTTCTGCATTTCCGATAATTTTATACGGTTTTGTAATCACTTGTACTTACCACCCCATTCTGCCGCATGCACAGGGCAGAATGGGGCAAATGAAATACATTTCTGTTTTTGAGTGAAAAATAATGTTGTTTTATTTTATGGCAATGTTCTTGTATTTTTGTGATTAATACATCATAAGGTGTTCATATAAAAATTGGTAACTCTCTTATTTATCACTTTTGTACATTTAATCAAAGTTTTCAATTTTGTACCCCATTCTACCCCAGGTTCCCGTATGTGTCGGATAAGAAAGATAAAAATACAATCGCTACTCGTTTCTTTAACGACAATTTAAGCTGTGCTCTCGGGTTCCTCCCATCGTTCATCACGATATATTACGAAAAAAATCATAGTTAACGATCATTATAAATTGCTCTAGAAACGAAGGCAATCACAGTTAACATTTAATAAGGCGACTGGTATCCTTCGAAACGCTAACTAATGACCGTCATGCTAAACGTCATGGGTCAAAGTGGACGGGTGGAATCGAAATACGCCCTTTGCCCACGATCGCTACTTTCTGTCAAGTTGTGCCATTAATTTCTCTGCTCCCTAATCTGTTTTCGTATCTCCCAATCAGCTATTCGATATAAACTTTTTTAGCATTCTTCTACACCACCACATTTCGAAAGTTTCTAGCCGTCTCCTGTTTGGAGAACTAGGCATATTAACTACTGATTCGCTATATATTTATTCCGAAGGGCAGAAGGTACCTCGAAAACAATGAAAATAATTTTTTTATTGGTGATTGTACCAGTTTGAGTTACACTTAGTGCGAATATAAAAGTATTTTAGTCCAAATCCTTATTTGAAGGTCCTAAATGTCGGTTTAAATGGCAGCTTGCTGTGTAAGGCATGCCCACTTGTTTCTTTGTGACAGCTCTTCGTTGAGATGATAAGCCTAGGGACATTTTTTCCCGTTGCTTTGAGCTTTCACCTATTGAATACATTTTTTCTTGTCTCGTAGTCAGTTGTTTGCTACAGTAATAACGTATCATGGGTGTTTTTCGTTTCTGAACAAAACAAATGCCAAGATCTACCCACAAAGTTTTCGAGAGAAGTTCTAGAAGACTTGCAAGAAATAAAATAGTGAGTATCATGAAACAAATGTTTTGTTTTTGTACGGCATGCGTACTATTGCAAAGGAACGAAAAGCTTTACGAGAGATGTAAAAAATTTAAAAAAAACTTTACAGTGCGCTGCTTGCAATAAACAGGAGAGGAATCTATGACACATGCAGTGAAAGAAACTATGAATTTAAATGAATGCATGTACGTCGCTAAGTGCAATACAACTTTAAATTTTCCGTAACTTTTCTAACTAAATGTACCTTTCCTCTCAAACCATTTATCCTAGAACCATGGAATTCTAACGGTCAGTTGTCTTACTGGAGGGCATGAAGAGTCGACGGGCATGAAAGGGAAGCAGTAGTGGGGAAGGGAGTGAGACAGGTTTGTAGTCTATGCCCGATGTTATTCAATCTGTTTATTGAGCAAGCAGTAAAGGAAACAAAAGAAAAATTCGGAGTAGGAATTAAAATCCATGGAGAAGCTTTATTATAAAGAACACTGTTGCCTTTTTATTTTTGAAATTTGCCCATAAAACTTGTCTTTCAAAATTTTTCCAAAAATTTCACTATTAATATATTATTCATGAAAAATAGTCAGCTTGTTGGAAATTAGTGGAAATGCATGTAAGAAATGTTTCATGTTTTACCGTTAATATAACACAGCTTGAGATAAGGGACGTGGAAATAGATCAATTTAACATGGCGGAGATAGAAGATACCTTCTCCCCTTGAAATTTGTCTTTGAAAACAAATGAATATTTTCAAATCAACAGCTCATTTCAAGCAGTTATTACTAGAAACATGTATAATCTCCACAAAATTTTGGAAGCTAATTACTTTGGTGCAAGAAAGTCTCCATCATTCAGGAAAACGAATTTTCAATAACTTGGCGGCAGCCATAAAAAGCTTTACTACTGACAAATTTCAGTTTAAGAGGAGCCTAAAGGATTTATTAAACCATCTCCTCCGACACTATTAATGAATTGAATTTTTTTAGGAGAACTAGGGCGCGCGCGATTGTGAGTGAGTGAGTGAGTGAGTGAGTGAGAGAGAGAGAGAGAGAGAGAGAGAGAGAGAGAGAGAGAGAGAGGCGGGGGGGTGTGTGTCAAGTAATGCGAGTACAATCACAATTATGTCAAAATTTTCATTCCTCATTCCATGTCCATGATCAGTCTACTTGCGATCTGTGGAAGGTAAATTAGCATACTAGTTTCCCACTGAGTATCTCCTCATTATGGATCAATTGCAACGGAAAGTACATATAATCTAATCTGACCCTCTTGTCTGTCCCAAATCTGTTGAAGGTTACACATGAGACAGGTGCCTTCATATTTTTGTTGTTGTAGTCTTCAGTCCAGAGACTGGTTTGATGCAGCTCTCCATGCTACTGTATCATGTGCAAGCTTCATCTCCCAATGCCCACTGCAACCTACATCCTTCTGAATCTGCTTAGTGTATTCATCTCCTTCCTCGATTTTTACCCTCCACGTTGCCCTCCAATATTAAATTGATGCCTCATAACGTGTCCTACCAACCGACCCCTTCTTCTAGTCAAGTTGTGCCACAAACTACTCTTCTCCCCAATACTATTCAATACCTCGTCATTAGTTATGTGATCTATCTATCTGATCTTCAGCATTCTTCTGTAGCACCATATTTCTAAAGCCTCTATTCTCTTCTTTATCGTCCATGATTCACTTCCATACTTGGCTACAGTCCATACAAATACTCGGATAAAAGACTTTCTGATACCTAAAGCTATACTTGACGTTAACAAATTTTTCTTCTTCAGAAACACTTTCCTTGCCATTGCCAGCCTACAATTCATATCCTCTCTACTTCGACCATCATCAGTTATTTTGCTCCCCAAATAGCAAAACTCATTTACTACTTCAAGTGTCTCATTTCCTAATCTAATACTCGCAGCACCACCTGACTTAATTCGACTACATTCCATTATCCTCGTTTTGCTTTTATTGATGCTCATATCATCCTTTCAGGACACTCCATTGCGTTCAGCTGCTCTTCAAGGTCCTTTGCTGTCTCTGACAGAATTATAATGTCATCGGCGAACCTCAAGGTTTTAATTTCTTCTTCATTGAATTAAATTCCTGATCCGAATTTTTCTTTTGTTTCCTTTACTGCTTGCTCAATAAACAGATTGAATAACATCGGGGATAGACTACAAACCTGTCTCACTCCCTTCCCAACCACTGCTTCCCTTTCGCGTCCCTCGACTCTTACAACTGCCATCTGGTTTCTGTACAAATTGTAAATAGCCTTTCGCTCCCTCTATTTTACCACCGCCACCTTCAGAATTTGAAAGAGTATTCCAGTCAACATTGTCAAAAGATTTCTCTAAGTCTACAAATGCTAGAAACGTAGGTGTGCGTTTCCTTATTCTAGCTTTTAAGAGAAGTCGTAGGGTCAGTATTGCCTCATGTGTTCCAGTATTTCTACGGTATCCAAACTGGTGTTCCCCAAGGTCGGCTTCTACCAGTTTCTCCATTCGTCTGTAAAGAATTGGCGTGAGTATTTTGTACCTGTGACTTACTAAACAAATAGTTCGGTAATTTTCACATCTGCCAACACCTGCTTTCTTTGAGATTGGAATTATTATATCCTTCTTGAAGTCTGACGGTATTTCGCCTGTCTCATACATCTTGCTCATCAGATGGTAGAGTTTTGTCAGGGCTGGCTCTCCCACGGGTGTCAGTAGTTATAATGGAATGTTGTCTACTCCCGGGGCCTTGTTTCGGCTTAAGTCTTTCAGTGCTCTGTCAAACTCTTCACGCAGTATATCATCTCTCATTTCATCTTCATCTACATCCTCTTCCATTTCCATTATACTGTCCTCAAGTACACTGCCCTTGTATAGATCCTCTATATACTCCTTCCACCTTTCTGCTTTACCTTCTTTGCTTATAGCAGGGTTTCCATCTGAGCTCTTGATATGCATACAAGTGGATCTCTTTTCTCCAAAGGTTTTTTATTTGCTTATTGTTCCGTGGGACCAAATTAAGGAGAAATCTTCATGGTCATGGAACGAGTCAATATATGAAATTATAACACGATAGTAGAAACAGATAAAATGAAATATAAAAACATAATCAGGCAACAAGTCGTAAGTATAAATAAAGAAAATCAACAATGTAACACTGGAATTCGCTTAATTTTTTAGCTCTTCCAGGAGCTCCTCGACAGAATAGAAGGAGTGAGCCATGAGGAAACTCTTCAGTTTAGACTTAAAAGATTTTGGGCTCCTGCTAAGATTTTTGAATTCTTGTGGTAGCTTATTGAAAATAGATGCAGCAGAATACTGCACTCCTTTCTGCACAAGAGTCAAGGAAGTGAATTCCACATACAGATTTGATTTCTGCCTAGTATTAACTGAGTGAAAGCTGCTAACTGTTGGGAATCGCCTAATATTGCTAACAACAAACGACATTAAAGAAAATATATGCTGTGAGGGCAATGTCAGAAATCCCAGACTATTGAATAGGGGCCGACAAGAGGTTCTCGAACTACATATAGCTCGAACAGCCCGTTTTTGAGCCAAAAATACCTTTTGAATCAGAAGAATTACCCCAAAAAAATAATACCATACGACATACACGTATGAAAATATACAAAGTAGACTATTTTTCGTGTTGAACTGTCACTTATTTCAGATACTGTTCTAATGGTAAATAAAGCAGCATTTAGTTTCTGAACGAGATCCTGGACATGGGCTTTCCACAACAGACTACTATCTATCCGAACGCCTAGGAACTTGAACTGTTCCGTCTCGCTTATATTATGCCCATTCTGTCTGATCAAAATATCGGTCCTTGTTGAATTGTGAGTTAGAAACTGTAAAAACTGAGTCTTACTGTGATTTAGCATCAAATTGTTTTCCACAAGCCACGAACTTATTTCATGAACTACATTATTTGATACTGTTTCAATATTACACACAAGATCCTTCACTGCCAAACTGGTGTCATCAGCAAACATAAATATTCTTGAATCACCTGTAATACTAGAAGGCATATAATTTATATAAATAAGAAACAGCAGTGGCCCCAGCACCGACCCTTGGGGAATGCCCCACTTAACAGAGCCCCATTGCGACCTAACATCACTACCACTCTCAATATTGCGGAGAATTACCTTCTGCTTTCTGTTCTTAAAGTAAGAGGAAAACCAATTCTATGCTACTCCCCTTACTCCATAACGGTCCAACTTCTGCAGTAATATTTTGTGGTCAACACAGTCAAAACCTTTCGTTAAATCAAAGAAAAGACCTAGCGTTCGCTACCTTTTATTTAATCCGTCCAAAACCTCACAGAGAAAAGAGAATATGGCATTTCTAGTTGTTAATCGTTTCTTAAACCAAACTGTACATTTGACAACAAATTATGTGAATTTAAATGCTCCAGTAACCTTATATATACAACCTTCTCGATAACTTTATCAAACACCGATGGCATGGAAATAGCTCTAAAGTTATCAACATTATCCCTGTCTCCCTTTTTATAAAGTGGCTTCAGTAGAGTGTACTTTAATCGGTCAGGAAACCGACCACTACTAAAGGAAAAGTTACAGATATGGCTAAGTACTGGGCTAACATACACAGAACAATACTTCAGTATTCTGCTAGATACCCCGCCATATCCATGAGAGTTCTTGATCTTTAGTGATTTACTTATTAAGTCAATCTCCGTCGACCTGTCTCTGCAGACCAGCCACTTCCTTTACGACTGACCATATGGTTTTAATTTTATCCTGAGACTTAGCTATTTATCTGCATACCACTTACTTTTTGCCTTCCTAACAACATTTTTAAGCACCTTACATTACTGTTTGTAATGGGCTGCTGCATTTAGATTTTGACTGTTTCTAACGTTTTGATATAATTGCCACTTTGTTCTATAAGATATTCTTATCCCTATAGACAGCCACCCAGGCTGCCTGTTTGTGCTAGTACCCTGTTTTGAACGTTCTAACGGAAAGCAACTTTCAAAGAGAACGAGAAAAGTCTTGAGAAAAGCACTATATTTATCGCCTACTGTCTCAGCGCTATAAACATCTTGCCACTCTTGTTCCTTGATAAGGTTTACAAAGGTCTCTGAAGCAACTGGATCAGCTTTCCTACACAGTTGATAACTATATTTATCATGTGTTGCAGCACAAAAATCTTTTAGAGTTATAATTTGTGCATCATGATCTGAAAGGCCATTCACCTTTTTGCTAACAATGTCCTTCTAGTAATGAGGAATGAACAAAAATGTTGTCTGTGGTTGTTCTACTGTTCCCTTGCACTCTCGTTGGAAAGAACAAGGATTGCATAAGATTATATGAATTAAGAAGGTCTACCGGCATCCGTTTCCTTGCAGAATAACTTACACAATTAATATTGAAGTCACCACATATAACTAACTTTTTGTATTTCCTATAAAGTGAACCTCCTCTAACTTTAGCAAAATGTTGTGAAATCGGCGTCTGGTGATCTATAAATAACAACAATTAGAAGTTTAGCTCCATTAAATTTAACCACACCTACACAACATTCAAACACCTTTTCAGTGAAGTACTTTGAAACATCAATTGACTCTAATGGGATGCCGTTTTCCACATACATGGCTACTCCCCCACACCGCAAACAGCTCCTAGAAAAGCTGCCAGCCAACCTGTATCCGGATAAAGGAAGCCTCTGAATTACCTCTTTAATGAAGAAGTGTTCAGATATACCAATAATTTCTGAGTCAACATCTGTAAGCGGTTCACTAACTTTATCTCTAATCCTTGTACATTTTGATGAAATATACTAATTCCCTCATTACTCGGATGCCTAAGCTTTGTCAAAAGTGGTTCTTTTGTTAGAGAGAATTCCCTTAAGCAGAAATATCTATCAGCAGACTTCAATCTAAAAAAGGTGCAGCTCTAACACCCACTATTGCAGGAATTTTCCCATGAGTTCTCCCACCACACCCACCTATGCTGTCACTTTAATTTTCCTGTAGGCAGTATCTATCTTACCCCTAGTGATATGCGCCTCTACATCCTTACATTTGTCCTCTAGCCATCCATGCTTAGCCATTTGCACTTCCTGCCGATCTCATTTTTGAGACGTTTGTATTTCTTTTTGCCTGCTTCATTCACTGCATTTTTGTCATTTCTCCTTCATCAGTTAAATTCAATATATCTTCTGTTACCCAAGGATTTCTACTAGCGCTCGTCTTTTTACCTACTTGATCCTCTGCTGCCTTCACTATTTCATGCCTCAAAGCTACCCATTCTTCTTCTACTGTATTACTTTCCCCCATTCCTGTCAATCGTTCCCTAATGCTCTTCCTGAAACACTCTACAACTTCTGATTCTGTCAGTTCAACCAGGTCCCATCTCCTTAAATTCCCAACTTTTTCCAGTTTCTTCAGTTTTAATCTACAGTTCATAACCAATAGATTGTGGTCAGAGTCCACATTTTCCCCTGGAAATGTCTTACAATTTAATACCTGGTTCCTAAATCTCTGTCTTACCATTATATAATCCATCTAAAATCTTGCAGTATCTCCAGGTCTCTTCCACGTTTACAACCTTCTTTCATGATTCTTGGACCAAGTGTTAGCTATGATTAAGTTATGCTCTGGACAAAAACCTACCAGGAGGCTTCCTCTAATTTCTTACCCCCATTCCATATTCACCTACTACGCTTCCTTTTCTTCCTTTTTCTACTATCGAATTCCAGTCACCCATTACTATTAAATTTTCATCTCCCTCCACCATGTGAATAATTTCTTTTATCTTATCACACATTTCATCAATTTCTTCGTCATCTGCGGACTACTTGTACTACTGTGGTGGGCTTGGGCTTCGTGTCTATCTTGGCCACAATAACGCGTTCACTATGCTGCTTGTAGTACCTAACCCGCAATCCTATTTTTCTTATTCATCATTAGACATACTCATGCGTTGGCTTCATATTAGACTTCCTAATACTTATATCTATATTCGATGCTAACAATGACGCCGGTGGATAGACTACCATGAAATAACTGACCGTCGAGAAAGTCACGAATATAACCGACAAGCTAATGGGCCCTTCGCAGGAAAAGGTTTTTCGCCGCAAAAAGCGGAAAACTGGAATCCAGCAAATGAGTAAAAAATATATATTCACTGACAGTAAATTAGTATACGTACACAACGTACACCACAGTAGTCTGGGATTGCTCTATTACGTAATAGTTTTTGTCTTTGTATCTTGCAGCTTTAGTTATTTTTAATTAAAAGAGATTTTAGAAGGACCGAAAGAACATTTTGGACTACGCTACAGATCGTTTTGTTAGCACAGTCTTGACTTCGTAATCACTTTCTTTGACTTCGGCAACTCTCAACCAAAATCTCCAACCTAACCGAGACAATGCGCTACGATACAGCCGAGATCATGACAAGAGAATGGGCTACATTACACTTGAAGTAATTTTATATAGATACGGATCTCCATGACCTGTGTACGTCTAATATAAAAGATCTCCGAACCACTCTCCTCAAACAGATCGCAATCTTCACTTGACCTTTAACTGTTACTATTTCAGAATTAAAAACCGAATTCAAAGAAAACTTGGCTACCAGTCACAAAACTAGAAAAATAAAAATAATAAAAGTGAGAACGTGAAACAGGTTAGCAATAACCATAAACAGGAGATTCTACAGGAAATAAAAGTGAGAAAGGAAATTATTAATATTATCGACCGTTTAGGAACTGTAGGCTACGAAAGGGATGAAATCATTTATCGAATAATTGGTGGAAGAGTTAGTGTGTTTTAAGATTAAATCCAAACAAGAATTAGAGAAAAATATATCGAAGCTAGGCCGATATTACGAAAAATTGCTAAATCTCGAGACAAATTGTGTCCTGTATTAGATGAAGAGTTTGGGCCCGTAGTACGGATAAAACAGTATCTGCAGCATCAACAGAAACTTCGGACATGTGTTTCATATTTCATCCAAGCCTGCAGGCTATAAATACTTAAACAAAATACCACTATAGGGAAATTACCTACGAAGAAGTTCTTGGTAAAGAAACACAGGACACAAATACGTGTTTAGGCTTAATATGCACTACAACTGTGTTTAAAAATCACTATACTAGCTTTGGACCAACGACGACCGAATATCAATATAACCTGTACGCTTTCCAAAGCTGTTATCCATGAAAAAGCTAGACGGCGTATCGTGAACAAAATACAATTGAACACCGAAACAATGAAATTAGCTGACAATGGGCACTGACTTTAGTCAATGGGCACTGTTGAAAATTTGTGCCAGACCAGGATTAGCACCCGAGTCCCCTGGTTACTAGGGAGAGGCAATGATCATTGTGTCCGAATTACGCAGTGGACAACCTAATTGCACCAACTGCCCGAGCATGCCGTTCATCAGATCCAAATCCTCAATTTCTCCATAGACTGCTAATGCAGTGCTCCTTGAACATTATCCTCCTCGCCTTAATTATACAGTATATGGCAAAAAAAATAAAAAAACTGACACCGAATATATACAAACTTGGCCTTACCAACATTGCAGACACACGTCGCACTTCAAAGAATTGACCGTTGCATTGTTTACTATAGACCACGAATAAAGTAACGTAAAAAAAAAGCTCTGCGTCTATTGAGATCATGATTCAGAGTTAAAAAAACTCTAATAAGTCGCCTGCATATTACAGTTGATGCCGAAAGAGGAGAACCACTATTTTCCCACAAACGGAAATATAGTTAAAATTACGCTTCTATTTCGGCTAGTTTCGGCGCTTACTAAAAATTGTACTGAAAGTTACATAGTGGACTCTCCCCTCACCCCACCAGAAACGTAGTTTTCGTGGCTGTTGTGCGACTTTTGTACACAGCTAGAGAAAATGTGTTAAATATGGCGCGGACGGAAACACTAGGCTACGCTACAGGGCAATCTGCTCGCACAACGTTTACTCGGCATTCATAATCGTTGGCATAAACAACTCTCAATCAAATTACCTCCCTACAACCTAACTTAGATCTCGGGCTACACTACCCATCGGCCTGTCATCACAACCAAAATTTCATCAGGAGCGGGGATTTCCTGTATCTCTCTCTAGGCAAATATGTCAGTCTCAACTACAAGATTTACTAATGATAAACACTTTCGAGGCGGCTCATAATTTTAGAATACTTCTCTTCGTCTTACTTGGCATAAATTGTTCGCTGGCATCCCTACAGCTAGCTCCCTCAGTGTCTGCTTCTGCCATCGCACCACGCCAGTCTGTTGCTTTCTTAGCAGACCGAACGCACCGCACATCCGACACCTTCGGAATCACTCAATGGCCAGTTAGCAACTGAGCCGAGCACTGTTTACATTGTGAAAGGAAAACTATGCAAAGATGTACACTCAAATGGCACGACTGAGTAGCACACACACACAGTAATATCTGTGGAATGTCCATCGACGCGCGTGGAACGAAATTCTTCTCGCGAACGTACAACGTCTCCGAAAAAAATCTCGTGACTATATTCCGCCATTACGGCCAGGTTCTCATTCAAATGAGCAAAAAATGGTACATTTGGAAATTTTTTGAGACAATGAAAATACATTCGAAGGATCTGTTTGGAAATTACGAGTGATCATACTATGAGGTTTATTTTAGATTTTCAGTAAAAAGAATGGCGCCCGTAATTATGATTTGATCAAGGGCCTGCGAGTCTGAAGTACGCAGAGTGCGTGCAGTGTGGCCCCTCAGATGTTACCTGAAATCAAAAATGGATAACATCAGTTGATACTACATTATTTCTCTGAAATTAAAAATGGATAACATCAGTCGATATTACATAAAATTTGTGGGAGCGCATACCGAACCGCAATGAAACAACCTTAAATTTAACGATACAATGCAAATTCGAACTTTGAGTTCGATTTTTGGGGGTTTGTTTCACTCCTTATGCCCACACAAAAATTAGTTAATATTAACAAATGTCGTATTATAGCTATAAGCTCCTAAGAAAAATGTTTACTTTTCGGGGTCCGAGGTAGAAGTTAAGAGGTTGAATCACTTTTAGTTTATGCTGCATGCCGTTCTGAGAAATAAACGTTTCTCAAAAAAAAAAGTGTTCAAAGTTTAGAGAAAACTTTTAGTTATATTATTACTTCGATTTGCATGAACTGAGTGTTACATATATATTTTTAATGTTGCTGAACAGGAAGCTGAAGTCAGATTTTCAATATTCAAAGCGGCTAATCCAATACGGAGGGCACAGGATTATGTTTTGACCAATTTTTACCAAAAATGCATTTTCGTTATTTACGTTTAGTCTGCAATTCAAGGAGTGCTTATGAGCCCTACCTCTAGCTCGAATTGTTCCTACATAGCAATTCCCTGTTCTTCTTGGCAGGAAAGGCCGATCTGTGTAACTTGGATATGCAGCAATCGTTATTCGTCAGTATTTTCGGCGAGTCTGTTTGCATGCATTCTGTAGTATGAATCGTTTTGAGCACGTGCGACACGGGACGAGTTTTCATCTACATCTACATGGATACTCTGCAAATCACATTTAAGTGCCAGGCAGAAGGTTCATCGAATTACCTTCAGAATTGATAATTAATTGAAACCCTCAGATGCCGATAGGTGTTGTTGATACAACCTCGATGGGGACAGCTGAAAATGTGTGCCCCAACCGGGACTCGAACCCGGGATCTCCTGCTTACATGGCAGACGCTCTATCCATCTGAGCCACCGAGGACACAGATGAATAGCACGACTGCAGGGACTTAACCCTTGCACGCTTCCCGTGAGACCCACATTCCCAACTGTCCACAATCAACATACGTAATGTACGTAATAGGTATTTGCCCATCCACTCATTACTCGGGCACACTAAGGTGACGATTCCCGTAAGAGTTCGGGCAATCTTTGCGCATTCGCACAGACGAAGGTTAATGGCTGGGTAGCCGTTAACTACATATATGAAGATAGTAACTGTTCTCGAAGGAACAGATACCACTGATTACCGTGCAGCTTTTCTAGAATAAATTATAATTAATTGAAACCCTCAGCTGCAGACAGGTGTTGATATACCTCGATGGGGACAGCTGAAAATGTGTACCCCGAGGTACATCAACACCTGTCGGCAGCTGAGCGTTTCAATTAATTATCATTTATTCTAGAGAAGCTGCACGGTCATCAGTGGTACCTGTTCTTTCGAGGCAGTTACTATCTTCATATACCTTCACAATTCTCTATTATTCCAATCTCGTATAGCGCGCGGAAAGAACGAACACCTATATCTTTCCGTACGAGCTCTGATTTCCATTATTTTATCGAGGTGATCGTTTCTTCCTATGTAGGTCGGTGTCAACAAAATATTTTCGCATTCGGAGGAGAAAGTTGGTGACTGGAATTTCGTCGCAACGAAAAACGCCTTTGTTTTAATGATACCCATCCCAAATCCTCTATCATTTCAGTGACACTCTCTCCCATATTTCGCGATATAACGTGCTGCCCTTCTTTGAACTCCGACAGTCCTATCTGGTAAGGATCCCACACCGCGCAACAATATTCTAAAAGCGGATGGACAAGCGTAGTGTAGGCCTTCTTCCTGAGCAAGCGTTTCCGACTCAAGAGTGTCCCATGGCAACTGTCCGTCTGTGGTAAGCTCCTGTGGGACCTAACTGCTGAGGTCGTCAGTTCCTAACCGGCCGGTGTGACCGTGCGGTTCTAGGCGCTTCAGTCTGCATCCGTGTGACCGCTACGGTCGCAGGTTCGAATGCTGCCTCAGGTATGGATGTGAGTGGTGTCCTTAGGTTAGTTAGGTTTAAGTAGTTCTAAGTTCTAGGGGACTGATGACCTCAGAAGTTGAGTCCCATAGTGCTCAGAGCCATTTGAACCACCAGTCTCTAAACATTCTGCGTGGTGTCTGCTTGTTCTATATCGTGTCTCCCTACCACTTTCGCGCAACGACGCTCTGAGCGTGTTTTTTAGGGTATTGACTAGTTTGAACCTGGGACCTGTTGCTGGTAAGGAGACGCCAGACCACACATGACATGTAGAATTCAGAAGAGTTCAGTGAGACTAGCGATAATATAACCAAATACTTAATGATTTCAGCGTCAGCTCCACTGCACTCCCTGTAAAAGAATCTTAATACTAACTAAATTTAGTGGAAGGGGTTCAAGGCTTTCCTATTTTTAGTTAGCTGGTAAAATAACGTCGAAAAAGCAGTTAAGTTTACCACTGGAAATTTTATTCTAATCACAAAACATTGTTTATAAATTGCACTATTGATAAAAGGAGATGTTTTAATACAGGATGGTAAAAACCAACAAAAATGTGAACGAATATTCCCTGAATGGGTTTCCAAGTTCTACAATGGATCGAAGTATGACCTATGCCATATCACATCTACAATGTAGGTTTAAATTGAGTTTCACAAGAGAGAAAACTATCAAAATGGTCTACAGTGACCCTCAATTATCTTTAATTACTTATCTAACTTGTCGTAAATTACAGTGGCTGATGTGGCTTCTCAATAACTATATAACAGAAAAATCATCGCGTTTCAGATTTTTACTTCAAGTGGCAAATGTGAACACCATGAGCTTTAATTGACGATCGACACTAGTATTACGCAAAAAAGGGATGTAACAGATGAGACTTCTGCAGTTCTGAGAGAAGCTTTATGCGCTGTTATGTGGCATCGCGTGCGTTCATTACCTTGTCGGTGTTCGTCAGGGGGCGACGGGCAGCACAGCTCCGCTCACCTCGCCGTCTCGGAAGTAAATCTCTCTAACTTCTCCTTACTACAATTTACCGAAGTTGGTTTAAAAAAAACTATCTGGCTGTGTTTTCATCTTACCAATCAGGGTCTCAATGTTAACCTTAAGCTCTGCCTACAAAAATTCTGTCTATCCAATGAGAAACATTATACTTTTCGTGGTGGGGCAATGTTTTTAAAGTTTGCAACGTAGCAGACGCGAAAAAGTCTCACGCTAAAACTTGCATCTGGTGTGGTCCTTTTAGCGTTATCGTAAGGTCTGTACTGTCCTTCTGGAGGGCTCTATCTTTTAACATGGGCTGGGGGGTGGTCCTAACGTAACAGAGACGCGAAAAAGTCTCACGCTAAAACTTGCGGGTGGTGTGGTCCTAGCAGTTAGCTGGCGACGTGGGTGTCCGTCCGTCCCTTATCGTAGGGCCTTCCAGCTTAACACGGTTCTGCTCTCGGCTTCTGTTCTCGTTTCTCCCCTCGGAACTGCGTCTGTCTCATGGTGGGAAGGTATGACAAGCATTTAGGCATTCTTGTGTTAGTCTGTGATATTGCATTTCCTCACTCGTTACTCGTATTACTTTCGTTAATTTAATGTCATGATTTATTCGGAGCTATGTGACATACTACTGGATTTGCTTATCATGTCAGGGTTTTCATGGAAGGTGTTGGATTTGCCTGACACTTCACAAGTCCCTATGCTTACACACTACTTACAGCAACGTATGCTAAGGACAACACACACACACACACACACACACACACACACACACACACATAACCATGCCCGAAGGAGGACTCGAACCTCCAACGAGGGGAGCTGCGTGAACCGTGACAAGGCGTTTGAGACAGCGCGGCTACGCCGGGCGGCTCATGGCAGCCGTGACACTGCTTCAAACAATGGGCTGTAGAAACTTTTGTAACGCGAGGATTAAAAAAAACCTTTCCGTTCCAAGAGTCTAGACAAGTACACCCTTAAAAAATGCAATTACAAAGAAATTGAATTTTCGAACGTTTTCAATCACAACCTGTCCTTAAGGAACACCGTTGATCAAATGTCACACGGATTGTGTACTCAGGTTTCACATGTGGGTTAACAGTTTCTAATCAACATACAGAAAGAGCAGGGCTTAAAACTTTGAAGCGTTAAATTTCAAGGGCCGTTCTCTTGTTTGCAAATTGTTTCACAGCGGAAATTTCTCTCGTTTTTTTTTGCCATAGGAAAAGGAAGATAGCAATGGGAGGAGGGGGGGGGAGGCGAGAGGGGGGGGGGGAGGAATTTTGCGTCTCCCACCTTGGAATCCTCAATACATAATTTTTATTCATTACGAGATTCTCAGCCACTTGTAGAAGTGATTTCCCTTGATTCTGCAAAACTTTCCCTTTAGCCAATCGTAGCAACTATTGGATTTGGTTCCTGCTACATGACATGTCACGGAACTTAAACTGACCAACTCATTTGCATAAAGAGCTAGCTTATCATCCGCTTCTTTACTTGCGAAGACCGTATGGTCTGCAAAGAATTTTTTTTCTTCAATTGTTTTTTATGTCTTTTGTAAATTGCAACACTTTCTTAACTTTTCAACGCCATTGAAGCATGGTCTTTTACTGAATGTTCTTATGACCAAAAAGCAATACCGATAGCTGAAGTCCAAGGTTTTTGTTAATCAAGCCGTTTGTAGTCTTGTGGTGATATCTCCGTAGAATCTTTCATTCCCTAACGCATATTTCTTTATATCTAATTAAGAAGTGAAATACCGGTTTTCATAGATGCAGACTTAAAATATTTTAATATAACACAATAAATATTTCATTAAAATTTTTCATCCCCTTAGGATTGAAGTTCCAAAACCAGTGCAACATTGAAAAATTCTAACAGAGGAGCCAAATACGAATTCTGAGATATATTTAGTAATGCTTTCACAATGAAACATTTTCAGAAACATCTCACACCTTTTAGGGGTTGAATTTTCAAAAACAATTAAACATGTATTCTTCTATTTACAACTGAAGAGCCCAATTCAAATCTTCATCGATTTAGTTCTAAAAATGCTTTCATAGTGAAATATTTCATAAAACTTTTCGTCCCCTATTTCACGCTATTGGTGAGTTAAATTTCCAAAAACAACGAAACACTTTTTTTTACATCCAACCGAGAATTCAAATCCAATTTTCATAGATGCAGCTTTAAAAATGCTCTAGCAGTTCTTTAATAATGATTTATTTTCAAAAAACCTTCAGTAATTATTTTATTCCCCTAATGGAAGAATTTCGGAAAATGCTTAAAACCTGTTTTTTTTTGTTTCTGACAAAGAAACCAAATGCCATTTTTCGTAGTTTTGTAGTTCTAGCTTCAATAGGGACATATTTTAAAAAACCCATTCAACCCATATTTCACCCCCTTAGGAGCGGAATTTCGAACAATCTCTTCTTAAATGATGCTTACATCGTAAGATTTACACCTTCATCAAATGTCAAGTTCGTATACTTTGCAGGTTGGGCTGGAATGCGATGAGTCATTGAATATGGTTGCCCTTATTGCACCTCATGGGAGGTTGTAGTTCCAAAAACAGTGAAACACGTATTTTTCAATAACACAATTTTCATAGATTTAGCTTTAAAAATTCTTTCACACTGAATTATTTTCATAAAACATTTCATCCTATATTCCACCCCTTTTATGGGTTGAATGTATCAAAAACAGAGAGACTTTTTTTTTTTTTTTTTTTTACTTCAACCGAGAAGCCAAATTCAGGTTTCAATATATTTAGCTTTAAAAATGCATTCATAATTAAATATTTCATGAAACATTTCATCCTCTATGAAATATGGTAGTGACACACCAAAATCACAATAGTAATCTGTTGTAGTTGCTACATATTTTATTACAATCGAAAGCATTATAAAATCACAATCACAATAATACAGGAGACTGCCTTATAAGGCCAGATCAGTTGGAAAAATAATAAATAAATTTCTTTACATGGAACAAGACCCGTAAAACTTGAAATTTGGATATGACTAGGCAAATATACTTATTTAGCTTTACGTAAATAGTACAAATGTCCATAGAATTCCCAGCAGAACTGTCATTGCTTCCAATCAGCTGAGAAACAGATTAAGCATAAGAACACAGATTTTTTAACGTTTGGCTAGCCAACATTCCTAAACAAAACTATATACAAATGACTAAAACAATTAAGGAGGTGCTTTAATTTTGACCAAACCGATCTTCAAACTTGCTTACTCAGTTGATTAATCAACAATATTCTTAGAATGATTACAACTAGAACATGATCATATGACAATACCCCTAAAATGAGGTTGCTTCAAAATTTCGTGTGAATTGGCGATAGACATGAGCAGACAAAGGATTCAGATCAATACGAGAGATCCACGAGACAGGAAATGACATAGAAATATACTCAACTTTGAAATGCAACTGAATTTCGGATGCTATAATCCTCCATCAGAAAGATGGAATCACGCAAAAGTGACAACATAACGCAAGATGTAAAGGAGAGGACATGGCCTTAAATATCTCTCTGCCCCCGTGGTGCTCTGCTCCCAGTATGCATGCGTCGACCGCTGCCAATTATCTCTAACACAACAGACATCAACGGCAGACAATATTCTGAGATATAAACTACACAACTTTATCTGGAGAACAGGTGAGCAATACAACTGAACTGAAACAAATGAGCCTCCGCGAGTTATTTGGCCAGTGCCAGAACTTGATCTTTGATTAATAAGTTCGCTAAAAATCATGCCGAAGTTAAGATGACTTTATCTCCTGGTTCGACATATTAGGGGCAGTGACAATGAAGTGGCCAACGCTCTCAGCCGTATGTTCGCGGGAGAGTCTGGGGAAGGCAAGGGCCACGTGGAGACGGATCTTGGGGTGAATTTCCTTCTCTCCGAGACACACGGTTTCTTCTGCGACTTAGCTGACAAACAGGATGAGGACCCTAGGTGGGGACCGATTCGGCAGCAGTTGGCGGATGGCGATGTCGTTACTGGCTATTGCCTTCGTGGGGGCCTCTTGTGTAAAGGGGGAGACAGCCATGGTGAAGTCAAGGTCTGTATTCCACAGGAACTAGTTAGCACGGTACTCATGATTCGGCGGTCGGGGGTCATTTGGGGTTCTACAAGACCTACACCCGGAAGAGGAAGTCGTCCTACCCCAGTGGAAGTTAGTGACGAGGTCGCCGTCGCTCCACTGACTACGCAGCATTTGCCCTGGGTAGAGCTCGTGCAGTGAGACGATAATCATCCATCCCATGGTCAACACCACAGATATTCTGCGATTTACTTTACTCTGATACCCGTACAACATCCAGACAGTGCAGCAACTGAAACCTCACTATGCGCAGCAACATTATGAATTCGCTCTTCGGTTTCTGGTGCGGATCTAAGTTGGTGACTTATAGCTGGGTAATATTCTGTACAGTGAAGAGGCTGATTTTACACTACAGGGTGCAGTGAATAGACAGACCTGCCGAATTTGGGGTACTGTTAAATCGCGTGTTGTGCATGAAGAGCCGTTGCACTGACCCTATGTGATGGTGTGAGGTGGATTCACAAGCATCTTTATTCTCCACCCGTTCTTCTTTGAAGACAATTCACCATAAATACCTGTCAGGTGTACCGTGACGTCTGCACGTTATCGGGACCTCTCTGTACAGCATGTGAGTCCGCTTTGTACACGACCAGTAACGCTCTTGTCCTTGTGCCTCCTTTGCACTTAGATTTCTGAAGATGGAAGTAACTCCAAAACGCTTCATGCATACTTTGCATTTGATCTGGTGACCTCGCTGTTTGGTCCTCTCTTCCCAAATCAACCAATCATACTTTGCAACAACCAATAAAGTCATTCTTCACCTGCTGTGTGGGATTTTATGCTATCTGATCAGCAGACCTAAGCATATTAATAGAACTAGTATCGCGTGTGGTCAAAATTCGACCAATTGCGTCAATGAATCTCATATGCGATGGATAATGTCATGTATCTTAAATTTTAGCCGCAGAACAGATCCCTGGCAAATGCTGCGTTGTAGCTACGTGTGTCTATGAAACAGTTCTTTACTTTCTCTTTAATTATTCAAGCATTTAAAGGGAGTCTTTGATACACTACGTTGACAAATTAATTTTACCATTATGAAAACACAATGTGAATGCCATTGTATCATATAAGGTCATCTCAGACGCGAAATGATTTGCATTACAATATCTGCGTTGTAAATTCATCAAAGCGCAATTACAGTTCTCAAAATTATTTGTAATTATGTTCCATGCACATTTAATTGTATCTTTTAGAACGACAATAGAATTATCGTTACTGACATCTGACAAAAATTGTGTGTCTCTAGCTCTTCGTCTTTCAGCCCGACCCGTTAATGTTCTTTTTCGAGGCATAGCCTGAAACAAGTACAGTTTCGTTACAATACAGGACGTCGTAGCTACTCAAAATGCAGATACTGAAAATTAGGAACACCCTACATTTGGTGGTGACGGCGGAAAATGAACACAGAGTTAGTTCCGTTTTCTCTTTGACCAAAGTAAGTGAAAAAACGACGTTAATAAAGAACGTTTGCTGTCCCCGACGACTTCGTTACTACGTTTCGTTTTCCACTGTTGACAACTTCAACGACATAGCAGCTTCGGTCCTGGAAGTTGATAGCAGTGTCAGAGACAAAGGAAAAGTTTTCACATGTGTGTGCTTCTATTTACCTATCCTAATGGTTATGGACACACATGATGGTTTCCTTTTGTTCACATCTACGGCGAAGTTCCTTTCCCGTTATGCAAGTTTGATTTGTCATATTGTATAATTAATTTTAAGAATCAGTATTTCAGTTTTCAATAAACAGATGCGTTATCATTATGAATGTTCACATTGCTATTACTTTCGCGACGCAAAAACTGTGTCTGCCTAGCTCTGCGTCTTTCACTCTGACCCGTTAGCATTCTCCTTCTAGGCATACACTAAAACAAATATGGTTTCCGTATACTAAGGGAAATCGGAAGTCTTACATATTCAAAGTGAAGAAATTACAAATCCGGAACTTACTTCAAAGTTTCTGATAATGGCAGCAAACGATCACGTAATTACTTTTACACAAAACTAAGCGAAATAACGACGCCAATATACAATGCTATTTACAGACATCATCATTGACTTAGCAGTTGCCGCATTTTACATGCCAGATATGCATGTTGTACTGCAAATCCATGTAAGCACGAAAGCCCCTAAAATACGATCTCACGAAATGTTGTCACTTTCATTTGTCAGTTCTACTGTAGCACTTGATCTGTGCGCTAGGCAGAGGTTGGCAGCTCTACAGTTTTCAATTTTCAGGCATTGGAGATTTTAATGCGTGATAGAGAATGAAAGATTAGTGTTACGAATGTGAAAGCTTCTATTTCCTTTTACGACTCTTAATGGCTAAATACAGATATTATTTGTTCTTAGCGCACATCTATGGCAAAGTATCTTTCGAATCACATAAGGATCATTGTCCTCGTTGTACGATTAATATACAAAATCTGTACTTCAATTTTCTTGTTCGCGTATTAAAATTATGACTTGACTTTTGTTACATCTTTGTTACTGACCATTCACCCTCGAAAACACTGAACATAGCTTACAGCGGGCTGGAACGTGGATGGTCAACTCTTGTCCCTATTGTCGCATCTGCAAGCTACCAGATCATCTTCCACGGATTAATGTGGAGATTACAAAGTCGCACTCGAAACGTAATCTGCATCCAGCTATATTTTTAACGCTTAAGGGCCGTTTACCCGAGCTAAAAGTCAGGCGATATTTGTATCTAATCCCTGAAGGAACATGACGTTTCTTGTTTATTTATAGATTTATAATCTGAGACGTAATCAACTGCAAGCAAGCCCCACTGACTGACGCAAATGCTCCTTTCCAGACAAGATACAAAGATTAAATCTGTAAGTTTTAGTTTTGTTTGCCGATATGAAACTTACTGACTGACGTAATTCAACATTTTGGTAGAAAACAGCCGTCTGAAAGAAAGAATTCTGTGGGAGATGAAAACAAAAAGAGAAACACATTAAGGCGCATTGAAACGAAAGCGAGACAGTTGGGAAAAAGTAAGGAAATTATTATTATTATTATTATTTCAAAAATAATCACCATAATTGTTATTACGTTTATACAAGTATGCGATAAGACGGTAATGCCTTCATGGAAAAAATGTTTGCGGTGCCTACAGGACCATTACGATACTCAAGCGCGCGCCTCCTCGTCCGAAACAAATTTACGGCAACGAATGTCTTTCCGCTCTAAAAATATGGACGTCGGACGTGGGAGATTGCGACCGTATGCAGGATCTGTAAGCGCTCTTCCCAGCGAAACTTCTGCAGCATAGTACTGTAAGTAGGCTATTTATGTTTTCTTATTGGCAACGCCACGTAGCGCTCTGTATGAAAATCACTGGCTGTGCTGTGTGCAGTCTGTGGCTAGTTTGCATTGTTGTCTGCCATTGTAGTGTTGGGCAGCTGGATGTTAACAGCGCGTAGCGTGGCGCAGTTGGAGGTGAGCCGCCAGCAGTGGTGGATGTGGGGAGAGAAATAGCGGAGTTTTGAAATCTGTAAGACTGGATGTCATGAACTGCTATATATATTATGAGTATTAAGGTAAATACATTGTTTGTTCTCTATTAAAATCTTTCATTTGCTAACTATGCCTATCAGTAGTTAGTGCCTTCCATAGTTTGAATCTTTTATTTAGCTGGCAGTAGTGGCGCTCGCTGTATTGCAGTAGTTCGAGTAACGAAGATTTTTGTGAGGTAAGTGATTTGTGAAACGTATAGGTTAATGTTAGTCAGGGCCATTCTTTTGTACGGATTTTTGAAAGTCAGACTGCGTTGCGCTAAAAAAAATATTGTGTGTCAGTTTAAGGACAGTCATGTATAATGTTTCTAAGGGGACGTTTCATATGGCGCGCCTGCCAGGATACCTCACTGGAATCTTCTGATTTTTTTTTTGTAGTTTGTGTAATTAGTGTAGCTATTGTTTATTGCTAGCGCGTAATTGTAGAGAAAATCTCCTTTGTAGTTGCAGTCTTTCATTGTTGTTGTGGCATGCATGTAGATTTGCACCAAATATTTCGCAGCTGCGCTTGCAATTAACTAGATATTATTTTCAGTGCTATGTTAATGTGTTTTCTTATTTTGCTCTTCAAATTGTGCTTTTCTGTGTTGTCGTGTGAAATATTGTGACAATAATGGCGTGTGAAAAACGTAATACTAGGCTCCAAAGTAAACTGAGAAATGACAGTGAAGACGAAAGCAGTGTGTTAGCGCCACCGTGTAATGAATTAACTTATGTTCAAACTAGTGATTTGGTAATTGTGCATAAGGAAATGGAGCGGGCGGCAAATAATGGCATAGACAGTGAAACAATTAGTGAACAGGGAAGCATTATCGATCGATCGGTCGGCAATAGCTCGCCTCAGGAATCCGAAATGACAGGACACAATCTCCGAAATACTGTAGATTCAGGTTTTGGGTCCTCACCGTTTTCTCAAATAAGTCAAGACACTTTTTCTGCTTGTCAAAATGTGAATGTTGCCGGTGCAAATTCACTGCCGAAAAGCACTGAGGAACATGTTTCAGATACCAGTGCATTGTTATTACAATTAATACAACAAATGGGACAAACACAGCAAAAGCTTCAAAAGTGAGACACAATGGAACAAATTCTTCAAAAGTTAGACACAATGGAAGAACACCAGAGACAAACACAGCAACAGTTAGACACAATGGAACAAAATCTTCCGAAGTTAGACACCACACTTGAACAAACACGTGAATATTTAACTACTGAGTTACATAACATTGAATCGAAATGTCAAAAAGTCTGTGATGACGTAAAATCACAAATTTGTGAGCATTTCCAACCTATTTTTTCGCGGCATGAAAATGCATTACAGAATCACGAAGCAGCCATAAAAGAACTGCAAACTATTGTTCATGAAAATCAAGACAACTTGCAAGCTAAAATTGACTCAGTTGCATCTACCGATTCGGTTACGCAACTTGCAAAAACTCAGGAAAACTTAAAGGACACAGTAGATACGATTTCAACACAAATGGACACTCTGAAACTTGGTTCAGAAAAACACACAGAAGAAATAATTTCACTACCGGATAAAGTAGCCGACAGTGACAGTGAAGGAGAATTTTACCATGCCTTCCTCTCAGCATATTGGTCTCAAGCCACACAAGACCGAGTAAAACATAGCATCATGATGATGAAACACTTTGAACAATCTGAATTTTCCAGTCTTGTCAAATATTTTGAAGACATGTTGCATAAGAATCAATATCTTTCAAACCCATACAGCCCTTCAGAACTCATCTGCATTTGCTTAATGAAATTGCCTGAACATTTAAGAAATATTATTTTGGCAGGACGTTGCAAAGACGACATTGAAGCTTTTCAGTGACTCTTACAAGAATTAGAAATTGACACAGACAGTCGCGGGATGCGAAAACAGGAAAACAATCACTACAGGTCACATCCGTCACAATTCCGTGACGACAGAAACAATAACTGGACACGACAAGTCTATTCTTACAACACACATCGTGACCAAAACAGACACCACCCATATGACAACCACTGGCAGAGTAATAATAGTTACAGAGAAAGATCGCATTTCCGTAGTAATGAATATGACAGAGATTACCATCCAACAGACAATATGGGAACAAAAACAATTATTATCAAGGGAGACAGAACAACTTCAGACGCAACAGTTCCACGCAATGTTACGATTCCGGGCGAAATTCTCCACCACATGACCGACAAACAAGAAACTATGTAAACTACCGACAAAACGACAGACCTGAATTCAATCAGAACTGGCGGGATTCAAACAGAGCAGGGCACTCTCGACAAGGTGAATTTGTAGAAGTTAGGTCTTCTAATCCCAATAACGACGCACGCCAACAAAGAGACAGACAATGACTTGCACCGCAGGCAGACACGTGCGCCGGCTGGCTCAGGGAAAAATTACATAGACGCTAACCTTGAGAAAAATTTTAGCATTTTTTACCGATGTACCATATACCACATGATAATTCCACTGAAGCTGAAACTCTGCATACTAGGAAGAGTAAAGGTTTACACCACATTTCACATGTAAAACCGTTTATTGAAAAATAATCTGCTTTTT
The DNA here is from genome assembly GCF_023864345.2 of Schistocerca serialis cubense. Classification (NCBI taxonomy): domain Eukaryota; kingdom Metazoa; phylum Arthropoda; class Insecta; order Orthoptera; family Acrididae; genus Schistocerca; species Schistocerca serialis. The sequence continues at coordinate 6,326,074 of NW_026047571.1, forward strand.
AACTTTGTCTTTGCCATAAAACTTTTCACTTCACATTTCTAGTATGCATTGTCAGACTTAGAAACTGTTACCATGCAACAATGTTTGAAGTTAAATATCCAATCAAGAACCAAGAGAACTTATTTAAACAAATTACGAATGCATTGTTATAGTGAACAGACGTCACAGTGTTGTTGTGTGTGTACATTGTTGCTTGTTAGTTGCACGATTATGTAATGACTATAATGCTTAGATACTTGTACTGGTACTGCTAATAAGATTTTAATGCTATATTTTGGTTTTAAAGTACTTTCTGTGAGATACCTGATGGGACAGTGGATAGTTTATGTGACAGCCACACGATTTTATCATGACGCTACTAATGAGTGACAATTTACAATGATGCTTTTGCAGTGTTTCTGTTTTATACCTGCACAGTTTTTCTGTATTATTCTGGAAAGTAAAACATGTTTTAGTAGTAACTTTTGTGGTATAACTACAATGAGACTGCCTTTTCCGTAGCACAACAATACGTTACAGCACAGTACTTTCTTCATCACGGCAATAAGCGTAATAATTAAGATATCTATATGCTAAGCATTTCACTTTTGTTTATCATTAAGTAAGTACATTGGCTTCTGCAGAACTTAGCTTTCGGAGGACAATAACTACAACACATCCACAGTTACAACAAGAGCACAGTTTAGCGCTGCAGGACATGTATCTGAGTGATTAATTTTGTACTTAAAACATTTATTTTTAAAGATATTTGAAGTACAATGATACAAAGGTTTTCCGTGATACATTTCATTCCATTGCTGTAATCTGTGACACCTGAGGGTATTATTCATTAATCCTCAGGGGGGTACACGCTTACTTTGTGTACCATGTGTTTGGCAAGCACAAGGAGCCCTAGCTAATATGGAATTTGCTTATACAACTTTACACATCTGTACCATGTTTCTCTAACACACAAATTACACAGCTATCTGATCATTTAACTGAGAGATAAACATTTTTTGTACTACATCAGTGACACATGTTTACGCAATTACGCAGTTGGATAACTTCACACTTATGAAATTGTATTTTGTCTGTACTTTGTGAACTGTTCATATTTTTTCGGAACCATTGCGATACTATGAGAGCTTTGAATGATGTATTTGGTAAGGGAGCATGATTTTAAAGTACGTTTGAGGTAGATGGCACTATTGAAATAAGCGGAGAATTTTTTTTTTAGGTTTTGACATTATTGCAGAAAGCTACGACGTTTTTGAGATTTGACTGAGGTGTTTACGACGACGATGTGTATTATGCTGTTGAGGTATGTTTATGATCAATAAGATGATGCTACCTTAAATGAGGAATTTGATTATGCTACGTATTTATTTTGATGAAATATTGAAGAAGTGTCAACGAATACATATATGAATAATGAGTAGTGGTTAGGGACTCTGATTTGTGGAAAAGGATGTTGGAAACCAAGAATCGTATTTTTAAGAGTTATGAAATGTGTGTAAATGCGCGAATTTATCACAGTGCCGACGAAAACTTTTTGAACACTGTTATATTCATAGGATTTTGTTTCTACACATTTGCAACGCAAATTCTCGACCTGTGAAATTTTTTATATGAGACTGTCACTGTAATGCAAACTGGTGTCGTAAATATTTCAGTAAGAAAGTTAAGTGACCACCTTCAAGTAATGAGTCGTGGGCACCCAACTGTGCGACAGTCGCCTGGAAAAAACCAATTAGTGTTTGCCTTTCAGAGGCACAGGTGGAGAAAAAAAGAGGCCGTTATCCTCGCTACTGACATTTCTTTGTAGAAAGCATCGCAAATACGACATGCTCATTACTTGGAAACATGATTACTCGTACTTTGTGCTACTTACTGAAATGCTTATGAACTGATGTGAAATATTCGTACGTCTGCACACCTGATTATGACAAGTGTCTTTCTATGAGAGTTGAGAGAATTTCTACTGACTTATGAAATGCCACATAGCTGTTGATTGATGTTTTTATGCTTTGGTTTGCGTATTTGCTATTTCATTTGGTATCTGTTTTCCAGCTGTGTTGCAGCATTGGTTTTATAAAATAAACTTACATGCATTTGCTAACGTGAACACTTTCTGTCAACAGATCTATTAAATAATTATTTTATGATCCACATTCGAGAAAGGAGCACTTGGAAAGGAAAGAACAATAAGAAGGGATTAATAACAGTAACTGCACACATAATTTTCTTCAACTACTTGGTAATTTGTTTGTTAGATTAACTTGTTGTGGTGAACCACTCTAATTACATAGACATTAATATGTGAATAGACATTTCCCTTATCTGCATTGTTGTCTTTAGTGTAATATTTTTCTGCTTGAGTTTAGTCATGTTTAGGTATAAGTTATTGCATTTGCTGCTGCTGCTTGCCAGGCATAGTGCTACTAAAATTGACTTTGTATTACTCTGTTAAGCCAGTTTTTCTAATGATTTATTTTATTGTTTGCTGCACATTGCCTTATATTAGTTGTAATATTGCAATTGCTCTGCTAATTTAGACTTAATGCTGCTAGCTTTGCCAATTTGCATTTTTTTTATCATTGCTGTTTGTGTTAATTGTTTTGTGCTGCTGCATTGCCTTGTCCCTTAGTTTAGCATCTCAGCTCAGTAGATTTAAGTTAGCTTAAGTTGTGATGAATTGAAAGAAATGCATTGAGAAGATATAAGAAAATGGTTTGGCCAAAAAAGTATTTTGAAAGAGGATATGAACAAAAAAAGTAGGTTTTAGGGACAACAGGTTTAGATAGGATTTTCTTCGAAATAAATGATGAGGTAAGATAATGGAAAATAAATAATGAGGTAAGGAATGTGTGAACATATAAATACAGAAAGCATGCTTGAATCGAAATTTTTTGGTGGAAACACATGTTGAAATAAGAGGAAAGATATACGGAATGAAGTTTTGGGGTGGACTGCAGTACCAAATGTTAACTGAAAACAAACCCTGTCCTTTTCTCCTGTGTTATTCTGCTATGTGTTTAAATCGGTACCTCGAAAGAAATCGGTTCCTCAAAATAAATCGGTACCTTTAAATAAATCGTTATCTCGAAATAAATCGATGTCTCGTAATAATTCCTGCATCGAAATATACCGACATCTCGACATAAGTAGACATCTCGAAATATACGGATATCTCGAAGTGTATCGATATCTCGAAATATACCAATATCTGTAATTTTGTCGATATCTCGGAATATAGATATGTCGAAATGAATCAATGTCTCGAATTAAATCGACGTCCCGAAGTATGCCAACATCCCGAAGTATGCCGACGTCAAGTAATATGTCGACGTCTCGAAACAAACCGACATCTCGGAAAGAATCGGTATCTCGAAAAGAATCGGTATCTCGAAAAGAATCGGTATCTCGAAAAGAATCGGTTATCTCGAAACGAATGGGTTATCTCGAAAAAAATCGATTTCTAGAAATATGTCGATATCCCGATGTAAATGTATATCTCGAAATATATCGATACCTCGAAATAAATCGATACCTCAAAATGTGTCGATATCTCGAAATATATCGCTATCTCGAAATAAATCGACATCTCGAAGTAAATCGATATCTCGAAGTAAACCGATATCTCGAAGTAAACCGATATATCGAAATACCCCGATATCTCGAAATATATCGATATCTCGAAATATATCGATATCTCGAAATATATCGATATCTCGAAATATATCGACATCTCGAAATAAATCGATATCTCGAAATAAATCGATATCTCGAAATAAATCGATATCTCGAAATAAATCGATATCTCGAAATAAATCGATATCCCGAAATAAATCTATATCCCGAAATAAATCGATAACTCGAAATATATCGATACCTCGAAATATATCGATACCTCGAAATATATCGATACCTCGAAATATATCGATACCTCGAAATATATCGATACCTCGAAACATATCTATACCTCGAAACATATCGATGTCTCGAAATAAATCGGTGTCTCGAAATAAATCGGTGTCTCGAAATAAATCGGTATCTCGAAATAAATCGGTATCTCGAAATAAATCGGTATCTCGAAATAAATCGGTATCTCGAAATAAATCGATATCTCGAAATAAATCGATATCTCGCAATAAATCGATATCTCGAAATGTATCGATATCTCGAAATGTATCGATATCTCGAAATGTATCGATATCTCGAAATGTATCGATATCTCGAAATGTATCGATATCTCGAAATGTATCGATATCTCGAAATGTATCGATATCTCGAAATGTATCGATATCTCGAAATGTATCGATATCTCGAAATGTATCGATATCTCGAAATGTATCGATATCTCGAAATGTATCGATATCTCGAAATGTATCGATATCTCGAAATATGTCGATATCTCGAAATGTATCGGTATCTCGAAATATGTCGATATCTCGAATTATATCGGTACCTCGAAATACATCGGTATCTCGAAATATGTCGATACCTCGAAATATATCGATACCTCGAAATATATCGATGCCTCTAGATATATCGATATCTCGAAATATATCGATACCTCATAATATATCGATGTCACGAAATAAATCGATATCTCTGAATATATCGATATCTCGAAATATATCGATATCTCTGAATATATCGATATATAGAAATATATCGATATCTCGACATTAAAAATTTTTTTTTGTATTTCGAACTATACCGATACTTCGGGAAAAACGCCGACTTCGGGAAAAACGCCGACTTCGGGAAACACGCCGACTTCGGGAAAAACGCCGACTTCGGGAAACACGCCGACTTCGGGAAACACGCCGACTTTGGGAAAAACGCCGACTTTGGGAAAAACGCCGACTTCGGGAAAAACGCCGACTTCGGGAAAAACGCCGACTTCGGGAAAAACGCCGACTTCGGGAAAAACGCCGACTTCGGGAAAAACGCCGACTTCGGGAAAAACGCCGACTTCGGGAAAAACGCCGACTTCGGGAAAAACGCCGACTTCGGGAAAAACGCCGACTTCGGGAAAAACGCCGACTTCGGGAAAAACGCCGACTTCGGGAAAAACGCCGACTTCGGGTATTTGCTGACATGCATTGCTTTTCTGAATGTATATTATGTGCAAAGTCTGCCACCAATTGAACAGGAATTCTATTACTGTGAAATGTTAACACAACATCAGTTTGTAGTTATTGCCCAGTACAATTAATTTAACACAGACACTATTCATAATCACCATCAGTTTCTCAAATTGCAACCAAAGTTTTGGTATTTATCTTTACACAAAAAATGGTCCTGACGGAAAACTCTCATTCTTTGGAAAGTTTATAATGAGATGTGCTAAATATTACAGGTAATCTATTTACAATAATCTACAAGTACTGCACAATGAGAAGAGACTGTCAACCTCAGCACTTAGAAGTAGTGCACAGCCAGGACGACAGAGGTTGCATTGCTGTTTCTAACCTCTGGTGCTTGAGATGCAGAATCCAGGATTGCCTCGAATGAGAATGGCTGGAATGAATATCCTGCACCAGCATAGAACTTACTCTGGAACTCCACCCTGTACAGAAAATCACAAGGCACAGTTATTTCACATCATTCTCAGCAAACTACAGAATCCTCTAAGGGACGTAACGACGTCACCTTCAACTGTGAAATTTCTTAGCAGCTATTGACTAGAGCTTGGTCTTTTCCATTCAGAGTTTGTTTAGAATGGGTATCACGGGAAGCAGATCCACTGGGCATTTAGAGCAACCTGCTTTAAAAAACGGCAGGCCGCGGTGGTCTAGCGGTTCTAGGCGCTCAGTCCGGAACCGCGGGACTGCTACGGTCGCAGGTTCAAATCCTGCCTTGGGCATGGATGTGTGTGATGTCCTTAGGCTAGTTAGGTTTAAGTAGTTCTAAGTTCTAGGGGACTGACGACCACAGATGTTAAGTCCCATAGTGCTCAGAACCATTTAAACAACGTGAGCAGGCAGTAGACACAGAATTTGACTGACTGTTCTCCTCCTTATGTTGGCAGTATGTTAAGCTTGTGTGTTTCTCACAAAAGAAATCTGGCGAAAATGCTTGAATGGGGGAATGAAACCAAGACAACCAGTGCAAGCCTCAGACTGTATAGCACGATATCTGTGCTTCATTTCTCTGGAAGGTGGCTGGACGTCAAGTTTCCCTCCAATGACTTCACAGCACCCCTTATACTGGCACCTTACTAGCATATAAATAGGCTTGTTGGAAATCCTCTGCACCCTTGCACCTGAAGGTGACTAGCATGCTGCCTCATTGCCAACACCGTTTGATGTAACACACATCGGTTCTCCAATCTTCTAATGTCACAGCAACAAAAGCATCAGGTTTTTTAAAATGTTTTATGACAGTTGCGTGTCATGCACGCCACCCCACCCTCCCCTACACACACACACACACAAAATTGCATATCTTGTGATAAACACATTTTTTGACATTGCTGCACAGTCAATATAAATAGATTTTGCCTTTTTTTTCACCCTATAGATCGGCGGTGTCAAATATTTAAATATTGTGATTTATAAATATGATAAAATTCACATACACAGAAAATCTGAGTGGAAAAAGAATGATACAAAGGGAAAAAAAGAGTACAAATGAAATTATTTACAGAGTGATTCAAGTGATGTGATAAAGGAAAAAAAATTAGATTTAAAACCATTAATGGAATAAAAGTAATGATGAAAGTCATTTCGATAAAAATTTAAAGTCGTTATGAGTTTCAAACCTACAACTTTACCCTATTCGTTACGCCATGTAACCAGCCAATATTATACTATTATATTTAAATTCTATTGAGTGTCACATAAAATTCTGGTTTCTTTTTCCATTGATTACTCTCAGACTAGGTCCCACCAAGGTGAATGACTGCAAGTGCAATACCTGGTATCATAACCTACATCATCGTACAGATGGTTTCACAAACAGTCAGTCTCACCACTGAGGATCTCTCCTTGTAAGTGCTCATCTGCCGCTGAATGCCCCTGTTACGCAGTGATGGGACACCTTTACTCTTTCTGCTGTTCGCTGTACATTTCAACTAATTTAATAATGGGCAGTTGTTTAAAAAATTCAATACTCATGCTGACACTTTACAACTGCTTATGACCAATTTGCACTTGTGCTGTATAGCCATGGTTACTAACTGAACGTTTGTACTCTACTGACAGGGCACTCATCAGTGATGCCGCAATGTGTGAAGGAATGCAGATAGTCCCTCCATAAGCACCAAGATGCCCACGGTAAGCACTGCCCAGAAGGCAAATACCAGCCATAGGGCAAAACCTCCAGTCCAGCCCTCCACTACCAGTCCATTCTTCATCACCATACTCCAAAGCACCTCAGACACCTCTGGAAAACCATTTCAACACATTGAGTAAGCAATCTATTGGACATAAAATACCTGAAGACAAAGGGCAAGAGCTTACTGAGAACAATGCACAGAATCTCAATAACAAATAAAAAAAGGTACAATGAACTGTTTATACTTTTCATCCCATGTACAGGTTTTATGAAATTATTAAATATGATAGATAATACTCAACAAAGCACAACACTTCCAATTACAATTATGCCTAAGTTTTCATACTACAGTTTTTGCTCTCACAGTACAGTACTATCATTTGTGGTTCAGTAAGCATGTGTCTTATGTGATTTATATGGGGTGACTTTGGCCACTGTATCAAAATTACCTAAAATATAAAAAACTGTCAGAAATTAGTATTTAATTCTTAACTGTGAAAACACCTAACTGCAGAAAGCTGAGCTCTCAGTAGTTCAAAATGACATCTTCCATTCTTGACACACATATCACAGTACTGTATTAGACAATATTCCGACAGGACAGAACTCCTAGTTCAAAATCACCTAACTGCATTACTTGCACAAGTTTCTTGACAGTGTGTAACTGCTGCATCAGTACATTCCACAATGTGTTATTCAAAGCTGATGGGTTCTTATTAATAAATCTGTTCCCTAGCAATCTGACACCTTCTCCTCAAATGCTGCTGTGCAAGTAATTCTTTGCTGAGAACCTGAGCTGTATCGGTGGCGTTATTTATCAGCACTATTACTTAATTTTCATGTCACTCTATGAAAGAAATGAAAGAAAATTCTGGGAGATGAGTAACACTGCAAGATGACCTAATAACAATGCTATAGCTTATACAATCATGATCGTCCTGGCTGGAACACCTCTAATGTTATCATGACAGGTATCAAATGGATGTTTTCCTCTTGCCTCTGCCTTTTCCCTGACCTGCTAACTGCATCCATTTTTCACGTCATCCAGCAATCCAGATTGTCATTGTTCTCCCCCTCCCTTTCTTACTGTATTTCTTTTCATGGCTTTATTGCAGATAATTTTTCTACAATATATACATTCTATCCGAGATATTTTCCTTATTCATATCATTCCATACCTTTTCTTTCCTCTTCTATTCCTTGAAGCACTTCTTCCTTCATCATTGTCACTCCATTTCACTTTATGTATTTTTTCCACCACCATATTTCAAAACCACCACAGGATTATTCCTCTTTCTTTCTTTCTGACTGTACGCAATTCATGGCTTTATAATACTGCACTCCCGACATGAACTTCTGAAAATTTACATGTAAGGCTGTGAGAGCTGGCATGAGTCATGCTCGGATAGCTCAATAGCATAAAGGACTTGCTCACAACAAGCAAAGTTCCGCGGTTTTAATCAGTCAGGTTGTTCCAACAATATCCTTGTCTACCACCTCTCATATGTTTCCTCACTGACAATTTTCTGTGCTTGTTCTTGCTTTTTATACAGCCCCTTTATCGCTCTTTTGTCCTTCCAGTCTGCAACTACATCCTCCAAGGTGTTCAAGGGAATACGTTAGTCAACCAAATCAAACACCTTTCCTCAATAAATAAAACACTAAAATTTAGCATTCAGGTAACTGATTTTTCAGATAACTCATCATTTACAGTAACATACTGTACTATGGGCTATAACACATATTGCAAACCTACTCATACAGCCTGATATTTATGTAACTTCTAGAATCATCATATGATCACCATACCTTTAACAAGTGAAAAAGGCCACATCAGCTCCAATGAAAGACAATTTTTGAAACACAATGGATATTCCGTGAAGGATTAATGTGGTAAACCACAATACCTGGCAAATTGAGACCTTCAAAGAAGAAATTCCAGTCACAGCATTTCTAATGTATATCCCCAGGGTGACGGACGGAATCGGCCACATTCTTTGAAAGCACAGCATCGAGATAGTGTAGATACTCACCGACATAAAATTAGTGAGTGCTTCAGATCAACCAAAGACAAATGGCACCCCACTCATTGCATCAGCAGATTACACTTGCTGTATACACTGAGACGACAGAAGTCACGGGGCAATGATGTGCACATACACAGACGGCAGCAGTACCATATACAGGAGGTGCAAAAGGCCAGTGCATTGGTGGGGCCATCATTTTTACTCGGGTGATTCTTGTTAAAAACATGTCAACGTGATTACAGCTGCATGACAGGAATTAAACTCTGAACATGGGGCTGTAGTTGGAGCTAGACACATTTCTGCCAACAGAGGCACAGGACCCTAAAATGAAGTATTTCATTTTTATTTCATATTTGATATTTGATTTATTAAAATAATGCTTCAATATTTGCCAATTAACATTTCCATTAAATTTGAAATTAAATTGAAAGTAACGGTACTGACCAAATTCCACAATCTGTATTAAATACTTTAACAAAATTAGATACCTGGTTTGATTTAAATTTGTTAAAATTAAACATGAAAAAGAATGAGTTAATGGAGTTTAAATCAAAACAAGCAAATTTATATTATATCTAGGACAGTCACAGAAACCAGGATTTGCAAGAAGCTATGTGAAATTTCTAGGAATGCAATAAGATAAAAATCTATAATGGTCATCACATATACAGTATCTTCCAAATAAATTAAATAGCCTAGCATTTGCAATGAAGATATTGTAAAATGATACCAGTATAGGCCCAAGAAAAGTAGTATATCACAGCTACTTTGGATTGGTAGTAAGGTATGGAATTTTATTTTGTGTTAACTCAAACAATGTGTGTCTAATACTAAAACTTCAGAAAACCATCATTACAAATACGAACAATGTAGGGCGAAGAAAATCATGCCAACCACTCCTAACAATTCTTAGCGTATTAAGTGTTCCTTCACTGTACATATGAGCTGATTATCTTTGTACACAGTACCCCTGATTTATTTGTAGCAAATCATTTTCAACATGATTGCAACACCAGAAATCAAAATTATTTTGTACCCAACGATCATTTAAAACTCCGTGCTCAAACTGCATGAAAATTTATAACAAAGTTAAAGGATGCAAATTGCTCAGCATAAATTTAAAACACTGAAAAACCTTATATGAGAAACTAGTGCAAAATGTGGCTGTTCAGTAGAAGAATTCATAAATGACAATCTAAAAATTTGATAAGTAATTAGGACTTCATAATTTTTCTTCAAAAGTAACAAACTTTTAAAAATTAATTGCTTAATTAATTATTCAGTACCATATATTACTGATATTACAAGGAAAAGTATAAACCAGTTTTTGTGTTTTCACAATCTCCTGTACATTAAGTCAATAGCTTGAAACTGTAGGTTAAGAGACAATAAACTTCTATTCTATAATAAATATGGAATTTTTAGAAAGTAAGGAAAAATTGTTTCCCATCCAGTGAGTCTGTGCTTAGCTTGGTAGCTTTGTGGAAAAGCTCAACATGTAGAACTCCAAAACACACAACTCTGAAGTGATGTATTGTTCTGCTTAAGGAATTTACATCCCAACACTGACTTTCAGTCCCCTTGTAAGTTACAAAAATGCCAAGTTAATGATATCATCTGGTGAAATAAGCAAGGTGCTCCCTCACCAATATGCACTGCACTGGGGAAGGCATTATGCATCTCCTCATAGGTGACAATGTGAAGTGAAGGACCTCTCATTAGACTAAGTGCCACCAAAGTTTATTACGTTCAGTGGCACCTCTATGAAATATAATTTCTCCTACTCTATATTTAAAATATATTGCCATAGTGAAATAAATTATTTGAAAAACAAGTAAAAGATAGCCACTTATACTTACGGACGTGCGCCAGTGACAGTGCCCAAAGTCACAGATAAGAGGCAGTGTGAGAGACAGAGCCTAACACGTACTCTATTGTGTGGATCCCCTGATGGATGAAGATTTCTCCAGGGTTGTGGTCTTCACTGCTCTGTGGCGCGGGAGCCCCATCTGCACTGTCCTTGTGTGCTGTCCCTGACATCGATCCCACCTCCGCATCAATGCCGTTCTCTGCAGGTACGAGATGGCTTGAAAGGTGGGAGAGGTCAGAAGATTGTCTGTTAAATGAAAGAGCAAACTGACTCAACACTATCATCTCCTGCGAGATATTTACCCTCAAATGTGTCAAATGCCTCAAAACATTGCAGGGGGTACAGATTAATACTTACCGTTTGGTGGGCTTTGCAGTGCCTCATTATCAAAACAATGGGTTTTGCAAGAAGCATCCAAGCAACACACAGTAGAGCAAGAACAACAAAGAACCTCTGCAAGCCTTTCTGCAATACAGAAGAAAGAAAAAATTGCATATACTAAAAGTAACGGAAAAATGCAAAACTGGTGAAATTAAGTTCCAGGGCTTGTTTGGAAACACAGATTAATTCTATTTGAGGTAAGACTGAAGATAATGTAGAGTGAAACCAAACAAATTCAATGAAACTTTTTTCCACTCTTGCTCACCTGTCCACTATACATGAACTCATCACAACCTTTGGGAGGAACACTACCTTTGAACAATACCATATTGATGAAAGTGATTAACATTGATGGAGCACACGCAGGGCCTGCTGTGAAACCTGAAAAAGGAAAGGTTGTGTTTAGTTATCTATCAAATCACAAGCTATAAATTTATTCTAATACTCCAAAAGTGAAAACCAAGACGACTTTAACAAAACCTCCACTGTAATCACAAATGCTGTCTATTATAGTAGAATTTCAAAATGTCCAAAATTTAATTATCACTTACCAAATGTCTGTCCCTAATTCACCCATTTGACAAACATCAAGATACAGTTATAGAGGAAAAAGAAGATCATAAGTTATCTGTGGGCCGAACTCACATACGATGTTAATGGAATTTTTGAAATACCTGGAGAACAGAAATGGAGCCATGTAAATAAATTTGCCTTATCATCACCTGTTTAATAAACATGGAGTCTGTTATAACCTTTAATCACTAATAAAGTGCGTGGATATACAAAAGTAGAAACACTAGCGGGTTACATGTTACTAACTCCGTATCTGTCATTCGACTGCCCTGCCGTGACATGCGGCCGGCGCCGTTCATAACCAGGTGGCGCTCCCGCGCTCGGCCGAGCTGCGGAGCGCCTCTATCGCCGTGTTCGCGTACTAACGTAGCGGCACTTTCGAATGTCGTGGCACTGTCACAACACTTTTCCCCCCTTGAAAAAAAAAAAAAAACTCTCACTTCCGTGGAGACACGGACAATGCGGAGACATCCATGGCCTCTTGGGAGGTCCCGAGAAGATCCCGCGGAGAAACACGAGAGTATGGTCGAAAATGTCCAGGACGGAAGCTTGCGCGTGGAACGTGCCTCCTGGACGAGATGATGGGTGAAAACTCCGGAACAGCATCCATAGGTGTCGTGGACCTGGGGGTGTGCTCCAGCGAGATGGGTCCCGGAGAAGGCGGCGTCGCGACTGGGGCCGGTTCCGGCGTACTCGGAAGCGGTAGCGACGGCGGCGGCAGCAACAACACGCCCGGAAGATCGGCAGCAGCGACAGGACTGGCTTCTCGGGCTGGTGGAGACGAAAGAAGGGGCGGTGGTACCGGCGTGGCCACCACTCGTGGGCGCATCTGGTCGTAATGGCGAACAACCATGCCGTCGTCCGTACGTATTTCACAAAGCCGGCGGCCGCGAAGAGCCTGGACCACCCCTGGAATCCATTTAGGGCGAGATCCATACCCCCGTGCCCACACGTCGGCGCCCACCGGGTATTTTCCCGCACTAGGGGACACAGTACAAGGCCTGACAGGGTGAAGCAGATGCAATAGGGTGCGCGGTTGGCGGCCATGCAAGAGTTCCGCAGGGCTGCGATCACCCAGAGGCGTGAAGCGATAAGAACTCAGAAATTGCAACAGAGCGTCATCTGTGGAAAAATCACTAAGGAATTTTTTCATTTGGCTTTTGAAAGTGCGGACAAGGCGCTCGACCTCCCCATTCGATTGCGGATGGAAGGGCGGTGCTGTAACATGATGAATCCCTTGTCCAGTACAAAAATCACGGAAGGCCTGCGAAGAGAACTGAGGGCCATTGTCCGTGACAATCGTGGAAGGAAGACCTTCTAGCGCAAAGATTTTTGACAAAGCCAGCGTCGTCGCCGCAGTGGTGGGCGACGGACATCGAACAACAAACGGAAACTTCGAGAAGGCGTCAATCAACAGTAGCCAGTAAGTGTCGAGGAAGGGGCCGGCAAAGTCAGCGTGCACCCGTTCCCACGGCTGCGCCGGATCAGGCCACGGAGAGGGCAGAGTACGAGGCGCAGCCAGTTGTTGAACACACTGATCACACGCAGCGACCATGTGGGCGATGTCCGAATCAATACCGGGCCAATAAACGTGCCTGCGGGCCAGGGACTTAGTCCGAGAAATCCCCCAATGGTCCTCATGCAATAGTTTGAGAACATCTTTGCGAAGAGAGGCGGGCACCACAACCCGTGGAGATGCGCCATCCGTGGCCAGAAGAACAATACCCTCACGAACAGACAGACGAAGGCGCAAGGCATGGTAGTTGCGAAGGGGATCCGACGCCCGGCCCTTGGTCCTGTCCGGCCAACACCGCTGAACAAAACCGATCACCTGACGCAGGACCGGGTCCCGCGCAGTAGCCGACGCGACCTGCGAACCTGTAAGTGGGAAACCCTCGACCGCACGACGTTCTTCCTCATCAATGTGGAAACAGAGGGGTTCATCTCGATCGAAAACCGGGTCGGGGCCCATCGGCAAACGCGACAACGCGTCAGCGTTGGCGTGCTGGGCCGTGGGACGATAGTGAATCTCATAGTGAAAACGAGACAAGTATAAGGCCCAACGTTGCAGGCGGTGAGCTGCCTTATCCGGAAGCGACGCCGAGGGGCTGAACAGAGAGACCAGCGGCTTGTGGTCGGTGATGAGGTGAAACTTAGAACCATACAAAAAACGCTGAACTTTTTCAGAGCATAAATGATAGCGAGCGCCTCCTTTTCTATTTGAGAATAACGCCGTTGGGCATCGTTGAGGGTCTTGGAAGCGTAGGCGATGGGTCGTTCCGACCCATCCTCATACCGATGGGCGAGAACAGCCCCTAGGCCATACTGTGACGCGTCAGTCGCCAGAACCAAGTGCTGACCCGGACGGAATGTGGCAAGACAAGGCGCCGACTGCAAATGAGCCTTCAGGCGGACAAAAGCCTGCTCACACTCGGCGGACCAACAGAAAGGAACGTTTTTGCGTAACAGCTGATGCAGAGGATGAGCCACCGCCGCCGCGGAGGGAATGAATTTGTGATAATAAGCAACCTTGCCTAGAAACGCCTGAAGTTCTTTGACCGTAGACGGCCGGGGTAGAGCGGTAATGGCCGCAACGTGCTGTCGTAGAGGACGTATACCCTCACGGGACAAGTGGAAACCAAGATACACAATGGAGGGTTGGAAGAACTGAGACTTGTCCAGATTGCACTTCAACCCTGCTGAATGTAGAACCCGAAACAGTGAACGCAAATTGCGAAGGTGCTCCTCAGTGAAGGCCCCCGTGACAACAATGTCATCCAGGTAGTTGATGCAGCCGGGAACGGAAGCCGTGAGCTGTTCCAAAAACCGCTGAAAAATGGCCGGCGCGCTAGCGACGCCAAATGGTAACCGCTGGTACTGATACAACCCACAAGGAGTGTTGATGACGAGAAATTCCTTGGAAGATGCATCCAACGGCAACTGATGGTGCGCCTCCGATAAGTCAAGTTTGGAAAAGAACTGGCCCCCAGCGAGCTTGGTAAATAACTCCTCAGGACGGGGAAGAGGATAAGTGTCAATGAGGCTTTGAGCGCTGACAGTGGCTTTAAAATCACCACACAATCGCAGACTCCCGTTAGGTTTAGAAACCACCACGATGGGCGATGCCCACTCGCTGGAGGTAACAGGAAGGAGAATCCCCGAAGCTGTTAACCTGTCTATCTCAGCTTTGACAGGCGCACGCAACGACATCGGAATAGGGCGTGCCCGGAAAAACTTAGGGCGAGCCGTAGGTTTAAGAGTAATGTGGGCTTCAAAATTCTTGGCCCGACCCAGACCAGCAGAGAACACGGACGAGAATTCAGAACACAAGCCATCCAGCTGTTGATACGGAATGTCCTGAGATATGAGGTGCACATCATCATCAATGGAAAACCCGAACAACTGGAAACCATCATACCTGAACAGGTTTTCAGTGCCCGAATGATCCACCACATAAAACGTGAGGGGCCTAACAACAGACTTGTAGGCAGTGGAAGCATCAAACTGGCCAACGATAGGAATTTTCTGCTTATTATAAGTTCGTAGATTTCGCGTAACTGGAGACAAGGAAGGGGAGCCTAACTCCAAATACGTGCGAGAATTAATGAGAGTTACTGCAGAGCCAGTGTCCACTTGCATGCGAATGTCTTTATCCAGAACACGAACAGTAACAAACAACTTATTCGTTTGAGAAAGCACACAGTTAACTTCCATGTCCGATGCCTCGTCCTCGTCGACAGGAACTTTAGGGGACTGACACACAGAAGCAATGTGGCCTTTTTTCCTACATGAATTACACGTGGCCCAACGTTTTGGACACGCGGCTCTGTCATGCTGTACGAAACAGCGTGGACAAGAAGGAAGGGCGGAACGAACCCGCTTCTGTGGTTGCTGTTTTCGCTGCGAGCGTGGCGGCCCAACGCGACGTTGTTGACGCGAGTGCACCGCCGCCACATCGTCGTTTCCCTGCGAAACAGGCACATTGTCTGCGTCGAAAGTGGTTTGTACAGCGCCTACATCACACCACGCGTCGATTTGCGCACCGGCAGCGTGAGACACTTCAAACGATTGAGCGATGCTGAGAACTTCCGACAACGACGGGTTTGGCAATTGTAAGGCACGTTGCCGAACTTCTTTATCAGGAGCAAGCCGTAAAATAGCGTCCCTAACCATTGAATCAGCGTAAGACTCATGATGAGTGTCCGTGACAAACTGACATTTCCGACTCAGACCGTGTAGTTCGGCCGCCCAAGCCCGGTAAGATTGATGGGGCTGTTTACGACACCGGTAGAACGCCACGCGGGCGGCAACGACATGGGTGTTTTTTCGGTAATAGTTAGACAATAAGTCACACATTTCTTGGAAGGACAGAGAGGTAGGTTCCCGCAGAGGGGCTAACTGAGATAGCAGCTGATAGATCCGTGGGGAAATCCAAGATAGAAATAACGACTTACACATAGGAGCGTCGACAACGCCGAAAGCCAAGAAGTGTTGCCGCAAACGCTTCTCATAATCCTCCCAGTCTTCAGCGGCCTCGTCATAAGGAGGGAACGGAGGCGGAGAAGAGGAAGACAGACGATGAGTAAGCGACGTCGACAACGCCTGAATAGCAGCCGTCAGCTGTGTTTGTTGTTCAATAAGCGCTTGCATAAGCTGTTCCATGTCTGCCCCGACACGAACACACAAGTCCACAACGCAGGAAAAAAATATCCGACCTCGTCGCCAAAAAGTGTTATAACCTTTAATCACTAATAAAGTGCGTGGAGATACAAAAGTAGAAACACTAGCGGGTTACATGTTACTAACTCCGTATCTGTCATTCGACTGCCCTGCCGTGACATGCGGTCGGCGCCGTTCATAACCAGGTGGCGCTCCCGCGCTCGGCCGAGCTGCGGAGCGCCTCTATCGCCGTGTTCGCGTACTAACGTAGCGGCACTTTTGAATGTCGTGGCACTGTCACAACAGAGTCAATACTCTATTGTAAAACAAATATGAGAGTGATATGTGAATTACTCAAATGGACGCTGATGAAAACTAACATCAAAATTAACACATGTACAATATGTACCAAAAGGAAAATTCAATTCAGAAATCATCACCAAAACATACCTTCAGCTGGCAAAATACAAAGTACTGCTGATGGATAAACTTAAAACAATAGAAAACTATTACAAACGCGGGGAACATATGAATTCCTTCATTAGATATGGAAGTGGCATTAGTTTGGGAAGGCTGGAAAGGAGTGGCAGCATGCTCAGACCCACCTATTGTAAGCGTGATAGGAGGCAGAGATGAAAGATGTTGGAGAAAGTAGGAAGTCAAAGGTAGGCACTACAGCAGCACCATATTGAAGGGAAAGTGTGACAATCCAACACTACTACTACCTCTGCTCACTCTTTTACCTGCTTTCTCGCTAACCTTTGTTTCATCTTTTTCTCAACAGCTAGGTCGTTCACAACCTGGCCTCAGACACTGCCCTCACTTCAGCTTTGTCCACCCTATCTAACTGCCCTCCTAAAGAAAGAATACAGAAGTTCTGGAAGTGTGTGATATCTTCTGCTTCTTCTTCTTCTTCAAGTGCTTCTATCAGTGATACTCAGAATTTCACCATCAGGAAGTAAGTGCAAGGGTGGATCAAATATATATCGGAATATTTGTTTTGTGTGCCTTTTTGTAAACGAAGAGTGGTGCGATCTCTCCTCGTTGTTGCTTTGGTTTCCAATGGCTGTTCTCCACAGCTAGATTGACTGAAGAAACAGTAACGTCAGAGCGAAAGGTAGGGACCTCTGTTGCACAACACATTATAATAAAGTTTGTCACAATAAAGGTTGTAAAACTGTTCAAATTTTTGGAAAGACTTGCAGCACATTTCAGAGACAACACCCCGAGAAAGACTCAAGAATATGCATGGCACAAACATTTGTATCAGGACAAGAAGCAATTGAGAAGGCAGCTCACCAACTTCGCACAAGGACTAGCATGACATAACATCCACACTGTTTGCCAGCTTACTGAAGACAACCACTGAATAACAGTTGCTCAAATTGCTACTGGACCAAACAAAACATCATGACAATGCTTGACCGAACACAGCTGCCCAAACTCAACAAAAAAATCAGAAACTGTTGTGGACCACAGTAGAACATGCTCTCTACAGTCTGGACTTAACGCCCCACATGTTTCATTTGTTTGGACCACTAAAAAAAGCAGTCTGCACACATTTGACAATAATGGTGCTGTCAAAGCTTTCATGGACAACTGGCTGCTGCCACAGCCACATTATTTTACAGAAACAGATCAAGACACTGTCCAACCACAGGGAAAAATGTGTTTCCAAGTCAGTTGACCTCACAGAAAAGTAATTTTGTGTGTATGAATTTTTCTAAAGCTTAAATAAACTTAAGAAAATTCTGGTTTATATTTAATTAACTCTCTTACTGAGCATCCTGTCACATATATATTTTCTATGACATATGGAACTGAAGAAATTAGTAAGAGAATTCTAGTGAACTACAAATATATACAAGCTGTAAAATATGATTGGATAACATGAAATGTATCAATTTTGATGCATCAAGAAAACCTACACATCACAGCTTCATTCTCTTAATCCTGCTATGAGCAAGTTAACAGTTACTTCCATGATACCAATCGCAACTTGCGAAGATCACTTGTTTCTAGGAACAACTAAGAATGAACAGAGATATGGAAAGGAGAGAGGTTAGGGTTCAGCAACCCATACACAATGAGATCTACAGTCTGGGCAAAATAAATCTGGCACAGAAAATAATCATAGTAAGACTGATGTGGGATTACAGTTTTTATGCACTACAGTACCTGTTTGGTACCATTTTGCCACTAAGTTTTGCATTGTACACTTTGCTGGAGATTTTACCAAAATACTTCCAGACAATCACTCCTGCACATGTTATCCATGAACTTTTTTGTTTGTTTGTGTGTGTTGTACTCATCTAGTCAGTAAACACATGAGCTCGTCTTACTCACTCAAACATAATGACACACGCAAGTACTCAACACAGCATGAGGGAGAGACACTTGCAGACATGTACTCACAATCGATTGGTGCAGCAAAATCACGGTTTCCAGCTTTTTTATGATGAGCAGCCCCCTGTTTATTAACAACAGTCAGTTCCGTGTCAAGTCTTACAAATATTTGCTGTTGCCTTGAAGAAATCATCAATGCATACCTACAGCAAGACAGCCAAATGAGACCTGAAACTCCATCCGTTTCCTTAAGGGGTACAAGGCAATTTTAAAAAAATCTCATTTGAAGACTAGATGCTTCCCAAGCATTCTTAAATACGAGACATTTATGTTTTATTCACAAATTTGTTGGCAGCTACGTGCACAGCGTAAGAAGACTATAATCATGATGATTTTTTGAATCTCACTACAAGTATAACATTCATTCTTACTTTTCTGAATTTCTCATTAATTAACTAAGAGAAATGATAGTTACCAAATAATATGGACTCAAATTTGTTAATAAAAATTTATCTATTTATTTTTAATTACTATCTGCATGAAAATCCAAGTACTCACAAATTAAATTTTGTTACACAAATGTGAAACATCAGTTGGAAAAAACAAAACGTTATTTGAATCTAGAGGTCTATTTATTTACTCAAGCCAGAAGCCATACAAAATTCTACCATATTATGTGATACCACTAAAACCACAATTTACATGGTTTACATAATCAGCTACATGATCTTGGCCCACAACTGGGCCACAGCAACTGCACTGCCTTCAGTCTTCATCAGCTACCCATCACTACACGACTGCACTACTCAGGGCAGCATAAGCAGTGGCACAGGTGATCCATTCTTTATTGTCCACATTTTACAGAGCCATTCCACTGGAAAATTTCCATTTGACAAGATTGTCCCTGGATTTACAAACACCCGATCGTAGCTTCTTTAGTCATCTTGGCTGACCAATCTAAAGTACTTCCAGATGGTAGAAACACAGGAAGTTTACCCACCTTTGAAGGGTGTCACATCTACCTGCCCACAGTTGTTCTCTGCCAGAGCATAGAGACATATATATAGTGTGGACATTTAAGTAAAGAAACTATTTCTGGAGTTCACCCTGTATCTTGGTGGTTTATGGCCATGGAGTATGTAATTTTTTCATCAATTAACAAAAAGTATTTTGCATGTGTCATTTTCACACTAACACTAATTAAATATAAAAAGTTTGCCATTAGGTGGCGACAATGGTAAGTAGCGGACGAAAGAAACAGATTGCAGACGACAGGCAGTTAGCTTGGACCTCAGTCAACAAAGCCTCATTCAAACATTAGTCGATTTTTGTCTGCATCGTAAAGTTGTTCTTGATTGAAGATGTCAGTTTATGAGCCTAATTCTCGTCATTTGCAGATGGTGTTACGATTGTGCTTCAATATGAAGGAAACACAAGCTGAGCCTCATCGAATGCTCTCAAGTACATATGGTAAGGACGCTATTAGTGAAAGAACGTGTCCTGAGTGCTTTCAACACCTCAAGAACGGTGATTTTATCGTCGTAGGTCGGCATAGGGGTGGGAGAGAGAATGTTTTCGAAGATGCAGAATTGGAGACATTGCTGAGTGAAGACTAGCGTCAAACTCAAGAAGAATTGGCACGATTAGTGGGGGTGGGGGGGGGGGGGTGGGGGGTGACACAGAAAGCCATTTCAAAACATCTCAATGCTATGGGCATCATTCAGAAAGAAGGAACTTGGGTCCTGCGTGAGCTGAAACCAAGAGACGTTGAACGGCATTTGTGTGTTTGTGAGCAATCGCTTCAGAGACAAAAACGGAAGGGATTTCTGCATCGCATTGTGACCGGGTACAAAAAATGGGTTCATTACGATAACCCTAAATGCAAAAAATCATGGGAATATCCCGGCTTCCATGTAGATGGCCAAACCGAATATTCGCAACTCCAAAATCACACTCTGCTTTTGTTGGGACCAGCTCAGCGTTGTGTAGTATGAGGTGTTAAAACCAAGTGAAACCATAACAGGTGCTCGTTATCGAATGCAATTAATGTGTCTGAGCAGAGCATTAAAAGACAAACTGCCGCAATACATGGAGAGGGACGATGAAGTGATTTTGCAGCACGACAACGCTTCACCCCTCGTTTCAAAGGAGGTCAAAAACTTGGAAATGTTAAAATGGGAAGTCCTACCCACTCGCCGTATTCTCCAGACATTCCTCCCTCTGACTATCACCTGTTAGGTCATGTGTAACCAATTTATTTCATTAAAGCATCAAATATTGGGGGAAAAAAGGCAGAAGCAAAGTTTTACACCTCGTATGATTCAATATTTGTTAATTTCCATTTCCTTTTTTGAATAAATATATTTAAAAAACAGGATGCCGAGATCTGAACCAATCTTTCAATGATTTTGCACCTAAATTATACTTGCTTTATACTTGTTAGTGCCCAGAAATCATCTAACTTTAATAGGACATTTAAATTTTTTTATATGTCTTATTCTTTACGAATCTCCTGTCCTGGCACTGACCTTCAAATCTTACAAGTCTGCCAAAAATTTAAGATGACCAGTCCTTAACATCCCATTGTAAAGACATCTTCAAATTTGAAGCTTCTATTCTGAAGCTTCTATTTTGAAGAAAATCTCTGCACTCTCTTTGCTCTTTTGCAAGCACTGCACGCTGAGTACAGGACCCTCTTCCATAACTATCATTGTCGATCTACAACTAGCAACAATACAGTCTGCAAATGACAAATTACATTGACCTAAGCAATTTTGTGAAAGGGCAGATTATTAGGGTCCAGCGACTCTGATTGAGCACCTCTGAAATGGTGAAGCTGGGTAGCCATTAGTGTTGTGTGAGCATTTATGGAAAGTGGTTGACGGACAGTGAAAGAACAATTAGACAACATGGTGTTGGATGTCCCTGCTGCATCACAGAATGTGTAGGTCAGAGGCTTGCCCAATCTGTAAATCAGGGTAGGTGCAATCTGTGGCAGAACTGATGACAGTAGAAGACTGGTGCAAGCTGAAGTGTTTCGGAGCACACCATTCAGTGGGGGGACATTCACATGGACTTACAGGGCAACTATGGTAGTAATCAAAGGCACCCTAACAGCTGAGAACATTATTGTGCACCTCCAGAATGTCTTCGCACTTCGTGGCCTCATCTAGCAGAATAACTGACGGTGTCACAAAACGAGAACAGAACTACATTCGTTTTAGGAGCACAATAGTGAATTTACATTCATGTCTCGGCACCAAATTTGCCTGATGTGAACCCATAGGAACACGTGGGGGCACTTTTTGTCACCTTTCTTGGCTTATCTTGGGTCATACAAAGTCTAAATTATGAAGAAGAGAGCAGACATCGTACACCTTGCAATGCTTTAGTCTCTCCCACTGAAAATAGGTATTTTAGTCACACTAGCAACAAGTAAACAACATACATTTCTGCTCTGAATTTTACTACTGTCTGATCCATTAGCTACACTTACTGATACTCTAAAGATAATGTTTGTGTTCCTTAAACAACCTTTCTTGTGGTTCTGACATGTCAGTTCCGTCTGACAAACTGATGAGCCCTTCATATTACCATACTACTGAAAATAATTCCAGATCATCTCCTGTATATTTTCAAGTTACCAGACTTCAGCGATTACTTAACAAGTCTTCAGGTCACACTATCAGATCCCTTTTGCCTAATTACATACATTACATTAAACTGGATATGTTGTTACCTACTAGTTACCCTATCAAGCATTTACAGGGTGGCTTCCTACATTCATAAAGAAAAGTCTTTTCTGAACACGACTGTGTCATTTCAGATAAAACTCTCAACTTTTAATAGTGTCTCTACCACTTGTCTTCAGGGATAAAATGAGTGCCCAACACACACACACACACACACACACACACACACACACACACACACACACACACACACACACACTAATGACAAACTGCAAGAAGGCACCTGATGAGTAAAAGCTATAGAAAGAACACTGTCATGTTATCTTTCTGCTCTAAAAGCAGAAACACTCTTCAAAAACACTTCCCAATATCTACTGCTCCCAATCTTTTCAATTTTATTTTATTTTTAGGTCAATTTGACCTAATGCTGAGCCGCTATTTAAATATTTCTTGTGAATGTTTCCCAAATTAATCCATTTATTGAAGTGCATCAATATATCATCTGACCACATTCTGTATATCTTGTGTGATGTCAACTATTTTTGCTTTTCCCCCACAAGCAAACCAATTTGTTCTGTAAAGCTGTCTTACTGGTGCCATTTTTATACATTCTACTTTTTTATCAAATAGCTGAGATAACTGAGTATGGATAACCTCAAAAGTTTATTCCTTAACGAAACAATTAATTGGCATTTTTGTTTCATTTACGATGCACCACACAGCATTCAGTGCCATAAATATGAGGAGAATTCAATATGTAGTGCAACAAACATTTCTTTCTCCACAAATTTTGGTCGAGATGTGCGCAATTTGTTGTGGGAAATTGTGGAATATTACCACTTCTGCCACCATAGCTCATCAAGTTTGATAGGTGGCAGTACTGTGTGTAGTCTTCAAAATGGTGTCTGTAACAGAGGAGTATTCCGAGCAGGGAGCTGTCACTGCGTTTCTTGTGGCCGGATGTCTACAGAGACCTGTTAGTGAACAAAAGCACGGTGAGTCATTGGGCAGGCATTCGTCACCATCGCAACAAGGTTAAGCAAACCTATCTAATCTCCCACGTGCCAGCAGCTGCACACAGCTAGGACTCCTACAATCTAGGAACTTGCACTCTCAGTCGAGTTGGGTGACTGTTCACAATCAAAACATTTCACTGTTCAACTGGACAGCTGTTGATAGTGATGTCACAGTCATCCACTAGATGGGTTACTCAAAGATGTGTGCCCACTGGATTCCACACCACCTAACAGAAGACCATAAAGAGCAAGGAAGGACCATCTGTGGAGAACTGCTTGCGTGTTACGAGGCTGATGACAATTTTTTGTCAAACATCATCACAGGCGATGAAACATGGGTTCGTCACTCTAAACCGGAAACAAAACTGCATTCCACAGAGTCGTCCCATGCCACTTCTCCGAGGAAAAAGATCAAAGCCGTACACCCGGCCATTAAAGTCACGGCGACAATGTTCTGGAATTCTGAAGGGATTATTCTGTTTCATGTCCTCCCTTGCGGTGCAACAATTAACTGACATTTATTGCGCTACACTCAGGAAATTGAAGAAACGACTTTAGGGTGTTCGTCGCCACAAAAATGCAAACAAAATTCTCCTTCTCCATGACAATCCAAGACCTAAAACAAGCCTATATCCAAGAGGAGCTGCTCACGAAACTGCATTGGACTATTGTTCCTTATACAGCCTACTGACAATCTCACACATTCCGACTTCCATCTGTTTGGCTCAATGCGGCTTGCACTCCGCAGGAAGTATGTGGAAGATGGTGCAGTTATTGGTGCAACAGGATATTCACTCCGATGTCAACCAGCAGAGTGGTACACGCAGGCATACAGGCGCTCCCAGTAAACTGGCATAAGCCCATCGCATTGCCCATAGATTATTTTGAGAAACATGGTTTTACGGAGAAACATGTTTTTACAACCAAGAGAATGGGAAACAATATCGTTACTGGCATCTTAAATAAGAAAGTTGCTTCCAGAAAAAATTTTGTTGCTTTACTTATTGAATGCCCCTCATATTTCCAGTACAGTAACACTTTTTGTTAAGTAAATAAAAACTTTTCTTTAACTATTGTACATAGCACAATCATTAAATCTTAGCATGAAATACACTGGCTGTGCAAGTAAGTTTTAATTGTGTGATAAAAATTGAACTGCTGTTCTTTAAACATTTTTGTTGTTTAAATGTTCAGTGTATTTTTCTTCTTATTTTCTTGCATGTACGAGTACGTGTTAGCAGTGCGTGAGGAAGCACAATGGAAAACAACATTGTAAAACTTTATACATACTTTTGAAGACTTTCACAAGGGCTGGATTGGGTTGGAAGGGGGCAAGTGAAGACTAGGTTAGTCGAACACTTTTTTATTCAGAACACACATTTGAAGAAAAGAAATGTGAGTAGGGATCTTGGCTAGAATCAGACAGCCACTGCTCTGAAATTGCAGTAATATTTGACTAATGGTGTATAGAGCATTTGTTTAAGTGCATCTAAGGAAAATATTTAGCCAACATAGTCTGTACACTGAAACCTTAGCAGGGTTTTTCCTTTAATATAGTAAAGTTGTGTCACAATCATGGCTGAATAGGAAATACAGATAACTGCTGATCATTAGAATGTACCACTCGCTCTCTTTAAATGTGTTTCTGTACTGTGTTACAATCAACATTGTGTTCTGAACTTATTTTGTGTGTAAGTGTCGTTAATATGAAACCACAGGTCGTTAAACCGGCCCCAACAATTATGATCTGTTAACTGAATGCATCATGTGCCGATGTACAACATTCAATGCTCATACAACAGCCATGCGCAATTACTAATCTGATGTGGCACTAAAATCATCATTGCACTGCCGTGGTATAGTATTAATAAAGGCTGCTTGAAATGGGTAAGGTTTTATTGTACATGGGAGTGGCAACTCATTAAATAGTGAAGGTGCAAATGCGCAATGTGGATATGCAGATTGCCTTAACTGAAAGTGTCTAAATTATGGTTTGAAGTTTTCTTTCCAAGTTACATCAGAAATATCTCTTCAGTGTTGACCAACCCTAGAATCACAGTGCCATTCTATAGCATCACATCTCCAGTTTATTAGTACACATTGTAACTGCATCTTTTATACGTGTTTGAACAAACAATAAGCTAATAAGTATCACAATAAATTCTGCATCAGTAAGCAGTATGTGCATTATTATTGAAACAGCTATGAGCCCTAATGCAAATGTTTTGTGCATTATATACTCATTGTTATGGGTGTAGTCGAATTAAGTCGAGTGATGCTGAGGGAATTAGATTAGGAAATGAGACACTTAAAGTAGTAAAGGAGTTTTGCTATTTGAGGAGCAAAATAACTGATGATGGTCGAAGTAGAGAGGATATAAAATGGAGACTGGCAATGGCAAGGAACGTTTCTGAAGAAGAGAAATTTGATAACATCGACTATAGATTCAAGTGTCAGAAAAACAATTCTGAAAGTATTTGTATGGAGTGTAGCCATGTATGGAAGTGAAACATGGACGATAAATAGTTTGGACAAGAAGAGAATAGAAGCTTTCGAAAAGTGGTGCTACAAAAGAATGCTGAAGATTAGATGGGTAGATCACATAACTAATGAGGAAGTATTGAATAGGATTGGGGAGAAGAGACGTTCGTGGCACAAAGTGACCAGAAGAAGGGATCGGTTGGTAGGACATGTTCTGAGGCATCAAGGGATCACCAATTTAGTACTGGAGGGCAGCGTGGAGGGTAAAAATCGTATTGGGAGACCAAGAGATGATTCCACTTAGCAGATTCAGAAGGATGTAGGTTGCACAGGATATAGTAGCATGGAGAACTGCATCAAACCAGTCTCAGGACTGAAGACCACAACAACAGTTATGGGTACTTATTAACAGTGTTACTAGGCACATATCATCCTTGTATTTGACTTCACAACAGTGCATGCTGATAGCCAACATACAAATCTTGCTTTTTTGATTAATTTTCATGGTACATAATGTTTTCATCTGTTTAGGGTTGTATGTATTTTATGTACACGAAACTGCGTGTGTATTATGGAGCTACTGAGTGCACTTAGGCTCCCATACTGTGTAACACACTATTAACAAGTTGTCAGCTTTTTTCATGTTCCATGTTACCTCATTAATTATTTACAGTGCAGGCATATACTAACTGCTCAACAATTATTCAAGATTGTCATGTTTTGTATTCTACATGCCAAATTCTCACAGATCCAATAAATGTGTGTTCTGTTCGAGCTAATGATGGTGGCGGCTGAGTATGCATAAAGTGTGCTTGCTTGTGTCAATGTGTGCATTTTCTTTGATGAAAAAGCCTTTCGCCAACAGCTGCATGTGTAACAGTCTCTTCATTGGTCTTTATGTTGTGCCTGACCGCAACTCAATGGATCATCTTTACATGTCCTGTAAACAATTCTTTTACGTTTTGTAATAAATGTGCAGAGTCGTTTACGTTAATTCCACAATGCTTAAAACTTGTGGCAAGAATTGAACATTATTTTATCCAGATTTAAGCTGTGTGTGTGTGTGTGTGTGTGTGTGTGTGTGTGAAAAAAAGGCACGAAAACATTACGTTGTAATTCTCACTATTGTGAACTATGTTGTGCACAATGAAGACGCATATAATTCAGTGCTTGTAATAATCTATGGGCACAATTATCTCGTAACTATTACTATCAATATTTTTCAAATCACACACTAAGAAAAGTTCATGACGAAAACATTATCTGACACTTAAAGTAAATCACATAATCAGGACCTCACAAGTGATTCCAAAGACTCAGAAGAACTCCAAACAGCATATGCAGTACAACAAGGATGATTGCAATTTTCATCTTTGAAAAATTCATGAAGATGATTTTATTTTCAGCCACCTGAAATGGAAGGAATGTATGTATGTATATTTAGATTTACTTCATACACAGAACAATGATTTTTCCTCTTACTATTAATAGAATGTAATCTAGCTATCCATACAGCAGCATCATTCTGCAATCAGCTTCAAACGCTGGTTCTCGAAATTGTCTCAATAGTGTTCTTCAGAAACAATGTCATCTTTCCTTCAGCGATTCCCATTTGAATTCCAAAAGCGCATCTATAATCGACGTAATGCTTTTCTCTCTGAAACGGTTACATTATCGTCTGCAAGCCCTTGTCGCGTGCTGCAATATGCGGAGGGCAAAGAGCTCAGCTGTGAAGACAGAACAATGGCCATGGAATCCGGTATTTGAAACTTTGTGCCTCGACAATAAAGGAACACCCAACCCCGTCATTGGTCTTAGAGCCATCTGTATAAATGAAAGTCATGTCGATGAACTTCGAACGAAGTTCCAAAAAACGGGAGTGGTAGACGGAACCGGGGGTGACCTCTTTTGGGAGCGAGCTGAGGTCAAGGTGAACGCGGACCTGAGCCTGGAGCCAAGGTGGCGTGCGGCTCTCGCCCACTCGAAAGGTTGCAGGGAGTGAAAAATTAAGGTGTTGAAGGAGGCGACGAAAGCGAACTCCAGGGGGTAGCAGGGCAGAGACATACAACCCGTATTGACGGTCAAGAGAGTCGTCAAAAAAGGAACGATAAGACGGATGGTCGGGCATTGACAGTAGCCGACAGGCATACCGACAAAGCAGTATATCGCGCCGGTAGGTGAGTGGCAATTCGCCAGCGTCAGCATGAAGACTCTCTATGGGACTGGTATAAAATGCTCCGATCGCAAGTCGTAAACCCCGATGTTGTATGGAGCTGAGGCGGCGTAAGATGGATGGCCGTGCAGAGGAGTATACGAAGCTCCCATAATCCAGCTTGGAGCGGACGATCGACCGATATAGACGAAGTAGGACGGTTCGATCCGCTCCCCACGACAGACCACTGAGAACACGGAGGACATTTAAAGAACGGGTACAACGGGCGGCCAAATATGACACATGTGGAGACCAGCTAAGTTTCCTGTCAAATGTAAGGCCTAAAAATTTGGTTGTCTCCACGATTGGGAGAGCAACGGGACCGAGTCGTAAGGACGGTGGGAGAAACTCTTTGTAGCGCCAGAAGTTAATACAGACCGTCTTCTCGGCAGAAAAACGGAAGCCATTGGCGACACTCCAGGAGTAAAGACGGTCAAGAGAACGCTGAAGACAGCGCTCCAGGACACGTGTACACTGCGCGCTGCAATAGATGGTAAAATCGTCCACGAAAAGGGAGCCTGATACATCAGCTGGGAGGCAATCCATTATTGGATTGATCGCGATGGCGAAGAGAGCGACGCTCAAAACTGAGCCCTGTGGCACCCCATTCTCCTGGCGAAAGGTGTCGGACAGGACAGAACCCACACGTACCCTGAACTGTCGATCCATTAAAAAGGAACGAATAAAAAGAGGGAGGCGACCGCGAAGGCCCCATGTATGCATGGTGCGGAGAATGCCCGCCTTCCAACAGGTGTCGTAAGCCTTCTCCAAATCAAAGAACACAGCCGCGGTCGGGCGCTTCCGCAAGAAGTTATTCATAATGAAGGTCGACAAGGTAACCAGATGGTCAACAGCAGAGCGGCGCCTACGAAATCCACATTGTACATTGGTAAGTAGGCGTCGAGACTCGAGCAGCCAAACCAATCGAGAGTTAACCATTCGCTCCATCACTTTACAGACACAGCTGGTAAGCGAGATAGGTCGATAACTGGAAGGCAAGTGCTTGTCCTTCCCCGGCTTAGGAATCGGGACAACAATAGACTCGCGCCAGCATGCGGGAACATGTCCCTCAATCCAGATGCGATTGTATGTACGAAGAAGAAAACCTTTACCCGCAGGAGAAAGGTTCTTCAGCATCTGAATATGAATAGAATCTGGCCCTGGAGCAGAGGACCGTGATCGGCCAAGTGCGTTTTCGAGTTCCCGCATGGTGAATGGGGCATTATAACTTTCACGATTCGAGGAGCGGAAGTTAGGTGGCCTAGCCTCCTCTGCCTGTTTGCGGGGGAGGAAGGCAGGGTGGTAATGAGCGGAGCTCGAAACCTCTGCGAAAAAGCGGCCGAAGGCATTGGAGACAGCCTCAGGGGCTACAAGGACGTCATTCGCGACCTTCAAGCCAGAAACTGGTGAGTGGACCTTAGTGCCAGATAGCCGGCGCAGGCTACCCCAGACAACAGAAGAAGGAGTAAAACTGTTGAAGGTGCTTGTGAAAGCAGCCCAGCTGGCTTTCTTGCTTTCTTTGATAATACGACGACACTGAGCACGTAATCGTTTATAATTGATACAATTCGCCACTGTAGGGTGGCGTTTAAATGTGCGTAAAGCACGTCGACGAGCACGTAAAGCGTCTCTACATGCCGCGGTCCACCAGGGGACCGGTACGCGACGTGGAGAAGGAGGAGGGTGAGGGATGGAATATTCAGCAGCAGCGAGAATGACTTCCGTGAGGTGTGCGACCTGACGATCGCAGCTTGTAAAGGTTTGATCCTGAAAGGTCGCCCTGGAAGAGAAGAGCCCCCAGTCTGCCTTGGAGATGGTCCAATTAGAGAAGCACGGAGAGGGGGTATGCTGCAGGAGATGGATAACACACGGGAAGTGGTCGCTCGAATATGTATCAGAAAGTGCATACCACTCAAACCGGCGTGCAAGTTGGGGAGTACATATAGAGAGGTCTAAATGGGAATAGGTGTGAGATGTGTCCGAAAGAAAAGTAGGGGCGCCAGTATTGCGGCAGCCAAGATCGAGCTGGTTGAAAAGGTCTGCTAACAAGGAGCCCCTCGGGCAGGATGCTGGAGAGCCCCAAAGGGGATGGTGGGCATTGAAGTCTCCTGTTAACAAAAATGGTGCAGGTAGCTGAGCAATAAGTTGCATCACGTCTGCCCTGGTAACGGCAGATGACGATGGAGTGTAAACGGTACAAAAGGAAAACGTAAAAGTGGGGAGAGTAATGCGGATGGCAACTGCCTGCAGGCCGGTGTGCAACGTGATGGGATCGTAGTAAATATCATCCCGGACCAGCAACATAACCCCTCCATGAGCTGGGATACCTACCACAGGGGGTAGGTCAAAACGCACAGAGGTGTAGTGTGCCAAGGCAATTTGATCGCATGGGCGTAGCTTCGTTTCCTGGAGGGCTACGACGAGCGGACGGTG
The DNA here is from genome assembly GCF_023864345.2 of Schistocerca serialis cubense. Classification (NCBI taxonomy): domain Eukaryota; kingdom Metazoa; phylum Arthropoda; class Insecta; order Orthoptera; family Acrididae; genus Schistocerca; species Schistocerca serialis. The sequence goes on from NW_026047571.1 coordinate 6,357,033, forward strand.
TAAGCGGAGCAGCAACTTCAAGTCCTCTCGGTTGGAGCGAATGCTGCGAATATTCCAGTGAATAAGTGCCATCGTAAGAAAAGGAAGATGAGAGAAGTGGTCACCTCGAAGACCGCTTAGGGCCTGGCTTCGAGCGAGCACTGCCGCCGCTATCAGTAGGCGGACAGTCATCGTCCATGTGGTCTATAGGGTCATCGGCCATCTCGGGAGGATGGCCGGGAGGGGGAGCTTCCTCCGCCAGTGAACGGCCAGATGTACGGCTACCAGCGGTGCGGCCAGGCGAAACAGATGACGGCCTGGGGCGGCAACCGCTGGGTGGCGCAGGAGAAGGAATGCGCCGTGGCGGAGAAGGAGAACTGTGCTTCCTATGCGCCTTTTTGGAAGGACGTGTAGTGGAAGTACCGGTCGAAGGCTGGGAGGTCGAGGTACGGAGGAAGTCTGCACGGGATGGTTCCTTCTTGAAGGCCCGTGCATCTGACTTCGATGTCTTCATCTTAGCAGAAGCTGAGGAAGGTGCTCGTGTCTGTGGGGTGATGGGAGGAAGAGGAGACGTCGACCGCGCGATCTTAGCACTGGCCGAACGGACGAACGTGGTGCTGAAGGTCAGATCGCATGTCTGGGTTGCTACCTCCCGGGTAGTCCGAGGAGAGGCGAGGACAGTACTGTATTTCCCCGCTGGGAGCAGCGTGGGCTTCCTACTAGCCAATAGCTTGCGAGCAGCCGAGGTGGACACTTTCTCTTTGACCCGAATTTCTTGGATACAGCGTTCTTCCTTATAGACAGGACAGTCGCGGGAGGATGCGGCATGGTCACCCTGACAGTTCACACAACGAGGAGACGGAGGTGGACAGTCACCCTCATGGGCATCCCTGCCACAAGTGACACATTTAGCCGCATTTGAACAAGACTGTCTAGTGTGATTGAAACGCTGACACTGGTAGCAGCGCGTAGGTGTCGGGACATAGGGGCGAACAGAGATAACCTCGTAGCCCGCCTTGATGCGCGATGGCAGCTTAACACTATCGAAGGTCAAGAAAATTGTCCGGGTCGGTACAAGGTCATTGTTGACCTTTTTCATGACCCTATGGACAGCCGTCACGCCCTGCTCAGCGAGGAATGATTGAAGCTCCTCATCAGTCAATCCGTCGAGGCAGCTAGTATAGACTACACCACGAGACGAGTTCAAAGTTCGGTGGGCCTCCACCCGGACAGGGAACGTGTACAGGAGGGTGGCCCGAAGCAGTTTTTGTGCCTGAAAGGCACTCTCAGTTTCTAGTAATAAGGTGCCGTTTCGCAACCTGGTACAAGATTTGACAGATCCGGCTATGGCATCTACGCCCTTCTGAATAACGAAAGGGTTGACAGAGGAAAAATCCTTTCCGTCCTCAGATCGAGAAACTACGAGGAACTGTGGGGCAGGCGGTAGTACTTTTGTCACTGTTGGCTGGTCACGTTTCCGTTTTTGAGTCGAAGTCGAAAGAGATGGAGTAGAATCCATTGCGGAGGAATCCCCCATGATTGCCAGCGTCCCCGATGGCGCGCTCCATCCTTGTGGGGACCCTCTCAGAGGGCACTCCCGCCTTAGGTGAATGTTTACACCTCAGGTCACACCTCCCGAGAAACAGACGGAAGGACCAATCGGCATGGTCAGAAGGTATCAGCTCAGGCAATCACCCCTCCCCGGGCCTGGCCTTTACCAGGGGGTACGCGCGTGCCTTACATGTCTACCCAGGGCGGGGAATTACGCGTTACCCCGTCACCGGCTACGCGTGCGAACGCGTGGGTCGGCCTTCAGGCACGCACAGGGAGGAAGGAAGAAGAGGAAAAAGAAGAGAGAGAGGGAGAAAGAGGACAGACTGTCTCAAACGCCGAGGCGGAGACCAGAGAAGGCAAGGAGAAGAAGGTAATGAGAAGGCAAGGAGAAGAAGGTAATGAGAAGGCAAGGAGAAAAGGCAAGGAGAAGGCAAGGAAAAAAAGGCAAGGAGAAGGCAAGGAAAAAAAGGCAATGAGAAGGCAAGGAGAAAAAGGCAATGAGAAGGCAAGGAGAAAAAGGCAATGAGAAGGCAAGGAGAAAAAGGCAATGAGAAGGCAAGGAGAAGTCAAGGGAAAGAGTAAGGAAGACAGTGAGGTCGAGAAGAGCAAGGAAAGGAACCAACAAAAGGAAGGAAGAAACGAGAAGTGAAAAACCAAAAAGACCACGATTATAGGTCGTGGAACCGTCCGTCTCAGGACGCAGGCGCTAACTACCCCCGTGAGGGGGATGGACTCCTTTTAGTCGCCTCTTACGACAGGCAGGAATACCGCGGGCTATTCTAATCCCCGGACCCGCAGGGGAAGTTTTTACTACGTATTACCACTTCTCGCACTTTCTCGTGTAATGTGGCAGCCAGGGTCCGGTTCATGCAAAATCTTAAGGTCCTAGGTCAACTACAAGGCAGCAAGAGCGGCCAAAAAACTGAATTTTCAAAAACTAAAACTTGAATTTCTGTGCTCCTTTCTTGGTGACTGCAATAACTTAGAAGTTTCTACTTCATACAGAGTGGTGCGACCGCAAGCCTCGTCACGCGGCATTAGTTGCCAGACGACAAATGTAAACGTTTCCGAGAGAAATGCGTCTAATGTGACGATTTTCAGTTACGTCATTTCGAAAACAAATGTAGAAAACGTTAGGTTTTCTGCGCTTTTTACTACGCATTACCACTTCTCACTCTTTCTCGTGTAATGTGGCTGCCAGGGTTCGGTTCATCCAAATCTTAAGGTCCTAGGTCAACTACAAGCAAGCAAGAGCGGCCAAAAACTGAATTTTCAAAAACTAAAACTTGAATTTCTGTGCTCCTTTCTTGGTGACTGCAACAATTTAGAAGCTTCTACTTCGTACAGAGTGGTGCGACCGCAAACCTCATCACGCGGCATTAGTTAACGGACGATAAATGTAAACGTTTCCGAGAGTAATGCGTCCATTGCGACGATTTTCAGTTACGTCGTTTCGAAAACAAATGTAGAAAACGTTAGGTTTTCTGCGGTTTTTACTACGCATTACCACTTCTCGCTTCTCGCTTTTTCTCGTGTGAAGTGGCAGCCAGAGTTCGGTTCATACCAAATCTTAAGGTCCTAGGTCAACTACAAGGCAGCAAAACAGGCCAAAAATTGAATTTTCTAAAACTGAAACTTTAATTTCTGTTCCCCTTTCTTGGTGACTGCAACAACTTAGAAGCTTCTACTTCGTACAGAGTGGTGCGACCGCAAACCTCGTCACGAGGCATTAGTTGCCAGACGATAAATGTAAACGTTTCCGAGAGAAAAGCATCCAATGTGACGAAATTCAGTTACGTCATTCCGAAAACAAATGTAGAAAACGTTAGGTTTTCTGCGGTTTTTACTACGCATTACCACTTCTCGCTTTTTCTCGTGCAATGTGGCTGCCAGAGTTCAGTTCACGCAATATCTTAAGGTCCAAGGTCAACTACAAGGCAGCAAAAGCAGCCAAAAACTGAATTTTCAAAAACTAAAAGTTGAATTTCTGTGCCCCTTTCTTGGTGACTGCAACTACTTAGAAGTTTCTACTACCTACAGAGTGGTGCGACCGCAAACCTCGTCACGCGCCACTAGTTGCCAGACGATAAATGTAAACGTTTCCGAGAGAAATGCGTTCAACGCGACGATTTCCAGTTACGTCATTTCGAAAACAAATGTAAAAAACGTTCGGTTTTCTGCGGTCTTTACAACGCATTACCACTTCTCGCTTTGTCTCGTGTTATGTGGCTGCCAGGGTTCGGTTCAAGCAAAATTGTAAGGTCCTAGGTCAACTACAAGGCAGCAAAACCGGCCAAAAATTGAATTTTCAAAAACTAAAACTTGAATTTCTGTGCCCCTTTCTTGGTGACTGCAACAACTGAGAAGCTTCAACTTTGTACAGAGTGGTGCAACCGCAAACCTCGTCACGCGGCATTAGTTGCCAGACGATAAATGTAAACGTTTCCGAGAGAAATGCGTCCATTGTAACGATTTTCAGTTACGTCATTTCGAAAACAAATGTAGAGAACGTTAGGTTTTCTGCGGTTTTTACTACGCATTACCACTTCTCGCTTTTTCTCGTGTAATGTGGCTGCCAGGGTTCAGTTCATGCAAAATCTTAAGGTCCTAGGTCAACTACAAGCCAGCAAAAGCGGCCAAAAACTGAATTTAAAAAAACAAACTTGAATTTCTGTGCCCCCTTCTTGGTGACTGCGACAAGTTAGAAGCTTCTACTTCGTACAGAGTGGTGCGACCGCAAACCTCGTCACGCGGCATAAGTTGCCAGACGATAAATGTGAACGTTTCCGAGAGAAATGCGACCAATGTGCCTATTTCCAGTTACGTCATTACGAAAACAAATGTAGGAAACGTTAGGTTTTCTGCGGTTTTTACTACGCATTACCACTTCTCGCTTTTTCTCGTGTAATGTGGCTGCCAGAGTTCGGTTCATGCAAAATCTTAAGGTCCTAGGTCAACTACAAGGCTGCAAGAGCGTCCAAAAATTGAATTTTCAAAAACCAAAACTTGAATATCTGTGCCCCTCCCTTGGTGACTGCAATATTTTAGAAGCTTCTACTTCGTACAGAGTGGTGCGACCGCAAACCTCGTCACGCGACATTAGTTGCCAGACGATAAATGTAAACGTTTCCGAGAGAAATGCGTCCAATGTGAAGATTTCCAGTTACGTCATTTCGAAAACAAATGTAGAAGACGTTAGGTTTTCTGCGGTTTTTACTACGCATTACCACTTCTCGCTTTTTCACGTGTAATGTGGCTGCCAGAGTTCGGTTCATGTCAAATTTTAAGGTCTTAGGTCAAATACAAGGCAGCAAAACCGGCCAAAAATTGAATTTTCAAAAACTAAAACTTGAACTTCTGTGCTCCTATGTTGGCGACTGCAACAACTTAGAAGCTTCTACTTCGTACAGAGTGGTGCGACCGCAAACCTCGTCACGCGGCATTAGTTGCCAGACGATAAATGTAAACGTTTCCGAGAGAAATGCGTCCAATGTGACGATTTCCAGTTACGTCATTTCGAAAACAAATGTAGAAATCGTTAGGTTTACTGCGGTTTTTACTACGCATTACCATTTCTCGCTTTTTCTCGTGTAATGTGGCTGCCAGGATTCGGTTCATGCAAAATCTTAAGGGCCTAGGTCAACTACGAATCAGCAAAACAGGGCCAAAAATTGAATTTTGAAAAACTAAAACTTGAATTTCTGTGATCCTTTCTTGGTTACTGCAACAACTTAGAAGCTTCTACTACGTACAGTGTGATGCGACCTCAAACGTCGTCACGCACCATTAGTTGCCAGACGATAAATGTAAACGTTTCCGAGAGAAATGCGTCCATTGTGACGATTTTCAGTTACGTCATTTCGAAAACAAATGTAGAAAACGTTAGGTTTTCTGCGGTTTTTACTACGCATTACCACTTCTCGCTTTTTATCGTGTAATGTGGCTGCCAGGGTACGGTTCATGCAATATTTTAAGGTCCTAGGTCAACTACAAGGTAGCAAAACCGGCCGAAAACTGAATTTTCAAAAACTAAAACTTGAATTTCTGTGCTCCTTTCTTGGTGACTGCAACAACTTAGAAGCTTCGACTTCGTACAGTGTGTTGCGACCGCAAACCTCGTCACGCGGCATTAGTTGCCAGACGATAAATGTAAACGTTTCCGAGAGAAATGCGTCCAATGTGACGATTTCCAGTTACGTCATTTCGAAAACAAATGTAGAAAACGTTAGGTTTTCTGCGGTTTTTATTACGCACTACCATTTCTCGCTTTTTCTCGTGTAATGTGGCTGCCAGAGTTCGGTTCATGCAAATTCTTAAGGTCATATGTCAACTACAAGGCAGCAAAAGCGGCCAAAAACTGAATTTTTATAAACTGAAACTTGAATTTCTGATGTGTCGGTAGCTGGGCAAACACCTTGTCGTTCGAGATCGCTGAAAATGCACGCTAGACTAACGCAGACGGGCGTGAAGTACTGGAACAGGCTACGTAATTAATGGTAAGAAGAATAGTACGTAGCTGGATTAATACTTATCTTTAATCAATCATTGTGGTACATCGCTCTTGACTATACACAGGAGACTTTAATTACAATCACTGTAAGGCTAATGGCGCCTTGCTAGTACGTAGCCATTAACTTAGCTGAAGGCTATTCTGTCTCTCGGCTAATGAGAGAGAAAGGCTTCGTACATCTAGTCGCTAGCTAGGTTGTCCGTACAACTGGGGCGAGTGCTCTCTCGTATCTCGAGACCTGCCTTGGTGGTGGCGCTAGGTCTGCGATTACACAGTGGCGACACGCGGGTCCGACATGTACTAAATGGACCGCGGCCGATTTAAGCTACCACCTAGCAAGTGTGGTGTCAGGCGGTGACACCACAATTTCTGTGCCTCTTGCTTGGTGACTGGAACAACTTAGAAGCTTCTACTTCGTACAGAGTGGTGCGACCGCAAACCTCGTCACGCGGCATTAGTTGCCAGACGATAAATGTAAACGTTTCCGAGAGAAATGCGTCCAATTTGAAGATTTTCAGTTACGTCATTATGAAAACAAATGTAGAAAACGTTAGGTTTTCTGCGGTTCTTACTACACATTGCCACTTCTCGCTTTTTCTCGTGGAATGTGACTGCCAGAGTTCGGTTCATGCAAAATCTTAAGGTCCTAGGTCAACGACAAGGCAACAAAGTCGGCCAAAAAGTGAATTTTCAAAACTAAAACTAGAATTTCTGTGCTCGTTTCTTGGTGACTGCAACAACTTAGAAGCCTCTACTTCGTACAGAGTGGTGCGACCGCAGACCTCGTCACGCGGCAAAAGTTGCCGCACGATAAATGTAAACGTTTCCGAGAGAAATGCGTCCATTGTGACGATTTTTAGTTACGTCATTTCAAAACAAATGTAGAAAACGTTAGGTTTTCTGTGGTTTTTACTACGCATTACCACTTCTCGCTTTTTCTCGTGTAATGTGGCTGCCAGAGTTGGGTTCATGCAAAATCTTAAGGGCCTAGGTCAACTACAAGTCAGCAAAACAGGGCCAAAAATTGAATTTTGAAAAACTAAAACTTGAATTTCTGTGCTCCTTTCTTGGTTACTGCAACAACTTAGAAGCATCTACCTCGTACAGAGTGATGCGACCTCAAACGTCGTCACGCACCATTAGTTGCCAGACGATAAATGTAAACGGATCTGACAGTAATGCGTCCATTGCGAAGATTTTCACTTATGTCATTTCGAAAACAAATGTAGAAAACGTTAGGTTTTTTGCTGTTTTTACTACACATTACCACTTCTCGCTTTTTCTCGTGTAATGTGGCTGCCAGAGTTCGGTTCATGCGAAATCTTAAGGTCCTAGGTCAACTACAATGCAGCAATATCGGCCAAATATTGAATTTTCAAAAACTAAAACTAGAATTTCTGGTTCCTTTGTTGCTGACTGCAACAACTTAGAAGTTTCTACTTCGTACAGAGTGGTGCGACCGCAAAACTCATTACGCGGCATTAGTTGCCAGACGATAAATGTAAACGTTTCCGAGAGAAATGCGTCCATTGTGACGATTTTTAGTTACGTCATTTCAAAACAAATGTAGAAAACGTTAGGTTTTCTGTGGTTTTGACTACGCATTACCACTTCTCGCTTTTTCTCGTGTAATGTGGCTGCCAGAGTTCGGTTCATGCAAATTCTTAAGGTCATATGTCAACTACAAGACAGCAAAAGCGGCCAAAAACTGAATTTTTATAAACTGAAACTTGAATTTCTGTGCCCCTTGCTTGGTGACTGCAACAACTTAGAAGGTTCTACTTCGTACAGAGTGGTGCGACCGCAAACCTCGTCACGCGGCATTAGTTGCCAGACGATAAATGTAAACGTTTCCGAGAGAAATGCGTCCAATATGACGATTTTCAGTTACGTCATTAGGAAAATAAATGTAGAAAACGTTAGGAATTCTGCGATTTTTGCTACGCATTACCACTTCTCCCTTTTTCTCGTGTAATGTGGCTGCCATGATTCGGTTCATGCAAAATCTTAAAGTCCTAGGTCAACTACAAGGCAGCAAAATCGGCCAAAAATTGAATTTTCAAAAACTAAAACTTGAATTTCTGTGCTCCTTTCTTGGTGACTGCAACAACTTAGAAGTTACTACTACGTAAAGGGTGGTGAGACCGCAAACCTCGTCGCGCGGCAATAGTTGCCAGACGATAAATGTAAACGTTTCCGAGAGAAATGCGTCCAATGTGACGATTACCAGTTACGTAATTTCGAAAACAAATGTAGAAAACGTTAGGTTTTCTGCGGCTTTTACTACGCATTACCATTTCTCGCTTTTTCTCGTGTAATGTGGCTGCCAGAGTTCGGTTCATACAAAATCTTAAGGTCCTAGGTCAACTACAAGGCTGCAAAAGCGTCCAAAAACTGAATTTTCAAAAACCTAAACTTGAATATCTGTGCCCCTTTCTTGGTGACTGAAACAACTTAGAAGCTTGTACTTCGTACAGAGTGGTGCGACCGCAAACAGTGTCACGCGGCATTAGTTGCCAGACGATAAATGTAAATGTTTCCGAGAGAAATGCGTCCATTGAACGATTTCCAGTTACGGCATTTCGAAAAGAAGTGTAGAAAACGTTAGGTTTGCTGCGGTTTTTACTAGGCATTACCACTTATCGCTTTTTCTCGTTTAATGTGGCTGCCAGGGTTCGGTTCATGCCAAATCTTAAGGTCCTAGGTCAACTACAAGGCAGCAAAAGCGGCCAAAAACTGAATTTTCAAAATCTAAAAGTTGAATTTCTGTGCCACTTTCTTGGTGACTGCAACAATTTAGAACCTTTTACTTCGTAGAGAGTGGTGCGACCGCAAACATCGTCACGCGGCATTAGCTGCCAGACGATAATTGTAAACGTTTCCGAGAGAAATGCGTGCATTGTGAAGATTTCCAGTTGCGTCATTTCGAAAACAAATGTGGAAAACGTTAGGTTTTCTGCGGTTTTTACTAAGCATTACCACTTCTCGCTTTTTCTCGTGTAATGTGGTTGCCAGGGTTCGCATCATGCTAAATCTTAAGGTCGTAGGTCAACAACAAGGAAGCAATACCGGCCAAATATTGAATTTTCAAAAACTAAAACTTGAATTTCTGTGCTCCTTTCTTGGTGACTGCAACAACTTACAAGCTTCTACATCGTTCAGAGTGCTGCGACCGTAAACCTCGTCACGCGGCATTAGTTTCCAGACGATAAATGTAAACGTATCTGTCAGTAATGCGTCCATTGTGAAGATTTTCACTTACGTCATTTCGAAAACAAATGTAGAAAACGTTAGGTTTTTTGCTGTTTTTCCTACACATTACCACTTCTCGCATTTTATCGTGTAATGTGGCTGCCAGAGTTCGGTTCATGCAAAATCTTAAGGTCCTAGGTCAACTACAAGGCAGCAAAACCGGCCAAAAATTGATCAAAAACTAAAACTTGAATTTCTGTGCTCCTTTCTTGGTGACTGCAACAACTTAGAAGCTTCTACATCGTACAGAATGGTGCGCCCGGAAACCTCGTCACGCGGCATTAGTTGCCAGACGATAAATGTAAACGTTTCCGAGAGAAATACGTCCGATGTGAAGATATTCAGTTACGTCATTTCGAAAACAAATGTAGAAAACGTCAGGATTTCTGCGGTTTTTACTAGGCATTACCACTTCTCGCTTTTTCTCGTGTTATGTGGCTGCCAGGGTTCAGTTCACGCAAATTCTTAAGGTCCTAGGTCAACTACAAGGCAACAAAAGGGGCCAAAAACTTAATTTTCCAAAACTATAACTTGAATTTCTGTGCCACTTTCTTGGTGACACATCGTACAGAGTGGTGCGACCGAAGACCTCGTCACTCAGCATTAGTTGCCAGACGATAAATGTAAACGTATCTGACAGTAATGCGTCCATTGCGAAGATTTTCACTTATGTCGTTTCGAAAACAAATGTAGAAAACGTTAGGTTTTTTGCTGTTTTTACTACACATTACCACTTCTCGCTTTTTCCCGTGTAATGTGGCTGCCAGAGTTCGGTTCATGCAAAATCCTAGGTCAACTACAAGGTAGCAAAACCTGCCAATAATTGTTCAAAAACTAAAACTTGAATTTCTGTGCTTCTTTCTTGGTGACTGCAACAACTTAGAAGCTTCTACTTCGTACAGAGTGGTGCGACCGCAAACCTCGTCACGCGGCATTAGTAGCCAGACGATAAATGTAAACGTTTCCGAGGAAATGCGTCCAATGTGACGATTTTCAGTTACGTCATTTCGAAAATAAATGTGAAAAACGTTAGGTTTTCTGCGGTTTTTACTACGCATTACCACTTCTCGCTTTTTCTCGTGAAATGTGGCAGCCAGGGTTCGGTTCATGCAAAATCTTAATATCCTAGGTCAACTACAAGGCAGCAAAACCGGCCAAAAATTGAATTTTCAAAAACTATAACTTGAATTTTTGTGCTCCTTTCTTGGTGACTGCAACAACTTTCAAGCTTCTACATCGTAAAGAGTGGTGCGACCGCAAACCTCGACACGCGGCATTAGTTGCCAGACGATAAATGTAAACGTATCTGACAGTAACGCTTCCATTGTGATGATTTTCACTTACGTCATTTCGAAAACAAATGTAGAAAACGTTAGGTTTTTTGCTGTTTTTACTACACATTACCACTTCTCGCATTTTCTCGTGTAATGTGGCTGCCAGAGTTCGGTTCATGCAAAATCTTAATATCCTAGGTCAACTACAAGGCAGCAAAACCGGCCAAAAACTGAAATTTCAAAAACTAAAACTTGAATTTCTGTGCTCCTTTCTTGGTGACTGCAACAACTTAGAAGCTTCGACTTCGTACAGTGTGTTGCGACCGCAAACCTCGACGCGCGGCATTAGTTGCCAGACGATAAATGTAAACGTTTCCGAGAGAAATGCGTCCAATGTGAAGATTTTCAGTTACGTCGATACGAAAACAATGTAGAAAACGTTATGTTTTCTGCGGTTTTTACTACGAATTACCACTTCTCGCTTTTTTTCGTGTAATGTGGCTGCCAGAGTTCGGTTCATGTCAAATTTTAAGGTCTTAGGTCAACTACAACGCAGCAAAACCGGCCAAAAACTGAATTTTCAAAAACTAAACCGTGAATTTCTGAGCCCCTTTCTTAGTGACTGTAACAAGTTAGAGGCTTCTACTTCGTACAGAGTGGTGCGACGGCAAACCTCATCTCGCGGCATTAGTTGCCAGACGATAAATGTAAACGTTTCCGAGAGAAATGCGTCCATTGTGAAGATTTCCAGTTGCCTCATTTCGAAAACAAATGTAGAAAACGTTAGGTTTTATGCGGTTTTTACTAAGCATTACCACTTCTCGCTTCTTCTCGTGTAATGTGGTTGCCAGGGTTCGCATCATGCTAAATCTTAAGGTCCTAGGTCAACTACAAGGCAGCAATATCGGCCAAATATTGAATTTTCAAAAACTAAAACTAGAATTTCTGGCTCCTTTGTTGCTGACTGCAACAACTTAGAAGTATCTACTTCGTACAGAGTGGTGCGACCGCAAACCTCATCACGCGGCATTAGTTGCCAGACGATAAATGTAAACGTTTCACAGAGTAAAGCGTCCAATGTGAATATTTCCAGTTACGTCACTTCGAAAACAAATGTAGAAAACGTTAGGTTTGCTGCGGGGTTTTTACTACGCATTACCACTTCTCGCTTTTTCTCGTGTAATGTGGCTGCCAGGGTTCGGTTCATGCAAAATCTTAAGGTCCTAGGTCAACAACAAGGAAGCAATACCGGCCAAATATTGAATTTTCAAAAACTTAAACTTGAATTTCTGTGCTCCTTTCTTGGTGACTGCAACAACTTAGAAGCTTCTACTTCGTACAGAGTGGTGCGACCGCAAACCTCATCACGCGGCATTAGTTGCCAGACGATAAATGTAAGCGTTTCCGTGAGAAATGCGTCCATTGTGAAGATTCTCAGTTACGTCATTTCGAAAACAATTGTATTAAACGTTAGGATTTCTGCGGTTTTTTCTACGCATTACCACTTCTCGCTTTTACTCGTGTAATGTGGTTGCCAGGGTTCGGATCATGCTAAATCTTAAGGTCGTAGGTCAACAACAAGGAAGCAATACCGGCCAAATATCGAATTTTCAAAAACTAAAACTTGAATTTCTGTAATCCTTTCTTGGTGACTGCAACAACTTACAAGCTTCTACATCGTTCAGAGTGCTGCGACCGCAAACCTCGTCACGCGGCATTAGTTGCCAGACGATAAATGTAAACGTTTCCGAGAGAAATGCGTCCGATGTGAAGATATTCAGTTACGTCATTTCGAAAACAAATGTAGAAAACGTCATGATTTCTGCGGTTTTTACTAGGCATTACCACTAACCGCTTTTTATCGTATAATGTGGCTGCCAGGGTTCCGTTCATGCAAAATCTTAAGGTCCTAGGTCAACTACAAAGCAACAAAACCGGCCAAAAATTTAATTTTCAAAAACTAAAACTGAAATTCTGTGCTCCTTGCTTGGTGACTGAATCAACTTAGAAGCTTCTACATCGTACAGAGTGGTGCGACCGCAAACCTCGTCACGCGGCATTAGTTGCCAGACGATAAATGTAAACGTTTCCGAGAGAAATGCGTCCAATTCGCCGATTTTCAGTTACGTCATTTCAAAACAAATGTAGAAAATGTTAGGTTTTCTGCGGTTTTTACTACGCATTACCACTTCTCGCTTTTTCTCGTGTTATGTGGCTGCCAGGATTCAGTTCATGCAAATTCTTAAGGTCCTAGGTCAACTACAAGGCAACAAAAGCGGCCAAAAACTGAATTTTCCAAAACTATAACTTGAATTTCTGTGCCTCTTTCTTGGTGACTGCACAACTTAGAAGCTTGTACTTCGTACAGAGTGGTTCGAACGCAAACCTCATCACGCGGCATTAGTTGCCAGACGATAAATATAAACGTTTCCGAGAGAAATGCGTCCTATGTGAAGATTTTCAGTTGCGTCATTTCGAAAACAAATGTAGAAAACGTTAGGTTTTCTGCGGTTTTTACTACGCATTACCACTTCTCGCTTTTTCTCGTGAAATGTGGCAGCCATGGTTCGGTTCATGCAAAATCTTAATATCCTAGGTCAACTACAAGGCAGCAAAACCGGCCAAAAACTGAAATTTCAAAAACTAAAACTTGAATTTCTGTGCTCCTTTCTTGGTGACTGCAACAACTTAGAAGCTTCTACTTCGTACAGAGTGGTGCGACCGCAAACCTCGTCACGCGGCATTAGTTGCCAGACGATAAATGTAAACGTTTCCGAGAGAAATGCGTCCAATATGACTATTTTCAGTTACGTCATTATGAAAACAAATGTATAAAACGTTAGGTTTTCTGCGGTTCTTAATACACATTACCACTTCTCGCTTTTTCTCGTGTAATGTGGCTGCCAGAGTTCGGTTCATGTCAAATTTTAAGGTCTTAGGTCAACTACAACGCAGCAAAACCGGCCAAAAACTGAATTTTCAAAAACTAAACCGTGAATTTCTGAGCCCCTTTCTTAGTGACTGTAACAAGTTAGAAGCTTCTACTTCGTACAGAGTGGTGCGACCGCAAACCTCATCTCGTGGCATTAGTTGCCAGACCATAAATGTAAACGTTTCCGAGAGAAATGCGTCCAATATGACGATTTTCAGTTACGTCATTAGGAAAACAAATGTAGAAAAACGTTAGGATTTCTGGGGTTTTTGCTACGCATTACCACTTCTCCCTTTTTCTCGTGTAATGTGGCTGCCAGGATTCGGTTCATGCAAAATCTTAAAGTCCTAGGTCAACTACAAGACAGCTAAACCGGCCAAAAATTGAATTTTCAAAAACTAAAACTTGAATTTCTGTGCTCCTTTCTTAGTGACTGCAACAACTTAGAAGCTTCTACTTCGTACAGAGTGATGCGACCTCAAACGTCGTCACGCACTATTAGTTGCCAGACGATAAATGTAAACGTTTCCGAGAGAAATGCGTCCATTGTGACGATTTTCAGTTACGTCATTTCGAAAACAAATGTAGAAATCGTTAGGTTTTTTGTTGTTTTTACTACACATTACCACTTCTCGCATTTTCTCGTGTAATGTGGCTGCCAGAGATCGGTTCATGCAAAATCTTAATTTCCTAGGTGAATTACAAGGCAGCAAAACCGGCCAAAAATTGAATTTTCAGAAACTAAAACTTGGAATACTGTGCTCCTTTCTTGGTGACTGAAACAACTTAGAAGCTTCTACTTCGTACAGAGTGGTGCGACCGCAAACAGTGTCACGCGGCATTAGTTGCCAGACGATAAATGTAAACGTTTCCGAGAGAAATGCGTCCAATGTGACGATTTCCAGTTACGGCATTTCGAAAAGAAGTGTAGAAAACGTTAGGTTTGCTGCCGTTTTTACTAGGCATTACCACTTATCGCTTTTTCCCGTTTAATGTGGCTGCCAGGGTTCGGTTCATGCAAAATCTTAAGGTCCTAGGTCTACTACAAGGCAGCAAAAGCGGCCAAAAACTGAATTTTCAAAAACTAAAACTTGAATTTCTGTGCCTCTTTCTTGGTGACTGCACAACTTAGAAGCTTCTACTTCGTACAGAGTGGTGCGATCGCAAACCTCATCACGCGGCATTAGTTGCCAGACGATAAATATAAACGTTTCCGAGAGAAATGCCTCGTATGTGAAGATTTTCAGTTACGTCATTTCGAAAACAAATGTAGAAAATGTTAGGTTTTCTGCGGTTTTTACTACGCATTACCACTTCTCGCTTTTTCTCGTGAAATGTGGCTGCCAGGGTTCGGTTCATGCAAAATCTTAATATCCTAGGTCAACAACAAGGCAGCAAAACTGGCCAAAAATTGAATTTTCAAAAACTAAAACTTGAATTTCTGTGCTCCTTTCTTGGTGACTGCAACAACTTACAAGCTTCTACATCGTACAGAGTGGTGCGACCGAAGACCTCGTCACGCAGCATTAGTTGCCAGACGATAAATGTAAACGTATCTGACAGTAATGCGTCCATTGCGAAGATTTTCACTTATGTCATTTCGAAAACAATTGTAGAAAACGTTAGGTTTTTTGCTGTTTTTACTACACATTACCACTTCTCGCTTTTTCTCGTGTAATGTGGCTGCCAGAGTTCGGTTCATGCAAAATCCTATGTCAACTACAAGGTAGCAAAACCGGCCAAAAATTGTTCAAAAACTAAAACTTGAATTTCTGTGCTTCTTTCTTGGTGACTGCAACAACTTAGAAGCTTCTACTTCGTACAGAGTGGTGCGACCGCAAACCTCGTCACGCGGCATTAGTAGCCAGACGATAAATGTAAACGTTTCCGAGAGAAATGCGTCCAATGTGACGATTTCCAGTTACGTCATTTCGAAAATAAATGTAGAAAACGTTAGGTTTTCTGCGGTTTTTAATACGCATTACCACTTCTCGCTTTTTCTCGTGAAATGCGGTTGCCAGGGTTCGGTTCATGCATAATCTTAATTTCCTAGGCCGATTACAAGGCAGCAAAACCGGCCAAATATTGAATTTTCAAAAACTAAAACTAGAATTTCTGGCTCCTTTGTTGCTGACTGCAACAACTTAGAAGTTTCTACTTCGTACAGAGTGGTGCGACGGCAAACCTCGTCACGCGGCGTTAGTTGCCAGACGATAAATGTAAACTTTTCTGAGAGTAAAGCGTCCAATGTGACGATTTCCAGTTACGTCATTTCGAAAACAAATGTAGAAAACGTTAGTTTTTTTGCTGTTTTTACTACACATTACCACTTCTCGCTTTTCCTCGTGTAATGTGGCTGCCAGAGTTCGGTTCATGCTAAATCTTAAGGTCCTAGGTCAACTACAAGGCAGCAAAACCGGCCAAAAATTGAATTTTCAAAAACTAAAACTTGAATTTCTGTGCTCCTTTCTCGGTGACTGCAACAACTTACAAGCTTCTACCTCGTATAGAGTGGTGCGACCGCAAACCTCATCACGCGGCAATAGTTGCCGCACGATAAATGTAAACGTTTCCGAGAGAAATGCGTCCAATGTGACGATTTCCAGTTACGTCATTTCGAAAATAAATGTAGAAAACGTTAGGTTTTCTGCGGTTTTTGATACGCATTACCACTTCTCGCTTTTTCTCGTGAAATGCGGTTGCCCTGGTTCGGTTCATGCATAATCTTAATTTCCTAGGCCGATTACAAGGCAGCAAAACCGGCCAAAAATTGAATTTTCAAAAACTAAAACTTGGAATACTGTGCTCCTTTCTCGGTGACTGCAACAACTTAGAAGCTTCTACCTCGTACAGAGTGGTGCGACCGCAAACCTCATCACGCGGCATTAGTTGCCAGACGATAAATGTAAACGTTAACGGGAGAAATGCGTCCAATGTGACGATTTCCAGTTACGTCATTTCGAAAATAAATGTAGAAAACGTTAGGTTTTCTGCGGTTTTTACTACGCATTACCACTTCTCGCTTTTTCTCGTGAAATGCAGCTGCCAGGGTTCGGTTCATGCAAAATCTTAATTTCCTAGACCAATTACAAGACAGCAAAACCAGCCAAAAATTTAATTTTCAAAAACTAAAACTAGAATTTCTGGCTCCTTTGTTGCTGACTGCATCAACTTAGAAGTTTCTACTTCGTACTGAGTGGTGCGACCGCAAACCTCATCACGCGGCATTAGTTGCCAGACGATAAATGTAAGCGTTTCCGTGAGAAATGCGTCCATTGTGAAGATTCTCAGTTACGTCATCTTGAAAACAATTGTATAAAACGTTAGGTTTTCTGCGGTTTTTTCTACGCATTACCACTTCTCGCTTTTTCTCGTGTCTTGTGGTAGCCAGGGTTCGGATCATGCTAAATTATAAGGTCGTAGGTCAACAACCAGGAAGCAATAGCGGCCAAATATTGAATTTTCAAAAACTAAAACTTGAATTTCTGTGCTCTTTTCTTGGTGACTGCAACAACTTACAAGCTTCTTCATCGTACAGAGTGGTGCGACCGCAAACCTCGTCACGCGGCATTAGTTGCCAGACAATAAATGTAAACGTATCTGACAGTAATGCGTCCATTGTGAAGATTTTCACTTACGTCATTTCGAAAACAAGTGTAGAAATCGTTAGGTTTTCTGCGGTTTTTACTACGCATTACCAGTTCTCGCTTTTTCTCGTGTTATGTGGCTGCCAGGGTTCAGTTCATGCAAATTCTTAAGGTCCTAGGTCAACTACAAGGCAACAAAAGCGGCCAAAAACTGAATTTTCCATAACTATAACTTGAATTTCTGTGCCTCTTTCTTGGTGACTGCACAACTTAGAAGCATCTACTTCGTACAGAGTGGTCCGATCGCAAACCTCATCACGCGGCATTAGTTGCCAGACGATAAATATAAACGTTTCCGAGAGAAATGCGTCCTATGTGAAGATTTTCAGTTACGTCATTTCGAAAACAAATGTAGAAAACGTTAGGTTTTCTGTGGTTTTTACTACGCATTACCAGTTCTCGCTTTTTCTCGTGAAATGTGGCAGCCAGGGTTCGGTTCATGCAAAATCTTAATATCCTAGGTCAACTACAAGGCAGCAAAACCGGCCAAAAACTAAAATTTCAAAAACTAAAACTTGAATTTCTGTGCTCCTTTCTTGGTGACTGCAACAACTTAGAAGCTTCGACTTCGTACAGTGTGTTGCGACCGCAAACATCGACACGCAGCATTAGTTGCCAGACGATAAATGTAAACGTTTCCGGGAGAAATGCGTCCAATGTGACGATTTCCAGTTACGTCATTTCGAAAACAAATGTATAAAACGTTAGGTTTTCTGCGGTTTTTACTACGCATTACCATTTCTCGCCTTTCCTCGTGTAATGTGGCTGCCAGAGTTCGGTTCATGCAAATTCTTAAGGTCATATGTCAACTACAAGGCAGCAAAAGCGGCCATAAACTGAATTTTTATAAACTGAAACTTGAATTTCTGTGCCCCCTGCTTGGTGACTGCAACAACTTAGAAGCTTCTACTTCGTACAGAGTGGTGCGACCGCAAACCTCGTCACGCGGCATTAGTTGCCAGACGATAAATGTAAACGTTTCCGAGAGAAATGCGTCCAATATGACTATTTTCAGTTACGTCATTATGAAAACAAATGTAGAAAACGTTAGGTTTTCTGCGGTTCTTAATACACATTACCACTTCTCGCTTTTTCTCGTGTAATGTGGCTGCCAGAGTTCGGTTCATGTCAAATTTTAAGGTCTTAGGTCAACTGCAACGCAGCAAAACCGGCCAAAAACTGAATTTTCAAAAACTAAACCGTGAATTTCTGAGCCCCTTTCTTAGTGACTGTAACAAGTTAGAGGCTTCTACTTCGTACAGAGTGGTGCGACCGCAAACCTCATCTCGCGGCATTAGTTGCCAGACGATAAATGTAAACGTTTCCGAGAGAAATGCGTCCAATATGACGATTTTCAGTTACGTCATTAGGAAAACAAATGTAGAAAACGTTAGGATTTCTGCGGTTTTTGCTACGCATTACCACTTCTCGCTTTTTCACGTGTAATGTGGCTGCCAGAGTTGGGTTCATGCAAAATCTTAAGGGCCTAGGTCAACTACAAGTCAGCAAAACAGGGCCAAAAATTGAATTTTTGAAAAACTAAAACTTGAATTTCTGTGCTCCTTTCTTGGTTACTGCAACAACTTAGAAGCTTCTACTTCGTACAGAGTGATGCGACCTCAAACGTCGTCACGCACCATTAGTTGCCAGACGATAAATGTAAACGTTTCCGAGAGAAATGCGTCCATTGTGACGATTTTCAGTTACGTCATTTCGAAAACAAATGTAGAAAACGTTAGGTTTTTTGTTGTTTTTACTACACATTATCACTTCTCGCATTTTCTCGTTTAATGTGGCTGCCAGAGTTCGGTTCATGCAAAATCTTAATTTCCTAGGTCCATTACAAGGCAGAAAAACCGGCCAAAAATTGAATTTTCAGAAACTAAAACTTGGAATACTGTGTTCCTTTCTTGGTGACTGAAACAACTTAGAAGCTTCTACTTCGTACAGAGTGGTGCGACCGCAAACAGTGTCACGCGGCATTAGTTGCCAGACGATAAATGTAAATGTTTCCGAGAGATATGCGTCCAATGTGACGATTTCCAGTTACGGCATTTCGAAAAGAAGTGTAGAAAACGTTAGGTTTGCTGCGGTTTTTACTAGGCATTACCACTTATCGCTTTTTCTCGTTTAATGTGGCTGCCAGGGTTCGGTTCATGCAAAATCTTAAGGTCCTAGGTCAACTACAAGGCAGCAAAAGCGGTCAAAAACTGAATTTTCAAAAACTAAAACTTGAATTTCTGTGCCACTTTCTTGGTGACTGCAACAATTTAGAAGATTTTACTTCGTAGAGAGTGGTGCGACCGCAAACATCGTCACGCTGCATTAGCTGCCAGACGATAATTGTAAACGTTTCCGAGAGAAATGCGTCCATTGTGAAGATTTCCAGTTGCGTCATTTCGAAAACAAATGTAGAAAACGTTAGGTTTTCTGCGGTTTTTACTAAGCATTACCACTTCTCGCTTTTTCTCGTGTAATGTGGTTGCCAGGGTTCGCATCATGCTAAATCTTAAGGTCCTAGGTCAACTACAAGGCAGCAATATCGGCCAAATATTGAATTTTCAAAAACTAAAACTAGAATTTCTGGCTCCTTTGTTGCTGACTGCAACAACTTACAAGCTTCTACATCGTTCAGAGTGCTGCGACCGCAAACCTCGTCACGCGGCATTAGTTGCCAGACGATAAATGTAAACGTTTCCGAGAGAAATGCGTCCGATGTGAAGATATTCAGTTACGTCATTTCGAAAACAAACGTAGAAAACGTCAGGATTTCTGCGGTTTTTACTAGGCATTACCACTTCTCGCTTTTTCTCGTGTAATGTGGCTGCCAGGGTTCCGTTCATGCAAAATCTTAAAGTCCTAGGTCAACTACAAAGCAGCAAAACCGTTCAAAAATTTAATTTTCAAAAACTAAAACTGAAATTCTGTGCTCCTTGCTTGGTGACTGAAACAACTTAGAAGCTTCTACATCGTACAGAGTGGTGCGACCGCAATCCTCGTCACGCGGCATTAGTTGCCAGACGATAAATGTAAACGTTTCCGAGAGAAATGCGTCCAATTCGACGATTTTCAGTTACGTCATTTCGAAAACAAATGTATAAAACGTTAGGTTTTCTGCGGTTTTTACTACGCATTACCATTTCTCGCTTTTTCTCGTGTAATGTGGCTGCCAGAGTTCGATTCATGCAAATTCTTAAGGTCATATGTCAACTACAAGGCAGCAAAACCGGCCAAAAACTGAATTTTTATAAACTGAAACTTGAATTTCTGTGCCCCTTGCTTGGTGACTGCAACAACTTAGAAGCTTCTACTTCGTACAGAGTGGTGCGACCGCAAACCTCGTCACGCGGCATTAGTTGCCAGACGATAAATGTAAACGTTTCCGAGAGAAATGCGTCCAATATGACTATTTTCAGTTACGTCATTACGAAAACAAATGTAGAAAACGTTAGGTTTTCTGCGGTTCTTAATACACATTACCACTTCTCCCTTTTTCTCGTGTAATGTGGCTGCCAGGATTCGGTTCATGCAAAATCTTAAAGTCCTAGGTCAACTACAAGGCAGCTAAACCGGCCAAAAATTGAATTTTCAAAAACTAAAACTTGAATTTCTGTGCTCCTTTCTTGGTGACTGCAACAACTTAGAAGCCTATACTTCGTACAGAGTGGTGCGACCGCAGACCTCGTCACGCGGCAAAAGTTGCCGCACGATAAATGTAAACGTTTCCGAGAGAAATGCGTCCATTGTGACGATTTTTAGTTACGTCATTTCGAAAACAAATGTAGAAAATGTTAGGTTTTCTGTGGTTTTTACTACGCATTACCACTTCTCGCTTTTTTTCGTGTAATGTGGCTGCCAGAGTTGGGTTCATGCAAAATCTTAAGGGCCTAGGTCAACTACAAGTCAGCAAAACAGGGCCAAAAATTGAATTTTGAAAACTAAAACTTGAATTTCTGTGCCTCTTTCTTGGTGACTGCATCAACTTAGAAGCTTCTACTTCGTACAGAGTGATGCGACCTCAAACGTCGTCACGCACCATTAGTTGCCAGACGATAAATGTAAACGTTTCCGAGAGAAATGCGTCCATTGTGACGATTTTCAGTTACGTCATTTCGAAACAAATGTAGAAATCGTTAGGTTTTTTGTTGTTTTTACTACACATTACCACTTCTCGCATTTTCTCGTGTAATGTGGCTGCCAGAGTTCGGTTCATGCAAAATCTTAATTTCCTAGGTCAGTTACAAGGCAGAAAAACCGGCCAAAAATTGAATTTTCAGAAACTAAAACTTGGAATACTGTGCTCCTTTCTTGGTGACTGAAACAACTTAGAAGCTTCTACTTCGTACAGAGTGGTGCGACCGCAAAAAGTGTCACGCGGCATTAGTTGCCAGACGATAAATGTAAACGTTTCCGAGAGAAATGCGTCCAATGTGACGATTTCCAGTTACGGCATTTCGAAAAGAAGTGTAGAAAACGTTAGGTTTGCTGCGGTTTTTACTAGGCATTACCACTTATCGCTTTTTCCCGTTTAATGTGGCTGCCAGGGTTCGGTTCATGCAAAATCTTAAGGTCCTAGGTCAACTACAAGGCAGCAAAAGCGGCCAAAAACTGAATTTTCAAAAACTAAAACTTGAATTTCTGTGCCTCTTTCTTGGTGACTGCACAACTTAGAAGCTTCTACTTCGTACAGAGTGGTGCGATCGCAAACCTCATCACGCAGCATTAGTTGCCAGACGATAAATATAAACGTTTCCGAGAGAAAAGCGTCCTATGTGAAGATTTTCAGTTACGTCATTTCGAAAACAAATGTAGAAAACGTTAGGTTTTCTGCAGTTTTTACTACGCATTACCACTTCTCGCTTTTTCTCGTGAAATGTGGCTGCCAGGGTTCGGTTCATGCAAAATCTTAATATCCTAGGTCAACAACAAGGCAGCAAAACTGGCCAAAAATCGAATTTTCAAAAACTACAACTTGAATTTCTGTGCTCTTTTCTTGGTGACTGCAACAACTTACAAGCTTCTACATCGTACAGAGTGGTGCGACCGAAGACCTCGTTACGCAGCATTAGTTGCCAGGCGATAAATGTAAACGTATCTGACAGTAATGCGTCCATTGCGAGGATTTTCACTTGTGTCATTTGGAAAACAAATGTAGAAAATGTTAGGTTTTTTGCTGTTTTTACTACACATTACCACTTCTCGCTTTTTCTCGTGTAATGTGGCTGCCAGAGTTCGGTTCATGCAAAATCCTAGGTCAACTACAAGGTTGCAAAACCGGCCAAAAATTGTTCAAAAACTAAAACTTGAATTTCTGTGCTTCTTTCTTGGTTACTGCAACAACTTAGAAGCTTCTACTTCGTACAGAGTGGTGCGACCGCAAACCTCGTCACGCGGCATTAGTAGCCAGACGATAAATGTAAACGTTTCCGAGAGAAATGTGTCGGATGTGAAGATATTCAGTTACGTCATTTCGAAAACAAATGTAGAAACCGTCAGGATTTCTGCGGTTTTTACTAGGCATTACCACTCCTCGCTTTTTCTCGTGTAATGTGGCTGCCAGGGTTCGGTTCATGCAAAATATTAAGGTCCTAGGTCAAATACAAAGCAGCAAAACCGGCCACAAATAGAATTTTCAAATACTAAAACTGAATTTCTGTTCTCCTTCCTTGGTGACTGAGACAACATAGAAGCTTCTACATCGTACAGAGTGGTGCGACCGCAAACCTCGTCACGCGGCATTAGTTGCCAGACGATAAATGTAAACGTTTCCGAGAGAAATGGGTCCAATGTGACGATTTTCAGTTACGTCATTTCGAAAACAAATGTGGAAAACGTTAGGTTTTCCGCGGTTTTTACTACGCATTACCACTTCTCGCTTTTTCTCGTGAAATGTGGCAGCCAGGGTTCGGTTCATGCAAAATCTTAATATCCTAGGTCAACTACAATGCAGCAAAACCGGCCAAAAATTGAATTTTCAAAAACTAAAACTTGAATTTCTGTGCTCCCTTCATGGTGACTGCAACAACTTTCAAGCTTCTACATCGTACAGAGTGGTGCGACCGCAAACCTCGTCAGGCGGCATTAGTTGCCAGACGATAAATGTAAACGTATCTGACAGTAATGCTTCCATTGTGATGATTTTCAGTTACGTCATTTCGAAAACAAATGTAGAAAACGTTAGGTTTTTTGCTGTTTTTAATACACATTACCACTTCTCGCATTTTATCGTGTAATAAGGCTGCCAGAGTTCGGTTAATGCAAAATCTTAAGGTCCTAGGTCAACTACAATGCAGCAATATCGGCCAAATATTGAATTTTCAAAAACTAAAACTTGAATTTCTGTGCTCCTTTCTTGGTGACTGCAACAACTTACAAGCTTCTACCTCGTACAGAGTGGTGCGACCGCAAACCTCATCACGCGGCATTAGTTACCAGACGATAAATGTAAACGTTAACTGGAGAAATGCGTCCAATGTGACGATTTCCAGTTACGTCATTTCGAAAATAAATGTAGAAAACGTTAGGTTTTCTGCGGTTTTTAATACGCATTACCACTTCTCGCTTTTTCTCGTGAAATGCGGCTGCCAGGGTTCGGTTCATGCAAAATCTTAATTTCCTAGGCCAATTACAAGGCAGCAAAACCGGCCAAAAATTTAATTTTCAAAAACTAAAACTTGGAATACTGTGCTCCTTTCTTGGTGACTGAAACAACTTAGAAGCTTCTACTTCGCACAGAGTGGTGCGCCCGCAAACAGTGTCACGCGGCATTAGTTGCCAGACGGTAAATGTAAACGTTTCCGAGAGAAATGCGTCCAATGTGACGATTTCCAGTTACGGCATTTCGAAAAGAAGTGTAGAAAACGTTAGGTTTGCTGCGGTTTTTACTAGGCATTACCACTTATCGCTTTTTCTCGTGTAATGTGGCTGCCAGAGTTCGGTTCATCCAAAATCTTAAGGTCCTAGGTCAACTACAAGGCAGCAAAAGCGGCCAAAAACTGAATTTTCAAAAACTAAAACTTGAATTTCTGTGCCACTTTCTTGGTGACTGCAACAATTTAGACGCTTTTACTTCGTAGAGAGTGGTGCGACCGCAAACATCGTCAAGCGGCATTAGCTGCCAGACGATAATTGTAAACGTTTCCGAGAGAAATGCGTCCATTGTGAAGATTTCCAGTTGCTTCATTTCGAAAACAAATGTAGAAAACGTTAGGTTTGCTGCGGTTTTTACTACGCATTCCCACTTCTCGCTTTTTCTTGTGTAATGTGGTTGCCAGGGTTCGCATCATGCTAAATCTTAAGGTCCTAGGTCAATTACAAGGCAGCAATATCGGCCAAATATTGAATTTTCAAAAACTAAAATTAGAATTTCTGGCTCCTTCGTTGCTGACTGCAACAACTTAGAAGCTTCTACTTCGTACAGAGTGGTGCGACCGCAAACCCCATCACGCGGCATTAGTTGCCAGACGATAAATGTAAACGTTTCACAGAGTAAAGCGTCCAATGTGACGATTTCCAGTTACGTCATTTCGAAAACAAATGTAGAAAACGTTAGGTTTGCTGCGGTTTTTACTACGCATTACCACTTCTCATTTTTTTCTCGTGTAATGTGGCTGCCAGGGTTCGGTTCATGCAAAATCTTAAGGTCCTAGGTCAACCACAAGGAAGCAATAGCGGCCAAATATTGAATTTTCAAAAACTAAAACTTGAATTTCTGTGCTCCTTTCTTGGTGACTGCAACAACTTACAAGCTTCTTCATCGTACAGAGTGGTGCGACCGCAAACCTCGTCACGCGGCATTAGTTGCCAGACGATAAATGTAAACGTATCTGACAGTAATGCGTCCATTGTGAAGATTTTCACTTACGTCATTTCGAAAACAAATGTAGAAATCGTTAGGTTTTTTGCTGTTTTCACTACACATTCCCACTTCTCGCATTTTCTCGTGTAATGTGGCTGCCAGAGGTCGGTTCATGCAAAATCTTAAGGTCCTAGGTCAACTAGAAGGCAGCAAAACCGGCCAAAAATTGTTCAAAAACTAAAACTTGAATTTCTGTGCTCCTTTCTTGGTGACTGCAACAACTTAGAAGCTTCTACTTCGTACAGAATGGTGCGACCGCAAGCCTCGTCACGCGGCATTAGTTGCCAGACGATAAATGTAAACGTTTCCGAGAGTAATGCGTCCGATGTGAAGATATTCAGTTACGTCATTTCGAAAACAAATGTAGAAAACGTCAGGATTTCTGCGGTTTTTACTAGGCATTACCACTTCTCGCTTTTTCTCGTGTAATGTGGCTGCCAGGGTTCGGTTCATGCAAAATCTTAAGGTCCTAGGTCAACTACAAGGCAGCAAAACCGGCCAAAAATTTAATTTTCATAAACTAAAACTGAAATTCTGTGCTCCTTGCTTGGTGACTGAAACAACTTAGAAGCTTCTACATCGTACAGAGTGGTGCGACCGCAAACCTCGTCACGCGGCATTAGTTGCCAGACGATAAATGTAAACGTTTCCGAGAGAAATGCGTCCAATTCGAAGATTTTCAGTTACGTCATTTCGAAAACAAATGTAGAAAACGTTAGGTTTTCTGCGGTTTTTTACTACGCATTACCACTTCTCGCTTTTTCTCGTGAAATGTGGCAGCCAGGGTTCGGTTCATGCAAAATCTTAATATCCTAGGTCAACTACAAGGCTGCAAAACCGGCCAAAAAATGAATTTTCAAAAACTAAAATTAGAATTTCTGTGCTCCTTTCTTGGTGACTGCAACAACTTACAAGCTTCTACATCGTACAGAGTGGTGCGACCGAAGACCGCGTCACGCGGCATTAGTTGCCAGACGATAAATGTAAACGTATCTGACAGTAATGCGACCATTGAGAAGATTTTCACTTACGTCATTGCGAAAACAAATGTAGAAAACGTTAGGTTTTCTGCGGTTTTTACTACGCATTATCACTTCTTGCTTTTTCTCGTGTAATGTGGCTGCCAGGGTTCGGTTCATGCAAAATCTTAAGGTCCTAGGTCAACTACAAGGCAGCAAAACCGGCAAAAAATGAAATTTTCAAAAACTAAGACTTGAATTTCTGAGCTCCTTTCTTGGTGACTGCAACAACTTAGAAGCTTCTACTTCTTACAGAGTGGTGCGACCGCAAACCTCGTCACGCGGCATTAGTTGCCAGACGATAAATGTAAACGTTTCCGAGAGAAATGCGTCCTATGTGTTGATTTCCAGTCACGTCAATTCGAAAACAAATGTAGAAAACGTTAGGTTTTCTGCCGTTTGTACTATGCATTACCACTTCTCGCTTTTTCTCGTGTAATGTGGCTGCCATTGTTCGGTTCATGGAAAGTCTTAAGGTCCTAGGTCAACTACAAGGCTGCAAAAGCGGCCAAAAACTGAATTTTCAGAAACTAAAACTTGAATTTCTGTGCCCCTTTCTTGGTGACTGCAACAACTTAGTAACTTCTACTTCGTACAGAGTGGTGCGAAAGCAATCCTCATCACGCGGAATTAGTTGCCAGACAATAAATGTAAACGTTTTCGAGAGAAATGCGTCCATTGTGACAATTTCCAGTTGCGTCATTTCGAAAACAAGTGTAGAAAACGTTAGGTTTTCTGCGGTTTTTACTATGCATAACCACTTCTCGCTCTTACTCGTGTAATGTGGCTGGCAGGGTTCGCTTCATGCAAAATCTTAAGGTCCTAGGTCAACTACAAGGCAGCAATACCGGCCTAAAACTCAATTTTAAAATAACTAAAACTTGAAATTCGGAGCTCCTTTCTTGGTGAATGAAGCAACTTAGAAGCTTCTACTTCGTACAGAGAGGTGCGACCGCAAACATCGTCATGCGGCATTAGCTGCCAAACTACAAATGTAAACGTTTCCGAGAGAAATGCGTCCAATGTGACGATTTCCAGTTACGTCATTTCGAAAACAAATGTAGAAAACGTTAGGTTTTCTGCAGTTTTTACTACGCATTACCACTTCTCGCTTTTACTCGTGTAATGTGGCTGCCAGGGTTCGCTTCATGCAAAATCTTAAGGTCCTAGGTCAACTACAAGGCAGCAATACCGGCCCAATAATGAATTTTCAAAAACTAAAACTTGAATTTCTGTGCCCCTTTCTTGGTGACTGCAACAACTTAGAAGCTTCTACTTCGTACAGAGTGGTGCGACCGCAAACCTCGTCACGCGGCATTAGTTGCCAGACGATAAATGTAAATGTTTGCGAGAGAAATGCGTCCATTGTGACGATTTTCAGTTACGTCATTTCGAAAACAAATGTAGAAAACGTTAGGTTTTCTGCGGTTTTTACTACGCATTACCACTTCTCGCTTTTTCTCGTGTAATGTGGCTGCCAGGGTTCGGTTCATGCAAAATCTTAAGGTCCTAGGTCAACTACAAGGCAGCAATACCGGCCAAAAATTGAATTTTCATAAACCAAAACTTGAAATTCTGTGCTCCTTTCTTGGTGACTGAAACATCTTAGAAGCTTCTACTTCGTAGTGAGTGGTGCGTCCGCAACTATCGTCAAGAGGCATTAGCTGCCAGACGATAAATGTAAACGTTTCCGAGAGATATGCGTCCATTGTGACGATTTCCAGTTGCGTCATTTCGAAAACAAGTGTAGAAAACGTTAGGTTTTCTGCGGTTTTTATTATGCATTACCACTTCTCGCTTTTTCCCGTGTTATGTGGCTGCCAGTGTTCGCTTCATGAAAAATCTTAAGGTCCTAGGTCAACTACAAGGCAGCAATATCGGCCAAATATTGAATTTTCCAAAACTAAAAGTTGAATTTCTGTGCTCCTTTCTTGGTGACTGCAACAACTTAGAAGCTTATACTTCGTACAGAGTGGTGCGACCGCAAACCTCATCACGCGTCGCTGAATGCCAGACGATAAATATAAACGTTTCCGCGAAAATTGCGTCCACTGTGAAGATTTTCAGTTACGTCATTTCGAAAACAAATGTAGAAAACGTTAGGTTTTCTGCGGTTTTTACTACGCATTACCACTTCTCGCTTTTTCTCGCGTAATGTGGCTGCCAGGGTTCGGTTCATTCAAAATCTTAAGGTCCTAGGTCAACTACAAGGCAGCAAAAGCGGCCAAAAACTGAATTTTCATAAACTAAAACTTGAATTTCTGTGCCCCTCTCTTGGTGACTGCAACAACTTAGAAGCTTCTACTTCGTAAAGAGAGGTGCGACAGCAAACCTCATCACGCGGCATTAGTTGACAGACGATAGATATAAACGTTAACGAGAGAAATGCGTCCATTGTTAAGTTTTTCAGTTACGTCATTTCGAAAACAAATGTAGAAAACGTTAGGTTTTCTGCGGTTTTTACTACGCATTACCACTTCTCGCTTTTTCTCGTGCAATGCGGCTGCCAGGGTTCTGTTCATGCAAAATCCTAAGGTCCTAGGTCAACTACAAGGCAGCAAATACGGCAAAAAATTTAATTTTCAAAAACAAAAACTTGAAATTCTCTGCTCCTTTCTTGGTGACTGAAACATCTTAGAAGGTTCTACTTCGTAGAGAGTGGTGCGTCCGCAAACATCGTCACGCAGCAATAGCCGCAAGACGATAAATGTAAACGTTTCCGAGAGATATGCGTCCATTGTGACGATTTCCAGTTGCGTCATTTCGAAAACAAGTGTAGAAAACGTTAGGTTTTCTGCGGTTTTTACTACGCATTACCACTTCTCGCTTTTTCTCGTGCAATGTGGCTGCCATGGTTCGCTTCATGCAAAATCTTAAGGTCCTATGTCAAATACAAGGCTGCAATATCGGCCTAATATTGAATTTTCAAAAACTAAAACTTGAATTTCTGTTCTCCTTTCTTGGTGACTGCAAGAACTTAGAAGCTTCTACTTCATACAGAGTGGTGCTACCGCAAACCTCATCACGCGGCATTAGTTGCCAGACGATAAATGTAAACGTTTCTGAGAGATAAGCGTCCAATGTGACGATTTCCAGTTACGTCATTTCGAAAACAAATGAAGAAAACGTTAGGTGTTTTGGTGTTTTTACTACGCATTACAACTTCTCGCTTTTTCTCGTGTAATGTGGCTGCCAGGGTTCGGTTCATGCAAAATCTTAAGGCCCTGGGCCAACTACAAGGCAGCAATATCGGCCAAATTTTGAATTTCAAAAACGAAAACTAGAATTTCTGACTCCTTTGTTGCTGACTGCATCAACTTAGAAGTTTCTACTTTGTACAGAGTGGTGCGACCGCAAACGTCATCACGCTGCATTAGTTGCCAGACGATAAATGTAAACGTTAACGGGAGAAATGCGTCCAATGTGAAGATTTTCAGTTATGTCATTTCGTAAACAAATGTAGAAAACGTTAGGTTTTCTGCGGTTTTTATTACGCATTTCCACTTCTCGCTTTTTCTCGTGAACTGTGGCAGCCAGGGTTCGGTTCATGCAAAATCTTAATATCCTAAGTCAATTACAAGGCAGCAAAACCGGCCAAAAATTGAATTTTCAAAAACTAAACCTGAATTTTTGTGCTCCTTTCTTGGTGACTGCAAAAGTTTAGAAGCTTCTACTTCATACAGAGTGGTGCGACCGCAAACCTCATCACGCGGCATTAGTTGCCAGATGATAAATGTAAACGTTTCTGAGAGTAAAGCGTCCAATGTGACGATTTCCAGTTACGTCATTTCGAAAACAAATGTAGAAAACGGTAGGTGTTTTGGTGTTTTTAATACGCATTACAACTTCTCGCTTTTCTCGTGTAATGTGGCTGCCAGGGTTCGGTTCATGCAAAATCTTAAGGTCCTAGGTCAACTACAAGGCAGCAAAAGCAGCGAAAAATTGAATTTTCAAAAGCTAAAACTTGAATTTCTGTGCTCCTATCTTGGTGACTGCAACAACTTAGAAGCTTCTACGTCGTACAGAGTGGTGCGGCCGCAAACCTCGTCATGCGGCATTAGTTGCCAGACGATAAATGTAAACGTTTCCGAGAGAAATGCGTCCATTGTGACGATTTCCACTTACATCATTTCGAAAAGAAATGTAAAAAACGTTAGGTTATCTCCGGTTTTTACTACGAATTTGCACTTCTCGCTTTTTCTCGTGTAATGTGGCTGCCAGGGTTCGGTTCATGCAAAATCTTAAGGTCCTAGGTCAACTACAAGGCTGCAAAACCGGCCAAAAAATGAATTTTCAAAAACTAAAATTTGAATTTCTGTGCTCCTTTCTTGGTGACTGCAACAACTTACAAGCTTCTACATCGTACAGAGTGGTGCGACCGAAGACCTCGTCACGCGGCATTAGTTGCCAGACGATAAATGTAAACGTATCTGACAGTAATGCGTCCATTGTGAAGATTTTCACTTACGTCATTGCGAAAACAAATGTAGAAAACGTTAGGTTTTCTGCGGTTTTTACTACGCATTATCACTTCTTGCTTTTTCTCGTGTAATGAGGCTGCCAGGGTTCGGTTCATGCAAAATCTTAAGGTCCTAGGTCAACTACAAGGCAGCAAAACCGGCAAAAAATGAAATTTTCATAAACTAAAACTTGAATTTCTGTGGTCCTTTCTTGGTGACTGCAACAACTTAGAAGCTTCTACTTCTTACAGAGTGGTTCGACCGCAAACCTCGTCACGCGGCATTAGTTGCCAGACGATAAATGTAAACGTTTCCGAGAGAAATGCGTCCTATGTGTTGATTTCCAGTCACGTCAATTCGAAAACAAATGTAGAAAACGTAAGGTTTTCTGCGGTTTGTACTATGCATTACCACTTCTAGCTTTTTCTCGTGTAATGTGGCGGCCAGGGTTCGGTTCATGGAAAATCTTAAGGTCCTAGGTCAACTACAAGGCTGCAAAAGCGGCCAAAAACTGAATTTTCAAAAACTAAAACTTGAATTTCTGTGCCCCTTTCTTGGTGACTGCAACAACTTAGTAACTACTACTTTGTACAGAGTGGTGCGAAAGCAATCCTCATCACGCGGAATTAGTTGCCAGACAATAAATGTAAACGTTTCCGAGAGAAATGCGTCCATTGTGACGATTTCCAGTTGCGTCATTTCGAAAACAAGTGTAGAAAACGTTAGGTTTTCAGCGGTTTTTACTATGCATTACCACTTCTCGCTTTTACTCGTGTAATGTGGTTGCCAGGGTTCGCTTTATGCAAAATCTTAAGGTCCTAGGTCAACTACAAGGCAGCAATACCGGCCTTAAACTCAATTTTAAAAAAACTAGAACTTGAAATTCGGTGCTCCTTTCTTGGTGACTGACGCAACTTAGAAGCTTCTACTTCGTACAGAGTGGTGCGACCGCAAACATCGTCATGCGGCATTAGCTGCCAAACGACAAATGTAAACGTTTCCGAGAGAAATGCGTCCAATGTGACGATTTCCAGTTACGTCATTTCGAAAACAAATGTAGAAAACGTTAGGTTTTCTGCAGTTTTTACTACGCATTACCACTTCTCGCTTTTACTCGTGTAATGTGGCTGCCAGGGTTCGCTTCATGCAAAATCTTAAGGTCCTAGGTCAACTACAAGGCAGCAATACCGGCCCAATAATGAATTTTCAAAAACTAAAACTTGAATTTCTGTGCCCCTTTCTTGGTGACTGCAACAACTTAGAAGCTTCTACTTCGTACAGAATGGTGCGACCGCAAACCTCGTCACGCGGCATTAGTTGCCAGACGATAAATGTAAATGTTTCCGAGAGAAATGCGTCCATTGTGACGATTTTCATTTACGTCATTTCGAAAACAAATGTGGAAAACGTTAGGTTTTCTGCGGTTTTTACTACGCATTACCACTTCTCGCTTTTTCTCGTGTAATGTGGCTGCCAGGGTTCGGTTCATGCAAAATCTTAAGGTCCTAGGTCAACTAAATGGCAACAATACCGGCCAAAAATTGAATTTTCATAAACCAAAACTTGAAATTCTGTGCTCCTTTCTTGGTGACTGAAACATCTTAGAAGCTTCTACTTCGTAGTGAGTGGTGCGTCCGCAAACATCGTCAAGCGGCATTAGCTGCCAGACGATAAATGTAAACGTTTCCGAGAGATATGCGTCCATTGTGACGTTTTCCAGTTGCGTCATTTCGAAAACAAGTGTAGAAAACGTTAGGTTTTCTGCGGTTTTTACTATGCATTACCACTTCTCGCTTTTTCTCGTGTTATGTGGCTGCCAGGGTTCGCTTCATGAAAAATCTTAAGGTCCTAGGTCAACTACAAGGCAGCAATATCGGCCAAATATTGAATTTTCCAAAACTAAAAGTTGAATTTCTGTGCTCCTTTCTTGGTGACTGCAACAACTTAGAAGCTTATACTTCGTACAGAGTGGTGCGACCGCAAACCTCATCACGCGTCGTTAGTTGCCAGACGATAAATATAAACGTTTCCGCGAAAATTGCGTCCACTGTGAAGATTTTCAGTTACGTCATTTCGAAAACAAATGTAGAAAACGTTAGGTTTTCTGCGGTTTTTACTACGCATTACCACTTCTCGCTTTTTCTCGTGTAATGTGGCTGCCAGGGTTCGGTTCATGCAAAATCTTAAGGTCCTAGGTCAACTACAAGGCAGCAAAAGCGGCCAAAAACTGAATTTTCGTAAACTAAAACTTGAATTTCTGTGCCCCTCTCTTGGTGACTGCAACAACTTAGAAGCTTCTACTTCGTACAGAGTGGTGCGAACGCGAACCTCATCACGCGGCATTAGTTGCCAGGCGATAAATGTAAACGTTACCGAGAGAAATGCGTCCATTGTGAAGATTTTCAGTTACGTCATTTCGAAAGTAAATGTGGAAAACGTTAGGTTTTCTGCGGTTTTTACTACGCATTGCCACTTCTCGCTTTTTCTCATGTAATGTGGCTACCAGGGTTCGGTTCATGCAAAATCGTAAGGTCCTAGTTCAACTACAAGGCAGCAAAAGCGGCCAAAAATTGAATTATCAAAAACTGAAACTTGAATTTCTGTGCCCCTTTCTTGGTGACTGCAACAACTTAGAAGCTTCTACTTCGTACAGAGTGGTGCGACCGCAAACCTCGTCACGCGAGATTAGTTGCCAGACGATAAATGTAAGCGTCCGAGAGAAATGCGTCCATTGTGACGATTTCCACTTCCGTCATTTCGAAAAGAAATGTAAGAAACGTTAGGTTATCTGCGGTTTTTACTACGAATTTGCCCTTCTCGCTTTTTCTCGTGTAATGTGGCTGCCAGGGTTCGCTTCATGCAATATCTTAAGGCCCTAGGCCAACTACAAGGCAGCAATATCGGCCAAATATTGAATTTCAAAAACGAATACTAGAATTTCTTACTCCTTTGTTGCTGACTGCATCAACTTAGAAGTTTCTACTTTGTGCAGAGTGGTGCGACCGCAAACCGCATCACGCGGCATTAGTTGCCAGACGATAAATGTTAACGTTTCTGAGAGTAAAGCGTCCAATGTGACGATTTCCAGTTACGTCAATTCGAAAACAAATGTAGAAAACGTTAGGTTTTTTGCTGTTTTTACTACACAATATCACTTCTCGCTTTTTCTCGTGTAATGTGGCTGCCAGAGTTCGGTTCATGCAAAATCTTAAGGTCCTAGGTCAACTACAAGGCAACAAAAGCGGCCAAAAACTGAATTTTTCCAAAATTATAACTTGAATTTCTGTGCCTCTTTCTTGGTGACTGCACAACTTAGAAGCTTCTACTTCGTACAGAGTGGTGCGACCGCAAACCTCGTCACGCGAGATTAGTTGCCAGACGATAAATGTAAACGTTTCCGAGAGATATGCGACCGATTTGAAGATATTCAGTTACGTCATTTCGAAAACAAATGTAGAAAATGTTAGGTTTTCTGCGGTTTTTACTACGCATTACCACTTCTCGCTTTTTCTCGTGTAATGTGGCTGCCAGGGTTCAGTTCATGCAAATTCTTAAGGTCCTAGGTCAACTACAAGGCATCAAAAGCGGCCAAAAACTGAATTTTTCCAAAATTATAACTTGAATTTCTGTGCCTCTTTCTTGGTGACTGCACAACTTAGAAGCTTCTACTTCGTACAGAGTGGTGCGACCGCAAACCTCATCACGCGAGATTAGTTGCCAGACGATAAATGTAAACGTTAACGGGACAAATGCGTCCAATGTGAAGATTTTCAGTTATGTCATTTCGTAAACAAATGAAGAAAACGTTAGGTTTTCTGCGGTTTTTACTACGCATTACCACTTCTCGCTTTTTCTCGTGAACTGTGGCAGCCAGGGTTCGGTTCATGCAAAATCTTAATATCCTAAGTCAATTATAAGGCAGCAAAACCGGCAAAAATTGAATTTTCAAAAACTAAAACTTGAATTTTTGTGCTCCTTTCTTGGTGACTGCAAAAACTTAGAAGCTTGTGCTTCATACAGAGTGGTGCGACCGCAAACCTCATCACGCGGAATTAGTTGCCAGATGATAAATGTAAACGTTTCTGAGAGTAAAGCGTCCAATGTGACGATTTCCAGTTACGTCATTTCGAAAACAAATGTAGAAAACGTTAGGTTATTTGCTGTTTTTACTACACAATACCACTTCTCGCTTTACCTCGGTTAATGTGGCTGCCAGAGTTCATTTCATGCAAAATCTTAAGGTCCTAGGTCAACTACAAGGCAGCAAAAGCAGCGAATAATTGAATTTTCAAAAACTAAAACTTGAAATTCTGTGCTCCTTTCTTGGTGACTGCAACAACTTAGAAGCTTCTACTTCGTACAGAGTGGTGCGACCGTAAACCTCGTCACGCGGCATGAGTTGCCAGACGATAAATGTAAACGTTTCCGAGAGAAAGGCGTCCGATGTGAAGATATTCAGTTACGTCATTTCGATAACAAATGTAGAAAACGTCAGGATTTCTGCTGTTTTTACTAGGCATTACCACTTCTCGCTTTTTCTCGTGTAATGCGGCTTCCAGGGTTCGGTTCATGCAAAACCTTAAGGTCCTAGGTCAACTACAAAGCAGCAAACCCGGCCAAAAATGAATTTTCAAAAACTAAAACTGAATTTCTGTGCCCCTTTCTTGGTGACTGAAGCATCATAGAAGCTTCTACATCTTACAGAGTGGTGCGACCGCAAACCTCATCCCGCGGCATTAGTTGACAGACGATAAATATAAATGTTAACGAGAGAAATGCGTCCATTGTGAAGTTTTTCAGTTACGTCATTTCGAAAACAAATGTAGAAAACGTTAGGTTTTCTGCGGTTTTTACGACGCATTACCACTTCTCGCTTTTTCTCGTGCAATGCGGCTGCCAGGGTTCGGTTCATGCAAAATCTTAAGGTCCTAGGTCAACTACAGGCAGCAAATACGGCCAAAAATTTAATTTTAAAAAACCAAAACTTGAAATTCTGTGCCCCTTTCTTGGTGACTGAAACATCTTAGAAGGTTCTACATCGTAGAGAGTGGTGCGTCCGCAAACATCGTCACGCAGCATTAGCTGCAAGACGATAAATGTAAACGTTTCCGAGAGATATGCGTCCATTGTGACGATTTCCAGTTGCGTCATTTCGAAAACAAATGTAGAAAACGTTAGGTTTTCTGCGGTTTTTACTACGCATTACCACTTCTTGCTTTTTCTCGTGTAATGTGGCTGCCAGGGTTCGCATCATGCAAAATCTTAAGGTCCTAGGTCAACTACAAGGCAGCAATATCGGCCTAATATTGAATTTTCAAAAACTAAAACTTGAATTTCTGTGCTCCTTTCTAGGTGACTGCACAAACTTAGAAGCTTCTACTTCATACAGAGTGGTGCGACCGCAAACCTCATCACGCGGCATTAGTTGCCAGACGATAAATGTAAACATTTCTGAGTTAAGCGTCCAATGTGACGATTTCCAGTTACGTCATTTCGAAAACAAATGTAGAAAACGTTAGGTGTTTTGGTGTTTTTACTACGCATTACAACTCTCGCTTTTTCTCGTGTAATGTGACTGCCAGGGTTCGGTTCATGCCAAATCTTATGGTCCTAGGTCAACTACAAGGCAACAAAAGCAGCGAAAAATTGAATTTTCAAAAACTAAAACTTGAAATTCTGTGCTCCTTTCTTGGTGACGGAAACATCTTAGAAGCTTCTACTTCGTACAGAGTGGTGCGTCCGCAAACCTCGTCATGCGGCGTTAGTTGCCAGACGATAAATGTAAACGTTACCGAGAGAAATGCGTCCATTGTGAAGATTTCCAGTTGCGTCATTTCGAAAACAAATGTAGAAAAATTTAGGTTTTCTGCGGTTTTTACTACGCATTACAACTTCTCGCTTTTTCTCGTGTAATGTGGCTGCCAGAGTTCGGTTCATGCAAAATCTTAAGGTCCTAGGTCAACTACAAGGCAGCAAAAGCGGCAAGAAACTGAATTTTCAAAAACCAAAACTTGAATTTATGTGCCACTTTCTTGGTGACTGCAACCATTTAGAAGCTTTTACTTCGTAGAGAGTGGTGCGACCGCAAACATCGTCACGCGGCATTAGCTGCAAGACGATAATTGTAAACGTTTCCGAGAGAAATGCGCCCACTGTGAAGATTTCCAGTTGCGTCATTTCGAAAACAAATGTAGTAAATGTTAGGTTTTCTGCGGTTTTCACTAAGCATTACCACTTCTCGCTTTTTCTCGTGTAATGTGGTTGCCAGGGTTCGCATCATGCAAAATCTTAAGGTCCTAGGTCAACTACAAGGCAGCAATATCGGCCAAATACTGAATTTTCAAAAACTAAAACTAGAATTTCTGGCTCCTTTGTTGCTGACTGCAACAACTTAGAAGCTTCTACCTCGTACAGAGTGGTGCGACCGCAAACCTCATCACGCGGCATTAGTTGCCAGACGATAAATGTAAACGTTAACGGGAGAAATGCGTCCAATGTGAAGATTTTCAGTTACGTCATTTCGAAAATAAATGTAGAAAACGGAAGGTTTTCTGCGTTATTTAATACGCATTACACTTCTCGCTTTTTCTCGTGAAATGCGGCTGCCAGGGTTCGGTTCATGCAAAATCTTAATTTCCTAGGTCAATTACAAGGCAGCAAAGCCGGCCAAAAATTGAATTTTCAAAAACTAAAACTTGGAATACTGTGCTCCTTTCTTGGTGACTGAAACAACTTAGAAGCTTCTACTTCGTACAGAGTGGTGCGACCGCAAACAGTGTCACGCGGCATTAGTTGCCAGACGATAAATGTAAACGTTTCCGAGAGAAATGCGTCCAATGTGACGATTTCCAGTTACGGCATTTCGAAAACAAATGTAGAAAACGTTAGGTTTGCTGCGGTTTTTACTACGCAGTACCACCTCTCGCTTTTTCTCGTTTAATGTGGCTGCCAGGTTTCGGTTCATGCAAAATCTTAAGGTCCTAGGTCAACAACAGGGAAGCAATACCGGCCAAATATTGAATTTTCAAAAACTAAAATTGAATTTCTGTGCTCCTTTCTTGGTGAATGCAACAACTTAGAAGCTTCTACTTCGTACAGAGTGGTGCGCCCGCAAACCTCATCACGCGGCATTAGTTGCCAGACGATAAATGTATGCGTTTCCGTGAGAAATGCGTCCATTGTGAAGATTCTCAGTTACGTCATTTCGAAAACAAATGTAGAAAACGTTAGGTTTATTGCTGTATTTACTACACATTGCCACTTCTCGCATTTTCTCGTGTAATGTGGCTGCCAGAGTTCGGTTCATGCAAAATCTTAAGGTCCTAGGTCAACTACAAGGCAGCAAATCCGGCCAAAAATTGTTCAAAAACTAAAACTTGAATTTCTGTGCTCCTTTCTTGGTGACTGCAACAACTTAGAAGCTTCTACATCGTACAGAATGGTGCGACCGCAAACCTCGTCGCGCGGCATTAGTTGCCAGACGATAAATGTAAACGTTTCCGAGAGAAAGGCGTCCGATGTGAAGATATTCAGTTACGTCATTTCGAAAACGAATGTAGAAAACTTCAGGATTTTTGCGGTTTTTACTAGGCATTACCACTTCTCGCTTTTTCTCGTGTAATGTGGCTGCCAGGGTTCAGTTCATGCAAAATCTTAAGGCCCTAGGTCAATTACAAAGCAGCAAAACCGGCCAAAAATTTAATTTTTAAAAACTAAAACTGAAATTCTGTGGTCCTTGCTTGGTGACTGAAACGACTTAGAAGCTTCTACATCGCACAGAGTGGTGCGACCGCAAACCTCGTCACGCGGCATTAGTTGCCAGACGATAAATGTAAACGTTTCCGAGAGAAATGCGTCCAACTCGACGATTTTCAGTTACGCCATTTCGAAAACAAATGTCGAAAATGTTAGGTTTTCTGCGGTTTTTTATACGCATTACCACTTCTCGCTTTTTCTCGTGTTATGTGGCTGCCAGGGTTAAGTTCATGCAAATTCTTAAGGTCCTAGGTCAACTACAAGGCAACAAAAGCGGCCAAAAACTGATTTTTCCAAAACTATAACTTGAATTTCTGTGCCTCTTTCTTGGTGACTGCAACAACTTACAAGCTTCTACATCGTACAGAGTGATGCGACCGAAGACCTCGTCACGCGGCATTAGTTGCCAGACGATAAATGTAAACGTATCTGACAGTAATGCGTCCATTGCGAAGTTTTCACTTATGTCATTTCGTAAACAAATGTAGAAAACTTTAGGTTTTTTGCTGTTTTTACTACACATTACCACTTCTCGCTTTTTCTCGTGTAATGTGGCTGCCAGAGTTCGGTTCATGCAAAATCTTAATTTCCTAGGTCAATTACAAGGCAGCAAAACCGGCCAAAAATTGAATTTTCAAAAACTAAAATTTAGAATACTGTGCTCCTTTCTTGGTGACTGAAACAACTTAGAAGCTTCTACTTCGCACAGAGTGGTGCGACCGCAAACAGTGTCACGCGGCATTAGTTGCCATACGATAAATGTAAACGTTTCC
The DNA here is from genome assembly GCF_023864345.2 of Schistocerca serialis cubense. Taxonomy (NCBI): domain Eukaryota; kingdom Metazoa; phylum Arthropoda; class Insecta; order Orthoptera; family Acrididae; genus Schistocerca; species Schistocerca serialis. Next base: position 6,396,046 of record NW_026047571.1, read on the forward strand.
GAGAGAAATGCGTCCAATGTGACTATTTCCAGTTACGGCATTTCGAAAAGAAGTGTAGAAAACGTTAGGTTTGCTACGTTTTTTACTAGGCAATCCCACTTATCGCTTTTTCTCGTTTAATGTGGCTGCCAAGGTTCGGTTCATGCAAAATCTTAAGGTCCTAGGTCAACTACAAGGCAGCAAAAGCGGCCAAAAACTGAATTTTCAAAAACTAACACTTGAATTTCTGTGCTCCTTTCTCGGTGACGGCAACAACTTAGAAGCTTCTACCTCGTACAGAGTGGTGCGACCGCAAACCTCATCACGCGGCATTAGTTGCCAGACGATAAATGTAAACGTTAACGGGAGAAATCCGTCCAATGTGAAGATTTTCAGTTACGTCATTTCGAAAATAAATGTAGAAAACGTTAGGTTTTCTGATGTTTTTAATACGCATTACCACTTCTCGCTTTTTCTCGTGAAATGCGGCTGCCAGGGTTCGGTTCATGCAAAATCTTAATTTCCTAGGTCATTTACAAGGCAGCAAAACCCGTAAAAAATTGAATTTTCAAAAACTATAACTTGGAATACTGTGCTCCTTTCTTGATGACTGAAACATCTTAGAAGCTTCTACTTCGCACAGAGTGTTGCGACCGCAAACAGTATCACGCGGCATTAGTTGCCAGACGATAAATGTAAACGTTTCCGAGAGAAATGCGTCCATTGTGAAGATTTCCAGTTGCGTCACATCGAAAACAAATGTAGAAAACGTTAGGTTTTCTGCAGTTTTTACTAAGCATTACCACTTCTCGCTTTTTCTCGTGTAATGTGGTTGCCAGGGTTCGCATCATGCTAAATCTTAAGGTCCTAGGTCAACTAAAAGGCAGCAATATCGGCCAAATATTGAATTTTCAAAAACTAAAACTAGAATTTCTGGCTCCTTTGTTGCTGAATGCAACAACTTTGAAGTTTCTACTTCGTACAGAGTGGTGCAACCGCAAACCTCATCACGCGGCATTAGTTGCCAGACGATAAATGTAAACGTTTCACAGAGTAAAGCGTCCAATGTGACGATTTCCAGTTACGGCATTTCGAAAAGAAGTATAGAAAACGTTAGGTTTGCTGCGGTTTTTACTAGGCATTACCACTTATCGCTTTTTCTCGTTTAATGTGGCTGCCAGGGTTCAGTTCATGCAAAATCTTAAGGTCCTAGGTCAACTACAAAGCAGCAAAAGCAGCCAAAAACTGAATTTTCAAAAACTAAAACTTGAATTTCTGTGCCACTTTCTTGGTGATTGCAACAATTTAGAAGCTTTTACTTCGTAGAGAGTGGTGCGACCGCAAACACCGTCACGCGGCATTAGCTGCCAGACGATAATTGTAAACGTTTCCGAGAGAAATGCATCCATTGTGAAGATTTCCAGTTGCGTCATTTCGAAAACAAATGTAGAAAACGTTAGGTTTTCTGCGTTTTTTACTAAGCATTACCACTTCTCGCTTTTTCTCGTGTAATGTGGTTGCCAGGGTTCGCATCATGCTAAATCTTAAGGTCCTAGGTCAACTACAAGGCAGCAAAAGCAGCCAAAAACTGAATTTTCAAAAACTAAAACTAGAATTTCTGGCTCCTTTGTTGCTGACTGCAACAACTTAGAAGTTTCTACTTCGTACAGAGTGGTGCGACCGCAAACCTCATCACGCGGCATTAGTTGCCAGACGATAAATGTAAACGTTTCACAGAGTAAAGCGTCCAATGTGACGATTTCCAGTTACGGCATTTCGAAAAGAAGTATAGAAAACGTTAGGTTTGCTGCGGTTTTTACTAGGCATTACCACTTATCGCTTTTTCTCGTTTAATGTGGCTGCCAGGGTTCAGTTCATGCAAAATCTTAAGGTCCTAGGTCAACTACAAAGCAGCAAAAGCAGCCAAAAACTGAATTTTCAAAAACTAAAACTTGAATTTCTGTGCCACTTTCTTGGTGATTGCAACAATTTAGAAGCTTTTACTTCGTAGAGAGTGGTGCGACCGCAAACACCGTCACGCGGCATTAGCTGCCAGACGATAATTGTAAACGTTTCCGAGAGATATGCGTCCATTGTGACGATTTCCAGTTGCGTCATTTCGAAAACAAATGTAGAAAACGTTAGGTTTTCTGCGGTTTTTACTACGCATTACCACTTCTTGCTTTTTCTCGTGTAATGTGGCTGCCAGGGTTCGCATCATGCAAAATCTTAAGGTCCTAGGTCAACTACAAGGCAGCAATATCGGCCTAATATTGAATTTTCAAAAACTAAAACTTGAATTTCTGTGCTCCTTTCTAGGTGACTGCACAAACTTAGAAGCTTCTACTTCATACAGAGTGGTGCGACCGCAAACCTCATCACGCGGCATTAGTTGCCAGACGATAAATGTAAACATTTCTGAGTTAAGCGTCCAATGTGACGATTTCCAGTTACGTCATTTCGAAAACAAATGTAGAAAACGTTAGGTGTTTTGGTGTTTTTACTACGCATTACAACTCTCGCTTTTTCTCGTGTAATGTGACTGCCAGGGTTCGGTTCATGCCAAATCTTATGGTCCTAGGTCAACTACAAGGCAACAAAAGCAGCGAAAAATTGAATTTTCAAAAACTAAAACTTGAAATTCTGTGCTCCTTTCTTGGTGACGGAAACATCTTAGAAGCTTCTACTTCGTACAGAGTGGTGCGTCCGCAAACCTCGTCATGCGGCGTTAGTTGCCAGACGATAAATGTAAACGTTACCGAGAGAAATGCGTCCATTGTGAAGATTTCCAGTTGCGTCATTTCGAAAACAAATGTAGAAAAATTTAGGTTTTCTGCGGTTTTTACTACGCATTACAACTTCTCGCTTTTTCTCGTGTAATGTGGCTGCCAGAGTTCGGTTCATGCAAAATCTTAAGGTCCTAGGTCAACTACAAGGCAGCAAAAGCGGCAAGAAACTGAATTTTCAAAAACTAAAACTTGAATTTATGTGCCACTTTCTTGGTGACTGCAACCATTTAGAAGCTTTTACTTCGTAGAGAGTGGTGCGACCGCAAACATCGTCACGCGGCATTAGCTGCAAGACGATAATTGTAAACGTTTCCGAGAGAAATGCGCCCACTGTGAAGATTTCCAGTTGCGTCATTTCGAAAACAAATGTAGTAAATGTTAGGTTTTCTGCGGTTTTCACTAAGCATTACCACTTCTCGCTTTTTCTCGTGTAATGTGGTTGCCAGGGTTCGCATCATGCAAAATCTTAAGGTCCTAGGTCAACTACAAGGCAGCAATATCGGCCAAATACTGAATTTTCAAAAACTAAAACTAGAATTTCTGGCTCCTTTGTTGCTGACTGCAACAACTTAGAAGCTTCTACCTCGTACAGAGTGGTGCGACCGCAAACCTCATCACGCGGCATTAGTTGCCAGACGATAAATGTAAACGTTAACGGGAGAAATGCGTCCAATGTGAAGATTTTCAGTTACGTCATTTCGAAAATAAATGTAGAAAACGGAAGGTTTTCTGCGTTATTTAATACGCATTACACTTCTCGCTTTTTCTCGTGAAATGCGGCTGCCAGGGTTCGGTTCATGCAAAATCTTAATTTCCTAGGTCAATTACAAGGCAGCAAAGCCGGCCAAAAATTGAATTTTCAAAAACTAAAACTTGGAATACTGTGCTCCTTTCTTGGTGACTGAAACAACTTAGAAGCTTCTACTTCGTACAGAGTGGTGCGACCGCAAACAGTGTCACGCGGCATTAGTTGCCAGACGATAAATGTAAACGTTTCCGAGAGAAATGCGTCCAATGTGACGATTTCCAGTTACGGCATTTCGAAAACAAATGTAGAAAACGTTAGGTTTGCTGCGGTTTTTACTACGCAGTACCACCTCTCGCTTTTTCTCGTTTAATGTGGCTGCCAGGTTTCGGTTCATGCAAAATCTTAAGGTCCTAGGTCAACAACAGGGAAGCAATACCGGCCAAATATTGAATTTTCAAAAACTAAAATTGAATTTCTGTGCTCCTTTCTTGGTGAATGCAACAACTTAGAAGCTTCTACTTCGTACAGAGTGGTGCGCCCGCAAACCTCATCACGCGGCATTAGTTGCCAGACGATAAATGTATGCGTTTCCGTGAGAAATGCGTCCATTGTGAAGATTCTCAGTTACGTCATTTCGAAAACAAATGTAGAAAACGTTAGGTTTATTGCTGTATTTACTACACATTGCCACTTCTCGCATTTTCTCGTGTAATGTGGCTGCCAGAGTTCGGTTCATGCAAAATCTTAAGGTCCTAGGTCAACTACAAGGCAGCAAATCCGGCCAAAAATTGTTCAAAAACTAAAACTTGAATTTCTGTGCTCCTTTCTTGGTGACTGCAACAACTTAGAAGCTTCTACATCGTACAGAATGGTGCGACCGCAAACCTCGTCGCGCGGCATTAGTTGCCAGACGATAAATGTAAACGTTTCCGAGAGAAAGGCGTCCGATGTGAAGATATTCAGTTACGTCATTTCGAAAACGAATGTAGAAAACTTCAGGATTTTTGCGGTTTTTACTAGGCATTACCACTTCTCGCTTTTTCTCGTGTAATGTGGCTGCCAGGGTTCAGTTCATGCAAAATCTTAAGGCCCTAGGTCAATTACAAAGCAGCAAAACCGGCCAAAAATTTAATTTTTAAAAACTAAAACTGAAATTCTGTGGTCCTTGCTTGGTGACTGAAACGACTTAGAAGCTTCTACATCGCACAGAGTGGTGCGACCGCAAACCTCGTCACGCGGCATTAGTTGCCAGACGATAAATGTAAACGTTTCCGAGAGAAATGCGTCCAACTCGACGATTTTCAGTTACGCCATTTCGAAAACAAATGTCGAAAATGTTAGGTTTTCTGCGGTTTTTTATACGCATTACCACTTCTCGCTTTTTCTCGTGTTATGTGGCTGCCAGGGTTAAGTTCATGCAAAGTCTTAAGGTCCTAGGTCAACTACAAGGCAACAAAAGCGGCCAAAAACTGATTTTTCCAAAACTATAACTTGAATTTCTGTGCCTCTTTCTTGGTGACTGCAACAACTTACAAGCTTCTACATCGTACAGAGTGATGCGACCGAAGACCTCGTCACGCGGCATTAGTTGCCAGACGATAAATGTAAACGTATCTGACAGTAATGCGTCCATTGCGAAGTTTTCACTTATGTCATTTCGTAAACAAATGTAGAAAACTTTAGGTTTTTTGCTGTTTTTACTACACATTACCACTTCTCGCTTTTTCTCGTGTAATGTGGCTGCCAGAGTTCGGTTCATGCAAAATCTTAATTTCCTAGGTCAATTACAAGGCAGCAAAACCGGCCAAAAATTGAATTTTCAAAAACTAAAATTTAGAATACTGTGCTCCTTTCTTGGTGACTGAAACAACTTAGAAGCTTCTACTTCGCACAGAGTGGTGCGACCGCAAACAGTGTCACGCGGCATTAGTTGCCATACGATAAATGTAAACGTTTCCGAGAGAAATGCGTCCAATGTGACTATTTCCAGTTACGGCATTTCGAAAAGAAGTGTAGAAAACGTTAGGTTTGCTACGTTTTTTACTAGGCAATCCCACTTATCGCTTTTTCTCGTTTAATGTGGCTGCCAAGGTTCGGTTCATGCAAAATCTTAAGGTCCTAGGTCAACTACAAGGCAGCAAAAGCGGCCAAAAACTGAATTTTCAAAAACTAACACTTGAATTTCTGTGCTCCTTTCTCGGTGACGGCAACAACTTAGAAGCTTCTACCTCGTACAGAGTGGTGCGACCGCAAACCTCATCACGCGGCATTAGTTGCCAGACGATAAATGTAAACGTTAACGGGAGAAATCCGTCCAATGTGAAGATTTTCAGTTACGTCATTTCGAAAATAAATGTAGAAAACGTTAGGTTTTCTGATGTTTTTAATACGCATTACCACTTCTCGCTTTTTCTCGTGAAATGCGGCTGCCAGGGTTCGGTTCATGCAAAATCTTAATTTCCTAGGTCATTTACAAGGCAGCAAAACCCGTAAAAAATTGAATTTTCAAAAACTATAACTTGGAATACTGTGCTCCTTTCTTGATGACTGAAACATCTTAGAAGCTTCTACTTCGCACAGAGTGTTGCGACCGCAAACAGTATCACGCGGCATTAGTTGCCAGACGATAAATGTAAACGTTTCCGAGAGAAATGCGTCCATTGTGAAGATTTCCAGTTGCGTCACATCGAAAACAAATGTAGAAAACGTTAGGTTTTCTGCAGTTTTTACTAAGCATTACCACTTCTCGCTTTTTCTCGTGTAATGTGGTTGCCAGGGTTCGCATCATGCTAAATCTTAAGGTCCTAGGTCAACTAAAAGGCAGCAATATCGGCCAAATATTGAATTTTCAAAAACTAAAACTAGAATTTCTGGCTCCTTTGTTGCTGAATGCAACAACTTTGAAGTTTCTACTTCGTACAGAGTGGTGCAACCGCAAACCTCATCACGCGGCATTAGTTGCCAGACGATAAATGTAAACGTTTCACAGAGTAAAGCGTCCAATGTGACGATTTCCAGTTACGGCATTTCGAAAAGAAGTATAGAAAACGTTAGGTTTGCTGCGGTTTTTACTAGGCATTACCACTTATCGCTTTTTCTCGTTTAATGTGGCTGCCAGGGTTCAGTTCATGCAAAATCTTAAGGTCCTAGGTCAACTACAAAGCAGCAAAAGCAGCCAAAAACTGAATTTTCAAAAACTAAAACTTGAATTTCTGTGCCACTTTCTTGGTGATTGCAACAATTTAGAAGCTTTTACTTCGTAGAGAGTGGTGCGACCGCAAACACCGTCACGCGGCATTAGCTGCCAGACGATAATTGTAAACGTTTCCGAGAGAAATGCATCCATTGTGAAGATTTCCAGTTGCGTCATTTCGAAAACAAATGTAGAAAACGTTAGGTTTTCTGCGTTTTTTACTAAGCATTACCACTTCTCGCTTTTTCTCGTGTAATGTGGTTGCCAGGGTTCGCATCATGCTAAATCTTAAGGTCCTAGGTCAACTACAAGGCAGCAATATCGGCCAAATATTGAATTTTCAAAAACTAAAACTAGAATTTCTGGCTCCTTTGTTGCTGACTGCAACAACTTAGAAGTTTCTACTTCGTACAGAGTGGTGCGACCGCAAACCTCATCACGCGGCATTAGTTGCCAGACGATAAATGTAAACGTTTCACAGAGTAAAGCGTCCAATGTGACGATTTCCAGTTACGTCATTTCGAAAACAAATGTAGAAAACGTTAGGTTTGCTGCTGTTTTTACTACGCATTACCACTTCTCGCATTTTCTCGTGTAATGTGGCTTCCAGAGTTCGGTTCATGCAAAATCTTAAGGTCCTAGGTCAACTACAAGGCAGCAATATCGGCGTAATATTGAATTTTCTAAAACTAAAACCAGAATTTCTGACTTCTTTGTTGCTGACTGCAACAACTTAGAAGTTTCTACTTCGTACAGAGTGGTGCGACCGCAAAACTCATTACGCGGCATTAGTTGCCAGACGATAAATGTAAACGTTTATGAGAGTAAAGTGTCCAATGTGACGATTTCCAGTTACGTCATTTCGAAAACAAATGTAGAAAACGTTAGTTTTTTTGCTGTGTTTACTACACATTACCACTTCTCGCCTTTCCTCGTGTAATGTGGCTGCCAGAGTTCGGTTAATGCTAAACCTTAAGGTCCTAGGTCAACTTCAAGGCAACAAAACCGGCCAAAAATTGAATTTTCAAAAACTAACACTTGAATTTCTGTGCTCCTTTCTCGGTGACTGCAACAACTTAGAAGCATCTACCTCGTACAGAGTGGTGCGACCGCAAACCTCATCACGCGGCATTAGTTGCCAGACGATAAATGTAAACGTTAACGGGAGAATCCCGTCCAATGTGAAGATTTTCAGTTACGTCATTTCGAAAATAAATGTAGAAAACGTTAGGTTTTCTGAGGTTTTTATTACGCATTACCACTTCTCGCTTCTTCTCGTGAAATGCGGCTGCCAGGGTTCGGTTCATGCAAAATCTTAATTTCCTAGTTCAATTACAAGGCAGCAAAACCCGTAAAAAATTGAATTTTCAAAAACTATAACTTGGAATACTGTGCTCCTTTCTTGGTGACTGAAACAACTTAGAAGCTTCTACTTCACACAGAGTGGTGCGACCGCAAACAGTATCACGCGGCATTAGTGGCCAGACGATAAATGTAAACGTTTCCGAGAGAAATGCGTCCAATGTGACGATTTCCAGTTACGGCATTTCGAAAAGAAGTGTAGAAAACGTTAGGTTTGCTGCGGTTTTTACTACGCATTACCACTTCTCGCTTTTTCTCGTTTAATGTGGCTGCCAGGGTTCGGTTCATGCAAAAACTACAAGGCAGCAAAAGCGGCCAAAAACTGAATTTTCAAAAACTAAGACTTGAATATCTGTGCCACTTTCTTGGTGACTACAACAAATTAATGCGGATATTAATAGTGATCACAACCTTGTAATGATGAAATGCTTACTCAAACTCAAGCGATTAGAGAGAAAAACGAACAAAGTATGGAACAGAGATAACCTAAAGTCTGAAGAACTAGTGATCCCTTATGCACGGAAAACTGATGAGATGGCATCAAACATTATTCCCGGGAGTACTAACGAGGAGTGGAAACAAATCAAAGAAGGCATACATAAAGCAGCAGAAGAATTTATTGGGAAAGCCAAACCTGTAAACAGGAAAGAGTGGATAACACCTGAAATAATTTGTCTAATGGAAGAAAGAAGACTATACAAAAATGCCTCTGACGAGCAAAGCGAAAACAAATATAGAAAGCTTAGAAACCAAATAAACAGAGAATCTAGGAAAGCAAAAGAAAATTACCTCAACAGCATTTGTAAAGAGGTGGAGGAAAACATGGTTAAAGGAAAAACTGACTTGGCCTACAGAACAATAAAACAAAACTTTGCTAAACGGAAAGTAAAATCTTCAGGAACTATAAAGAACAAAGAGGGCAAGGTACTATTTGGATATGACACGCTGAAGAGATGGCAAGAATACATTGAAGAGCTATATCAAGGAGACCCTCTAACAGATAATATGATAGAATTAAGCGAAGAAGTAGAGAAAGAAGAACTAGGGGACACAATTCTGAAAGATGAATTTGAAAAAGCACTAAAAGAACTACCAGATAAGAAAGCGGCAGGTGTTGATGATATACCTTCTGAACTAATTAAGAAATCAGGAGACAAAATGAAAGCTACATTACTGCAACTCATACAGAAAATATACAAAACAGGTGAAGTTCCTGAAGACTATCAGAAATGCATCATATTCCCCATACCTAAGAAAGCATCTACTATGGACTGTGAAAACCATCGAACACTCAGTCTTCTTTCACACGCATCAAAAATTCTAATAAGAATAATTTTGAAAAGAGTTGAAAACCAATTGAATAGCACTCTAAGTGAAGACCAATTCGGTTTTAGAAGCGGTGTAGGGACGAGGGAAGCAATCTTATCTTTAAGACTAATAATTGAGAAACAAATTTCCAAAAACAAACAAGTATTTATAGCCTTCGTAGACCTCGAAAAGGCATTTGACAATGTTGTATGGCCAGAAATGTTTAGAATTCTGAAGAAGGCTGGTCTGAAATATAATGATAGAAGGATAATCTTTAAAATATACCAAAATGAAACAGCCTTAGTTAAGAAGGAAAACAAAGAAGAAACAGCAAGAATAAGGAAAGGAGTGAGACAGGGATGCCCACTATCTCCAGTAATTTTCAACGCATATATCCAAGAAGCAATAGACAAAATAAGAGAGAATATTGAAGTAGGAATAAAACTTAACGGAATGAAAATAGATATGTTGCGATATGCAGATGATATCGCCATAATTACAGAAAGGAAAGAAGATTTAGAAGCCGCACTCAATGAAATGGAAAACACCTTAAAAGAACAGTATGGAATGAAAATAAATAAGAAAAAGACTAAAGTGATGGTGAGTGGCGCCCTGAACTACAATGAACCCATACGAATAACAATAAAGGGAGAGAAACTAGGGCAGGTTACAGAATTTAACTACTTAGGTAGCAAAATAACAGCAGATGGAAGGAGCAAAAGTGACATTAAAAACAGAATACAACTTGCCAAAATAGCATTCAATGGAAAAAGAAACTTACTGACGAGTAGAAATGTTAGTTTAGACGTAAGAAAGAGAGTCATGAAAACCTATGTGTGGAGTACAGCCCTTTACGGATGTGAAACTTGGACTAGTGGAAAAGAAGAAAAGAGAAGATTAGAGGCATTCGAAATGTGGTGCTACCGGAGAATGGAAAAAATCAGCTGGCGAGACAAGGCTACAAACGAAGATGTCCTCAGAAGAGTGAAAGAAAACAGATCTCTTTGGCGAAATATACAGAAAAGAAGAATAACCTTCATAGGTCACATTTTACGGCATAACAATTTCATCAAGAGAATATTAGAAGGAATCATTGAAGGAAGAACTCGCCGAGGACGACCTAGATTAAGCTACATTCAACAAGTAATAAATGACATCGGGTGCCAGACCTATGCAGATATGAAGAAGAAAGTTGACAAAAGAACGGAATGGCGTGCTGCTGCCAACCAACCTGTGGGTTGATAACCGAAGAAGAGAAGACAACAATTTAGAAGCTTTTACTTCGTAGAGAGTGGTGCGACCGCAAACATCGTCACGCGGCGTTAGCTGCCAGACGATAATTGTAAACGTTTCCGAGAGAAAAGAGTCCATTGTGAAGATTTCCAGTTGCGTCATTTCGAAAACAAATGTAGAAAACGTTAGGTTTTCTGCGGTTTTTACTAAGCATTACCACTTCTCGCTTTTTCTCGTGTAATGTGGTTGCCAGGGTTCGCATCATGCTAAATCTTAAGGTCCTAGGTCAACTACAAGGCAGCAATATCGGCCAAATATTGAATTTTCAAAAACTAAAACTAGAATTTCTGGCTCCTTTGTTGCTGACTGCAACAACTTAGAAGTTTCTACTTCGTACAGAGTGGTGCGACCGCAAACCTCATCACGCGGCATTAGTTGCCAGACGATAAATGTAAACGTTTCGCAGAGTAAAGCGTCCAATGTGACGATTTCCAGTTACGTCATTTCGAAAACAAATGTAGAAAACGATAGGTTTGCTGCGGTGTTTACTACGCATTACCACTTCTCGCTTTTTCTCGTGTAATGTGGCTGCCAGGGTTCGGTTCATGCAAAATCTTAAGGTCCTAGGTCAACAACAAGGAAGCAATACCGGCCAAATATTGAATTTTCAAAAACTAAAACTTGAATTTCTGTGCTCCTTTCTTGGTGACTGCAACAACTTAGAAACTTCTACTTCGTACAGAGTGGTGCGACCGCAAACCTCGTCACGCGGCATTAGTTGCCAGACGATAAATGTAAACGTTTCCGAGAGAAATGCGTCCGATTTGAAGATATTCAGTTACGTCATTTCGATAACAAATGTAGAAAACGTTAGGTTTTCTGCGGTTTTTACTAAGCATTACCACTTCTCGCTTTTTCTCGTGTAATGTGGTTGCCAGGGTTCGCATCATGCTAAATCTTAAGGTCCTAGGTCAACTACAAGGCAGCAATATCGGCCAAATATTGAATTTTCAAAAACTAAAACTAGAATTTCTGGCTCCTTTGTTGCTGACTGCAACAACTAAGAAGTTTCTACTTCGTACAGAGTGGTGCGACCGCAAACCTCATCACGCGGCATTAGTTGCCAGACGATAAATGTAAACGTATCTGACAGTAATGCGTCCATTGTAAAGATTTTCACTTACGTCATTTCGAAAACAAATGTAGAAAACATTAGGTTTTCTGCGGTTTTTACTATGCATTATCACTTCTTGCTTTTTCTCGTGTAATGTTGCTGCCAGGGTTCGCTTCATGCTAAATCTTAAGGTCCTAGGTCAACTACAAGGCAGCAATATCGGCCTAATATTGAATTTTCAAAAATTAAAACTTGAATTTCTGTGCTCCTTTATTGGTGACTGAAACATCTTAGAAGGTTCTACTTCGTAGAAAGGGGTGCGTCCGCAAACATCGTCACGCGGCATTAGCTGCAAGACGATAAATGTAAACGTTTCCGATAGATATGCGTCCATTGTGACGATTTTTAGTTACGTCATTTCGAAAACAAATGTAGAAAACGTTAGGTTTTCTGTGGTTTTTACTACGCATTACCACTTCTCGCTTTTTCTCGTGTAATGTGGCTGCCAGGGTTCAGTTCATGCAAATTCTTAAGGTCCTAGGTCAACTACAAGACAACAAAAGCGGCCAAAAACTGAATTTTTCCAAAATTATAACTTGAATTTCTCTGCCTCTTTCTTGGTGACTGCACAACTTAGAAGCTTCTACTTCGTACAGAGTGGTGCGACCGCAAACCTCATCACGCGGCATTAGTTGCCAGACGATAAATGTAAACGTTAACGGGAGAAATGCGTCCAATGTGAAGATTTTCGGTTATGTCATTTCGAAAACAAATGTAGAAAACGTTAGGTGTTTTGGTGTTTTTACTACGCATTACAACTTCTCGCTTTTTCTCGTGTAATTTGGCTGCCAGGGTTCGCTTCATGCAAAATCTTAAGGTCCTAGGTCAACTACATGGCAGCAATATCAGCCTAATATCGAATTTTCAAAAACGAAAACTTGAATTTCTGTGCTCCTTTCTTGGTGACTGCAAAAACTTAGAAGCTTCTACTTCATACAGAGTGGTGCGACCGAATACCTCGTCACGCGGCATTAGTTGCCAGACGATAAATGTAAACGTTTCACAGAGTAAAACGTCCAATGTGACGATTTCCAGTTACGTCATTTCGAAAACAAATGTAGAAAACGTTAGGTGTTTTAGTGTTTTTACTACGCATTGCAACTTCTCGCTTTTTCTCGTGTAATGTGGCTGCCAGGGTTCGGTTCATGCAAAATGTTAAGGTCCTAGGTCAACTACAAGGCAGCAAAAGCAGAGAAAAATTGAATTTTCGTAAACTAAAACTTGAAATTCTGTGCTCCTTTCTTGGTGACTGAAACATCTTAGAAGCTTCTACTTCGTACAGAGTGGTGCGTCCGCAAACCTCGTCATGCGGCATTAGTTGCCAGACGATAAATGTAAACGTTTCCGAGAGAAATGCGTCCATTGTGAAGATTACCAGTTGCGTCATTTCGAAAAGAAATGTAGAAAACGTTAGGTTTTCTGCTGTTTTTGCTACGCATTACAACTTCTCGCTTTTTCTCGTGTAATGTGGTTGCCAGAGTTCGGTTCATACAAAATCTTAAAGTCCTAGGTCAACTAAAAGGCTGCAAAAGTGTCCAAAAACTGAATTTTCAAAAACCAAAACTTGAATATCTGTGCCCCTTTCTTGGTGACTGCAATATCTTAGAAGCTTCTACTTCGTACAGAGTGGTGCGACCGCAAACCTCGTCAGGTGACATTAGTTGCCAGACGATAAATGTAAACGTTTCTGAGAGAAATGCGTGCATTGTGACGATTTTCAGTTACGTCATTTCGAAAACATAGGTAGAAAACGTTAGGTTTTCTGCGGTTTTTAATACGCATTACCACTTCTCGTTTTTTCTCGTGTAATGTGGCTACCAGAGTTCGGTTCATGCAAAATTTTAAGTTCCTAGGTCAACTACAAGGCTGCAAAAGCGGCCAAAAACTGAATTTTCAAAAACTCGAACTTGAATTTCTGTGCTCCTTTCTTGGTGACTGCAACAACTTAGAAGCTTCTACTTCGTACAGAGTGGTGCGACCGCAAACCTCATCACGCGGCATTAGTTGCCAGACGATAAATGTAATCTTTTCCGAGAGAAATGCGTCCATATTGACGATTTTCAGTTACGTCATTTAGAAAACAAATGTAGAAAACGTTAGGTTTTCTGCGGTTTTAACTACGCATTACAACTTCTCGCTTTTTCTCGTGAAATGTGGCTGCCAGAGGTCGGTTCATGCAAAATCTTAAGGGCCTAGGTCAACTAGACGTCAGCAAAACAGGGCCAAAAATTGAATATTGAAAAACTAAAACTTGAATTTCTGTGCTCCTTTCTTGGTTACTGCAACAACTTAGAAGCTTCTACTTCGTATAGAGTGATGCGACCTCAAACGTCGTCACGCACCATTAGTTGCCAGACGATAAATGTAAACGTTACCGAGAGAAATGCGTCCATTGTGAAGATTTCCAGTTGCGTCATTTCGAAAACAAATGTAGAAATGTTAGGTTTTCTGCGGTTTTTGCTACGCATTACAACTTCTCGCTTTTTCTCGTGTAATGTGGTTGCCAGAGTTCGGTTCATACAAAATCTTAAGGTCCTAGGTCAACTACAAGACTGCAAAAGCGTCCAAAAACTGAATTTTCAAAAACCAAAACTTGAATATCTGTGCCCCTTTCTTGGTGACTGCAATATCTTAGAAGCTTCTACTTCGTACAGAGTGGTGCGACCGCAAACCTCGTCAGGTGACATTAGTTGCCAGACGATAAATGTAAACGTTTCCGAGAGAAATGCGTCCATTGTGACGATTTTCAGTTACGTCATTTCGAAAACATATGTAGAAAACGTTAGGTTTTCTGCGGTTTTAACTACGCATTACAACTTGTCGCTTTTTCTCGTGGAATGTGACTGCCAGTGTTCGGTTCATGCAAAATCTTAAGGTCCTAGGTCAACAACAAGGCAACAAAGTCGGCCAAAAACTGAATTTTCAAAAACTAAAACTAGAATTTCTGTGCTCGTTTCTTGGTGACTGCAACAACTTAGAAGCCTCTACTTCGTACAGAGTGGTGCGACCGCAGACCTCGTCACGCGGCAATAGTTGCCGCACGATAAATGTAAACGTTTCCGAGAGAAATGCGATTTTTAGTTACGTCATTTCGAAAACAAATGTAGAAAACGTTAGGTTTTCTGTGGTTTTTACTACGCATTACAACTTCTCGCTTTTTCTCGTGTAATGTGGCTGCCAGAGTTCGGTTCATGCAAAATCTTAAGGTCCTAGGTCAACTACAAGTCAGCAAAATAGGTCCAAAATTTGAATTTTGAAAAACGAAAACTTGAATTTCTGTGCTCCTTTCTTGGTTACTGCAACAACTTAGAAGCTTCTACTTCGTACAGAGTGATGCGACCTCAAACGTCGTCACGCACCATTAGTTGCCGGACGATAAATGTAAACGTCTCCGAGAGAAATGCCTACATTGTGACGATTTTCAGTTACGTCATTTCGAAAACAAATGTAGAAAACGTTAGGTTTTCTGCGGTTTTTACTACGCATTACCACTTCTCGCTTTTTATTGTGTAATGTGGCTGCCAGGGTACGGTTCATGCAAAATTTTAAGGTCCTAGATCAACTACAAGGCAGCAAAACCGGCCAAAAACTGAAATTTCAAAAACTAAAACTTGAATTTCTGTGCTCCTTTCTTGGTGACTGCAACCACTTAGAAGCTTCGACTTCGTATAGTGTGTTGCGACCGCAAACCTTGTCACGCGGCATTAGTTGCCAGATGATAAATGTAAACGTTTCCGAAAGAAATGCGTTCAATGTGACGATTTCCAGTTACGTCATTTCGAAAACAAATGTAGAAAACGTTAGGTTTTTTGCTGTTTTTACTACACATTACCACTTCTCGCATTTTGTCGTGTAATGTGGCTGCCAGAGTTCGGTTCATGCAAAATCTTCAGGTCCTAGTCAACTACAAGGCAGCAATATCGGCCAAATATTGAATTGTCAAAAACTAAAACTAGAATTTCTGGCTCCTTTGTTGCTGACTGCAACAACTTAGAAGTTTCTACTTCGTACAGAGTGGTGCGACCGCAAACCCCGTCAGGTGACATTAGTTGCCAGACGATGAATGTAAACGTTTCCGAGAGAAATGCATTCATTGTGACGATTTTCAGTTACGTCATTTCGAAAACATATGTAGAAAACGTTAGGTTTTCCGCGGTTTTTAATACGCATTACCACTTCTCGCTTTTTCTCGTGTAATGTGGCGGCCAGAGTTCGGTTCATGCAAAATTTTAAGTTCCTAGGTCAACTACAAGGCTGCCAAAGCGGCCAAAAACTGTATTTTCAAAAACTGAAACTTGAACTTCCGTACTCCTTTCTTGGTGACTGCAACAACTTAGAAGCTTCTACTTCGTACAGAGTGGTGCGACCGCAAACCTCATCGCGCGGCATTAGTTGCCAGACAATATATGTAAACTTTTCCGAGAGAAATGCGTCCATATTGACGATTTTCAGTTACGTCATTTCGATAACAAATGTAGAAAACGTTAGGTTTTCTGCGGTTTTAACTACGCATTACAACTTGTCGCTTTTTCTCGTGGAATGTGACTGCCAGTGTTCGGTTCATGCAAAATCTTAAGGTCCTAGGTCAACAACAAGGCAACAAAGTCGGCCAAAAACTGAATTTTCAAAAACTAAAACTTGAATTTCTGTGCTCCTTTCTTGGTTACTGCAATAACTTAGAAGCTTCTACTTCGTACAGAGTGATGCGACCTCAAACGTCGTCACGCACCATTAGTTGCCAGACGATAAATGTAAACGTTTCCGAGAGAAATGCGTCCATTGTGACGATTTTCAGTTACGTCATTTCGAAAAGAAATGTAGAAAACGTTAGGTTTTGTGCGGTTTTTACTACGCATTACCACTTCTCGCTTTTTATCGTGTAATGTGGCTGCCAGGGTACGGTTCATGCATAATTTTAAGGTCCTACGTCAACTACAAGGCAGCAAAACCGTCCAAAAACTGAAATTTCAAAAACTAAAACTTGAATTTCTGTGCTCCTTTCTTGGTGACTGCAACAACTTAGAAGCTTCGACTTCGAATAGTGTGTTGCGAACGCAAATCTTGTCACGCGGCATTAGTTGCCAGACGATAAATGTAAACGTTTCCGAGAGAAATGCGTTCAATGTGACGATTTCCAGTTACGTCATTTCGAAAACAAATGTAGAAAACGTTAGGTTTTTTGCTGTTTTTACTGCACATTACCACTTCTCGCATTTTCTCGTGTAATGTGGCTGCCAGAGTTCGGTTCATGCAAAATCTTAAGGTCCTAGGTCAACTACAAGGCAGCAATATCGGCCAAATATTGAATTTTCAAAAACTAAAACTAGAATTTCTGGCTCCTTTGTTGCTGACAGCAACAACTTAGAAGTTTCTACTTCGTACAGAGTGGTGCGACCGCAAAACTCATTACGCGGCATTAGTTGCCAGACGATAAATGTAAACGTTACCGAGAGAAATGCGTCCATTGTGAAGATATCCAGTTGCGTCATTTCGAAAACAAATGTAGAAAACGTTAGGTTTTCTGCGGTTTTTACTACACATTACAACTTTTCGCTTTTTCTCGTATAATGTGGCTGCCAGAGTTCGGTTCATACAAAATCTTAAGGTCCTAGGTCAACTACAAGGCTGCAAAAGCGTCCAAAAACTGAATTTCCAAAAACCAAAACTTGAATATCTGTGCCCCTTTCTTGTGACTGCAATATCTTAGAAGCTTCTACTTCGTACGGAGTGGTGCGACCGCAAACCTCGTCACGTGACATTAGTTGGCAGACGATAAATGTAAACGTTTCCGAGAGAAATACGTCCATTGTGACGATTTTCAGTTACGTCATTTCGATAACATATGTAGAAAACGTTAGGTTTTCTGCGGTTTTTACTACACATTACCACTTCTCGCCTTTTCTCGTGTAATGTGGCTGCCAGGGTTCGCTTCATGCGAAATCTTAAGGTCCTAGGTCATTTACTAGGCAGCAATATCGGCCTAATATTGAATTTTCAGAAACTAAAACTTGAATTTCTGTGCTCCTTTCTTGGTGACTGCAAAAACTTAGAAGCTTCTACTTCATACAGAGTGGTGCGACCGCAAACCTCATCACGCGGCATTAGTTGCCAGACGATAAATGTAAACGTTTCTGAGAGTTAAGCGTCCAACGTGACGATTTCCAGTTACGTCATTTCGAAAACAAATGAAGAAAACGTTAGGTGTTATGGTGTTTATACTACGCATTACAACTTCTCGCTTTTTCTCGTGTAATGTGGCTGCCTTTGTTCGGTTCATGCAAAATCTTAAGGTCCTAGGTCAACTACAAGGCAGCAAAAGCAGCAAAAATTGAATTTTCAATAACTAAAACTTGAAATTCTGTGCTCCTTTCTTGGTGACTGAAACATCTTAGAAGCTTCTACTTCGTACAGAGTGGTGCGTCCGCAAACCTCGTCATGCGGCATTAGTTGCCAGACGATAAATGTAAACGTTACCGAGAGAAATGCGTCCATTGTGAACATTTCCAGTTGCGTCATTTCGAAAACAAATGTAGAAAACGTTAGGTTTTCTGCGGTTTTTACTACGCATTACAACTTCTCGCTTTTTCTCGTGTAATGTGGCTGCCAGAGTTCGGTTCATACAAAATCTTAAGGTCCTAGGTCAACTACAAGGCTGCAAAAGCGTCCAAAAACTGAATTTTTAAAAACCAAAACCTGAATATCTGTGCGCCTTTCTTGGTGACTGCAATATCTTAGAAGCTTCTACTTCGTACAGAGTGGTGCGACCGCATACCTCGTCACGTGACATTAGTTGCCAAACGATAAATGTATACGTTTCCGAGAGAAATGCGTCCATTGTGAAGATTTTCATTTACGACATTTCGAAAACAAATGTAGAAAACGTTAGGTTTTCTGCGGTTTTTACTACGCAGTACAACTTTTCGCTTTTTCTCGTGCAATGCGGCTGCCAGGGTTCTGTTCATGCAAAATCTTAAGGTCCTAGGTCAACCACAAGGCAGCAAATACGGCCAAAAATTTAATTTTCAAAAACAAAAACTTGAAATTCTGTGCTCTTTTGTTGGTGACTGAAACATCTTAGAAGGTTCTACTTCGTAGAGAGTGGTGCGTCTGCAAACATCGTCACGCAGCATTAGCTGCAAACGATAAATGTAAACGTTTCCGAGAGATATGCGTCCATTGTGACGATTTCCAGTTGCGTCATTTCGAAAACAAATGTAGAAAACGTTAGGTTTTCTGCGGTTTTTACTACGCATTACCACTTCTCGCTTTTTCTCGTGTAATGTGGCTGCCAGGGTTCGCTTCATGCAAAATCTTAAGGTCCTATGTCAACTACAAGGCAGCAATATCGGCCTAATATTGAATTTTCAAAAACTAAAACTTGAATTTCTGTGCTCCTTTCTTGGTGACTGCAAAAACTTAGAAGCTTCTACTTCATACAGAGTGGTGCTACCGCAAACCTCATCACGCGGCATTAGTTGCCAGACGATAAATGTAAACGTTTCTGAGAGTTAAGCGTCCAATGTGACGATTTCCAGTTACGTCATTTGGAAAACAAATGCAGAAAATGTTAGGTGTTTTGGTGTTTTTACTACGCATTACAACTTCTCGCTTTTTTTCGTGTAATGTGGCTGCCAGGGTTCGGTTCATGCAAAATCTTAAGGTCCTAGGTCAACTACAAGGCAGCAAAAGCAGCGAAAAATTGAATTTTCAAAAACTAAAACTTGAAATTCTATGCTCCTTTCTTGGTGACTGAGACATATTAGAAGCTTCTACTTCGTACAGAGTGGTGCGTCTGCAAACCTCGTCATGCGGCATTAGTTGCCAGACGATAAATGTAAACATTTCCGAGAGAAATGCTCCCATTGTGACGATTTCCACTTACGTCATTTCGAAAAGAAATGTAAGAAACGTTAGGTTATCTGCGGTTTTTACTACGAATTTGCACTTCTCGCTTTTTCTCGTGTAATGTGGCTTCCAGGGTCCGCTTCATGCAAAATCTTAAGGCCCTAGGCCAACTACAAGGCAGCAATATCGGCCAAATATTGAATTTCAAAAACTAAAACTAGAATTTCTGACTCCTTTGTTGCTGACTGCAACAAATTATAGGTTTCTACTTTGTACAGAGTGGTGCGACCGCAAACCTCATCACGCGGCATTAGTTGCCAGACGATAAATGTAAACGTTTCTGAGAGTAAAGCGTCCAATGTGACGATTTCCAGTTACGTCATTTCGAAAACAAATGTAGAAAACGTTAGGTTTTTTGCTATTTTTACTACACAATATCACTTCTCGCTTTTTCTTGTGTAATGTGGCTGCCAGAGTTCGGTTCATGCAAAATCTTAAGGTCCTAGGTCAACTACAAGGCAGCAAAACCGGCAAAAAATTGTTCAAAAGCTAAAACTTGAATTTCTGTGCTCCTTTCTTGGTGACTGAAACATCTTAGAAGCTTCTACATCGTACAGAGTGGTGCGACTGCAAACCTCGTCACGCGGCATTAGTTGCCAGACGGTAAATGTAAACGTTTCCGAGAGAAATGCGTCCAATGTGACGATTTTCAGTTACGTCATTTCGAAAACAAATGTAGAAAATGTTAGGTTTTCTGCGGTTTTTACTATGCATTACCACTTCTCGCTTTTTCTCGTGTAATGTGGCTGCCAGGGTTCAGTTCATGCAAATTCTTAAGGTCCTAGGTCAACTACAAGGCAACAAAAGCGGGCAAAAACTGAATTTTTCCAAAACTATAACTTGAATTTCTGTGCCTCCTTCTTGGTGACTGCACAACTTAGAAGCTTCTACTTCGTACAGAGTGGTGCGACCGCAAACCTCATCACGCGGCATTAGTTGCCAGACGATAAATGTAAACGTTAACGGGAGAAATGCGTCCAATGTGACGATTTTCAGTTACGTCATTTCGAAAACAAATGTAGAAAACGTTAGGTTTTCTGCGGTTTTTACTACGCATTACCACTTCTCGCTTTTTCTCGTGAACTGGGGCAGCCAGGGTTCGGTTCATGCAAAATCTTAATATCCTAAGTCAACTACAAGGCAGCAAAACCGGCCAAAAATTGAATTTTCAAAAACTAAAACTTGAATTTTTGTGCCCCTTTCTAGGTGACTGCAACAACTTACATGCTTCTACATCGTACAGAGTGGTGCGACCGAAGACCTCGTCACGCGGCATTAGTTGCCAGACGACAAATGTAAACGTATCTGACAGTAATGCGTCCATTGTGAAGATTTTCACTTACGTCATTTCGAAAACAAATGTAGAAGACATTAGGATTTCTGCGGTTTTTACTACGCATTATCACTTCTTGCCTTTTCTCGTGTAATGTGGCTGCCAGGGTTCGCTTCATGCAAAATCTTAGGGTCCTAGGTCAACTACAAGGCAGCAATATCGGCCTAATATTGAATTTTCAAAAACTAAAACTTGAATTTCTGTGCTCCTTTATTGGTGACTGAAACATCTTAGAAGGTTCTACTTCGTAGAAAGTGGTGCGTCCGCAAACATCGTCACGCGGCATTAGCTGCAAGACGATAAATGTAAACGTTTCCGAGAGATATGCGTCCATTGTGGCGATTTCCAGTTCCGTCATTTCGAAAACAAATGTAGAAAACGTTAGGTTTTCTGCTGTTTGTACTAGGCATTACCACTTCTCGCTTTATCTCGTGTAATGCGGCTTCCAGGGTTCGGTTCATGCAAAACCTTGAGGTCCTAGGTCAACGACAAAGCAGCAAAACCGGCCAAAAATGAATTTTCAAAAACTAAAACTGAATTTCTGTGCTCCTTTCTTGGTGACTGAAACATCTTAGAAGCTTCTACATCGTACAGAGTGGTGCGACCGCAAACCTCATCCCGCGGCATTAGTTGACAGACGATAAATATAAACGTTAACGAGAGAAATGCGTCCATTGTGAAGATTTTCAGTTACGTCATTTCGAAGACAAATGTAGAAAACGTTAGGTTTTCTGCGGTTTTTACTACGCATTACCACTTCTCACTTTTTCTCGTGAACTGTGGCAGCCAGGGTTCGGTTCATGCACAATCTTAAGGTCCTAGGTCAACTACAACGCAGCAATATCGGCCTAATATTGAATTTTCAAAAACTAAAACTTGAATTTCTGTGCTCCTTTCTTGGTGACTGAAACATCTTAGAAGGTTCTACTTCGTAGAAAGTGGTGCGTCCGCAAACATCGTCATGCGGCATTAGCTGCAAGACGATAAATGTAAACGTTTCTGAGAGATATGCGTCCATCGTGACGATTTCCAGTTGCGTCATTTCGAAAACAAATGTAGAAAACGTTAGGTTTTCTGCGGTTTTTACTACGCATTACCACTTCTCGCTTTTTCTCGTGTAATGTGGCTGCCAGGGTTCGCTTCACGCAAGATCTTAAGGTCCTACGTCATCTACAAGGCAGCAATATCGGCCAAATATTGAATTTTCAAAAACTAAAACTTGAATTTCTGTGCTCCTTTCTTGATGACTGCAAAAACTTAGAAGCTTCTACTTCATACAGAGTGGTGCGACCGCAAACCTCATCACGCGGCATTAGTTGCCAGATGATAAATGTAAACGTTTCTGAGAGTAAAGTGTCCAATGTGACGATTTCCAGTTACGTCATTTCGAAAACAAATGTAGAAAACGTTAGGTGTTTTGGTGTATTTACTACGCATTACAACTTCTCGCTTTTTCTCGTGTAATGTGACTGCCAGGGTTCGGTTCATGCAAAATCGTAAGGTCCTAGGTCAACTACAAGGCAGCAAAAGCAGCGAAAAATTGAATTTTCAAAAACTAAAACTTGAAATTCTGTGCTCCTTTCTTGGTGACTGAAACATCTTAGAAGCTTCTACTTCGTACAGAGTGGTGCGTCCGCAAACCTCGTCATGCGGCATTAGTTGCCAGACGATAAATGTAAACGTTTCCGAGAGAAATGCGTTCATTGTGACGATTTCCACTTACGTCATTTCGAAAAGAAATGTAAAAAACGTTAGGTTATCTGCGGTGTTTACTACGAATTTGCACTTCTCGCTTTTTCTCGTGAAATGTGGCTTCCAGGGTTCGCTTCATGCAAAATCTTAAGGCCCTAGCCAACTACAAGGCAGCAATATCGGCCAAATATTGAATTTCAAAAACTAAAACTAGAATTTCTGGCTCCTTTGTTGCTGACTGCAACAACGTAGAAGTTTCTACTTTGTACAGAGTGGTGCGACCCCAAATTTCATGACGCGGCATTAGTTGCCAGACGATAAATGTAAATGTTTCTGAGAGTAAAGCGTCCAATGTGACGATTTCCATTTACGTCATTTCGAAAACAAATTTAGAAGACGTTAGGTTTTCTGCGGTTTTTACTACGCATTACCTCTTCTCGCTTTTTATCGCGTAATGTGGCTGCCAGGGTTCGGTTCATGCCAATTCTTAAGGTCCTAGTCAACTACAAGGCAACAAAAGCGGCCAAAGACTGAATTTTCAAAAACTAAAACTTGAATTTCTGTGCCTCTTTCTTGGTGACTGCAACAACTTAGAAGCTTCTACTTCGTACAGAGTGCTGCGACTGCAAACCTCGTCACGCGGCATTAGTTGCCAGACGATAAATGTAAACGTTTCCGAGAGAAATGCGTCCGATGTGAAGATATTCAGTTACGTCATTTCGAAAACAAATGTAGAACACGTCAGGATTTCTGCGGTTTTTACTACGCATTACCACTTCTTGCTTTTCCTCGTGAACTGTGGCAGCCAGGGTTCGGTTCATGCACAATCTTAAGGTCCTAGGTCAACTACAAAGCAGCAAAACCGGCCAAAAATGAATTTTCAAAAACTAAAACTGAATTTCTGTGCTCCTTTCTTGGTGACTGAAACATCTTAGAAGCTTCTACATCGTACAGAGTGGTGCGACCGCAAACCTCGACACGCGGCATTAGTTGCCAGACGATAAATGTAAACGTTTCTGAGAGTAAAGCGTCCAATGTGACGATTTCCAGTTACGTCATTTCGAACAAATGTAGAAAACGTTAGGTTTTTTGCTGTTTTTACTACACAATACCACTTCTCGCTTTTCCTCGGTTAATGTGGCTGCCAGAGTTCGGTTCATGCAAAATCTTAAGGTCCTAGGTCAACTACAAGGCAGCAAAACCGGCAAAAAATTGTTCAAATACTGAAACTTGAATTTCTGTGCTCCTTTCTTGGTGACTGCAACAATTTAGAAGCTTCTACTCCGTACAGAGTGGTGCGACCGCAAACCTCGTTACGCGGCATTAGTTGCCAGACGATAAATGTAAACGTTTCCGAGAGAAAGGCGTCCGATGTGAAGATATTCAATTACGTCATTTCGATAACAAATGTAGAAAACGTCAGGATTCTGCTGTTTTTACTAGGTATTACCACTTCTCGCTTTTTCTCGTGTAATGCGGCTTCCAGGGTTCGGTTCATGCAAAACCTTAAGGTCCTAGGTCAACTACAAAGCAGCAAAACCGGCCAAAAATGAATTTTCAAAAACTAAAACTGAATTTCTGTGCTCCTTTCTTGGTGACTGAAACATCTTAGAAGCTTCTACATCGTACAGAGTGGTGCGACGCAAACCTCATCCCGCGGCATTAGTTGACAGACGATAAATATAAAAGTTAACGAGAGAAATGCGTCCATTGTGAAGTTTTTCAGTTACGTCATTTCGAAAACAAATGTAGAAAACGTTAGGTTTTCTGCGGTTTTTACTGCGCATTACCACTTCTCGCTTTTTCTCGTGCAATGCGGCTGCCAGGGTTCGGTTCATGCAAAATCTTAAGGTCCTAGGTCAACTACAAGGCAGCAAATACGGCCAAAAATTTAATTTTCAAAAACCAAACTTGAAATTCTGGGCTCCTTTCTTGTTGACTGAAACATCTTAGAGGGTTCTACTTCGTAGAGAGTGGTGCGTCCGCAAACATCGTCACGCAGCATTACCTGCAAGACGATAAATGTAAACGTTTCCGAGAGATATGCGACCATTGTGACGATTTCCAGTTGCGTCATTTCGAAAACAAATGTAGAAAACGTTAGGTTTTCTGCGGTTTTTACTACGCATTACCTCTTCTCGCTTTTTCTCGTGTAATGTGGCTGCCAGGGATGGCTTCATGCAATATCTTAAGGTCCTAGGTCAACTACAAGGCAGCAATGTCGGCCTAATATTGAATTTTCAAAAACTAAAACTTGAATTTCTGTGCTCCTTTCTTGGTGACTGCAAAAACTTAGAAGCTTCTACTTCATACAGAGTGGTGCGACCGCAAACCTCATCACGCGGCATTAGTTGCCAGTCGATAAATATTAACGTTAACGAGAGAAATGCGTCCATTGTGAAGTTTTTCAGTTACGTCATTTCGATAAACAAATGTAGAAAACGCTAGGTTTTCTGCGGTTTTTACTACGCATTACCACTTCTCGCTTTTTCTCGTGCCATGCGGCTGCCAGGATTCGGTTCATGCAAAATCTTAAGGTCCTAGGTCAACTACAAGGCAGCAAATACGGCCAAAAATTTAATTTTCAAAAATCAAAGCTTGAAATTCTGTGCTCCTTTCTTGGTGACTGAAACATCTTAGAAGCTTCTACTTCGTACAGAGTGGTGCGTCCGCAAACCTCGTCATGCGGCATTAGTTGCCAGACGATAAATGTAAACGTTTCCGAGAGAAATGCGTCCATTGTGACGATTTCCACTTACGTCATTACGAAAAGAAATGTAAAAAACGTTAGGTTATCTGCGGTTTTTACTACGAATTTGCACTTCTCGCATTTTCTCGTGTAATGTGGCTGCCAGGGTTCGCTTCATGCTAAATCTTAAGGCCCTACGCCAACTACAAGGCAGCAATATCGGCCAAATACAGAATTTCAAAAACTAAAACTTGAATTTCTGGCTCCTTTGTTGCTGACTCCAACAACTTGGAAGTTTCTACTTTGTACAGAGTGGTGCGAACCCAAACCCCATCACGCGGCATTAGTTGCCAGACGATAAATGTAAACGTTTCTGAGAATAAAGCGTCCAATGTGATGATTTCCAGTTACGTCATTTCGAAAACACATGTAGAAAACGTAAGGTTTTTTGCTGTCTTTACTACACAATACCACTTCTCGCTTTTTCTCGTGTAATGTGGCTGCCAGAGTTCGGTTCATGCAAAATCTTAAGGACCTAGGTCAACTACAAGGCAGCAAAACCGGCAAAAAATTGTTCAAATACTAAAACTTGAATTTCTGTGCTCCTTTCTTGGTGACTGCAACAACTTAGAAGCTTCTACTTCGTACAGAGTGGTGCGACCGCAAACCTCGTCACGCGGCACTAGTTGCCAGACGATAAATGTAAACGATTCCGGAGAAATGCGTCCGATGTGAAGATATTCAGATACGTCATTTCGATAACAAATGTAGAAAACGTCAGGATTTCTGCTGTTTTTACTAGGCATTACCACTTCTCGCTTTTTCTCGTGTAATGCGGCTTCCAGGGTTCCGTTCATGCAAAACCTTGAGGTCCTAGGTCAACTACAAGGCAGCAAAACCGGCCAAAAATGAATTTTCAAAAACTAAAACTGAATTTCTGGTCTCCTTTCTTGGTTACTGAAACATCTTAGAAGCTTCTACATCGTACAGAGTGGTGCGACCGCAAACCCCATCCCGCGGCATTAGTTGACAGACGAGAAATATAAACGTTAACGAGAGAAATGCGTCCACTGTGAAGTTTTTCAGTTACGTCATTTCGAAAACAAATGTAGAAAACGTTAGGTTTTCTGCGGTTTTTACTACGCATTACCACTTCTCGCTTTTTCTCGTGCAATGCGGCTGCCAGGGTTCGGTTCATGCAAAATCTTAAGGTCCTAGGTCAACTACAAGGCAGCAAAAGCGGCCAAAACCTGATTTTTCATAAACTAAAACTTGAATTTCTGTGCTCCTTTCTTGGTGACTGCAAAAACTTAGAAGCTTCTACTTCGTACAGAGTGGTGCGACCGCAAACCTCATCACGCGGCATTAGTTGCCAGACGATAAATGTAAACGTTTCTGAGAGTAAAGCGTCCAATGTGACGATTTCCAGTTACGTCATTTCGAAAACAAATGTAGAAAACGTTAGGTGTTTTGGTGTTTTTACTACGCATTACAACTTCTCGCTTTTTCTCGTGTAATGTGGCTGCCAGGGTTCGCTTCATGCAAAATCTTAAGGTCCTAGGTCAACTACAAGGCAGCAATATCGGCCTAATATTGAATTTTCAAAAACTAAAACTTGTATTTCTGTGCTCCTTTCTTGGTGACTGCAAAAACTTAGAAGCTTCTACTTCATACAGAGTGGTGCGACCGCAAACCTCATCACAGGGCATTAGTTGCCAGACGATAAATGTAAACGTTTCTGAGAGTAAAGCGTCCAATGTGACGATTTCCAGTTACGTCATTTCGAAAAGAAATGTAAAAAACGTTAGGTTATCTGCGGTTTTTACTACGAATTTGCACTTCTCGCTTTTTCTCGTGTAATGTGGCTGCCAGGGTTCGGTTCATGCAAATTCTTAAGGTCCTAGGTCAACTACAAGGCAACAAAAGCGGCCAAAGACTGAATTTTCAAAAACTAATACTTGAATTTCTGTGCATCGTTCTTGGTGACTGCAACAACTTAGAAGCTTCTACTTCGTACAGAGTGGTGCGACTGCAAACCTCGTCACGCGGCATTAGTTGCCAGACGATAAATGTAAACGTTTCCGTGAGAAATGCGTCCGATGTGAAGATATTCAGTTACGTCATTTCGAAAACAAATGTAGAAAACGTCAGGATTTCTGCGGTTTTTACTAGGCATTACCACTTCTCGCTTTTTCTCGTGTAATGTGGCTGCCTGGGTTCGGTTCATGCAAAATCTTAAGGTCCTAGGTCAACTACAAAGCAGCAAAACCAGCCAAAAATTGAATTTTCAGAAACTAAAACTGAACTTCTGTGCTCCTTTCTTGTCGACTGAAACAACAAAGAAGCGTCTACATCGTACAGAGTGGTGCGACCGAAAACCTCGTCACGCGGCATTAGTTACCAGACGATAAATGTAAACGTATCTGACAGTAATGCGTCCATTGTGAAGATTTTCACTTACGTCATTTCGAAAACAAGTGTAGAAAACATTAGGTTTTCTGCGGTTTTTACTACGCATTATCACTTCTTGCTTTTTCTCGTGCAATGTGGCTGCCAGGGTTCGGTTGATGCAAAATCTTAAGGTCCTAGGTCAACTATTAGGCACCAAAACCGGCAAAAAATGAAATTTTCAAAAACTAAAACTTGAATTTCTGTGCTCCTTTCTTGGTGACTGCAACAACTTAGAAGCTTCTACTTCTTACAGAGTGGTGCGACCGCAAACCTCGTCACGCGGCATTAGCTACCAGACGATAAATGTAAACGTTTCCGAGAGAAATGCGGCCTATGTGTTGATTTCCAGTCACGTCAATTCGAAAACAAATGTAGAAATTGCTAGGTTTTCTGCGGTTTGTACTATGCATTACCACTTCTCGCGTTTTCTCGTGTAATGTGGCGGGGGGAGTTAGGTTCATGCAAAAATCTTAAGGTCCTAGGTCAACTACAAGGCAGCAACAGCGGCCAAAAACTGAATTTTCAAAAACTAAATCTTCAATTTCAGTGCCCCTTTCTTGGTGACTGCAACAACTTAGTAGCTTCTACTTCGTACAGAGTTGTGCGACCGCAAACCTCATCACGCGGCATTAGTTGCCAGACGATAAATGTAAACGTTTCCAAGAGAAATGCGTACATTTTGAAGATTTTCAGTTACGTCATTTCGAAAACAAATGTAGAAAACTTTAGGTTTTGTGCGGTTTGTACTATGCATTACCACTTCTCGCTTTTTCTCGTGTAATGTGGCGGCAAGAGTTAGGTTCATGCAAAACCTTAAGGTCCAAGGTCATTTACAAGGGAGAAAAACGACCAAAAATTGAATTTTCAAATACTAAACCTTGAATTTCTATGCTCCTTTCTCGGTGACTGCAACAACTTAGAAGCTTCTACTTCGTACAGAGAGGTGCGACCGCAAACCTCGTCACGCGACATTAGTTGCCAGACGATAAATGTAAACGTTTCCGAGAGAAATGCGTTCATTGTGACGATTTTCAGTTACGTCATTTCGAAATCAAATGTAGAGAACGTTTGCCTTTCTGCGATTTTTACAACGCATTACCACTTCTCGCTTTTTCTCGTGTAATGTGGCTGCCTGGGTTCGGTTCATGGAAAATCTTAAGGTCCTAGGTCAACTACAAGGCTGCAAAAGCGGCCACAAACTGAATTTTCAAAAACAAAAACTTGAACTTCTGTGCCCCTTTCTTGGTGACTGCAACAACTTAGAAGCTTATACTTCGTACAGAGTGGTGCGACCGCAAACCTCTTCACGCGTCGTTAGTTGCCAGACGAAAAATTAAACTTTTTCGCGAAAATTGCGTCCACTGAGAAGATTTTCAGTTACGTCATTTCGAAAACAAATGTAGAAAACGTTAGGTTTTGTGCGGTTTTTACTACGCATTACCACTTCTCGCTTTTTCTCGTGTAATGTGGCTGCCAGGGTTCGGTTCATGCAAAATCTTGAGGTTCTAGGTCTACTACAAGGCAGCAAAAGCGGCCAAAACCTGACTTTTCATAAACTAAAACTTGAATTTCTGTGCTCCTTTCTTGGTGACTGCAAAAACTTAGAAGCTTCTACTTCATACAGAGTGGTGCAACCGCAAACCTCTTCACGGGCATGAGTTGCCAGACGATAAATGTAAACGTTTCTGAGAGTAAAGCGTCCAATGTGACGATTTCCAGTTACGTCATTTCGAAAACAAATGTAGAAAACGTTAAGTGTTTTGGTGTTTTTATTACGCATTACAACTTCTCGCTTTTTCTCGTGTAATGTGGCTGCCAGGGTTCGCTTCATGCAAAATTTTAAGGTCCTAGGTCAACTACAAGGCAGCAAAAGCAGCGAAAAATTGAATTTTCAAAAACTAAAACTTGAAATTCTGTGCTCCTTTCTTGGTGACTGAAACATCTTAGAAGCTTCTACTTCGTACAGAGTGGTGCGTCCGCAAACCTCGTTATGCGGCATTGGTTGCCAGACGATAAATGTTAACGTTTCCGAGAGAAATGCGTCCATTGTGACGATATCCACTTACGTCATTTCGAAAAGAATTGTAAAAAACGTTAGGTTATCTGCGGTTTTTAATACGAATTTGCACTTCTCGCTTTTTCTCGTGTAATGTGGCTGCCAGGGTTCGCTCCTTGCAAAATCTTAAGGACGTAGGCCAACTACAAGGCAGCAATATCAGCCAAATATTGAATTTTTAAAAACTAAAACTAGAATTTCTGGCTCCTTTGTTGTTGGCTGCAACAACTTGGAAGCTTCTACTTCGTACAGAGTGGTGCGACCGCAAAATTCGTCAGGCGGCATTAAATGCCAGACGATAAATGTAAACGTTGCCGAGAGAAATGTTTCCGATGTGAAGATACTCAGTTACGTCATTTCGATAACAAATGTAGAATACGTCAGGATTTCGTTGGTTTTTACCAGGCATTACCACTTCTTGCTTTTTCTCGTGTAATGCGGCTGAGAGGGTTCGGTTCATGCAAAACCTTAAGGTCCTAGGTCATCTACAAAGCAGCAAAAACGGCCAAAAATGAATTTTCAAAAACTAAAACTGAATCTCTGTGCTCCTTTCTTGGTGACTGAAACACCTTAGAAGCTTCTACATCGTACAGAGTGGTGCGACCGCAAACCTCGTCATGCGGCAAGGGTTGCCAGACGATAAATGTAAACGTTTCCGAGAGAAATGCGTCCAATGAGAAGATTTTCTGTTACGTCATTTCGAAAACAAGTGTAGAAAACGTTAGGTTTGCTGCGGTTTTTACTACGCATTACTACTTCTCGTTTTTTCTCGTGTAATGTGGCTGCCAGGGTTCGGTTCATGCAAAATCTTAAGGTCCTTGGCCAACTACAAGGAAGCGATACCGGCCAAATATTGAATTTTCAAAAACTAAAACTTGAAATTCTGTGCTCCTTTCTTGGTGACTGAAACAACTTAGAAGCTTCTACTTCGTACAGAGTGGTGCGACCGCAAACATCGTCACATGGCATTAGTTGGCAGACAATAAATGTAAACGTTTCCGAGAGAAATGCGTCCAATGTGACGATTTCCAGTTACATCATTTCGAAAACAAGTGTAGAAAACGTTAGGATTTCTGCGGTTTTTACTACGCATTACCACTGCTCGCTTTTTCTCGTGTAATGTGGCTGCCAGGGTTCGGTTCATGCAAAATCTTAAGGTCCTAGGTCAACTACAAGGAAGCAATACATGCCAAACATTGAATTTTCAAAAACTAAAACTTGAATTTCTGTGCTCCTTTCTTGGTGATTGCAACAACTTAGAAGCTTCTACCTCGTACAGAGTGGTGCGACCGCAAACCTCATCACGCGGCATTAGTTGCCAGACAATAAATGTAAGCGTTTCCGTGAGAAATGCGTCCATTGTGACGATTTTCAGTTACGTCATTTCGAAAACAAATGTATAAAACGTTAGGATTTCTGCGGTTTTTACTACGCCTTACCACTTCTCGCCTTTTATCGTGTAATGTGGTTGCCAGGTTTCGGATCATGCAAAATCTTAAGGTCGTAGGTCAACTACAAGGCAGCAAAACCGGCCAAAAATTGAATTTTCAAAAACTAAAACTTCAATTTCTGTGCTCCTTTCTTGGTGACTGCGACAACTTACAAGCTGCTACATCTTACAGAGTGGTGCGACTTTAAACCTCGTCACGCGGCATTAGTTGCCAGACGATAAATGTAAACATTTCTGACAGTAATGCGTCCATTGAGAAGATTTTCACTTACGTCATTTCGAAAACAAATAAGGAAAACGTTAGGTTTTCTGCGGTTTTTACTACGCATTATCACTTCTTGTTTTTCTCGTGTAATGTGGCTGCCAGGGTTCGGTTCATGCAAAATCTTAAGGTCCTAGGTCAACTATTAGGCAGCAAAAGCGGCAAAACTTGAATTTTAAAAACTAAAACTTGAATTTCTGTGCTCCTTTCTTGGTGACTGCAACAACTTAGAAGCTTCTACATCTTACAGAGTGGTGCGACCGCAAACCTTGTCGCGCGGCATTAGTCGCCAGACGATAAATGTAAACGTTTCCGAGAGAAATGCGTCCAATGTGTTGATTTCCAGTTACGTCATTTCGAAAACAAGTGTAGAAGACTTTAGGTTTTCTGCGGTTTTTACTAGGCATTACCACTTCTCGCTTTTTCTCATGTATTGTGGCTGCCAGGGTTCGGTTCATGCAAAATCATAAGGTTCTAAGCCAACTACAAGGCTGCAAATCGGCCAAAAATGGAATTTTCAAAAATTAAAACTTGAATTACTGTGCTCCTTTCTTGGTGACTGCAACAACTTAGAAGCTTCTACATCGTAAAGAGTGGTGCGATCGCAAACCTCGTCACGCGGCATTAGTTGCCAGACGATAAATGTAAAAGTTTGCGAGAGAAATGCGTCCATTGTGACGACTTTCAGTTACGTCATTTCGAAAACAAATGTAGAAAACGTTAGTTTTTTTGCTGTTTTTACTACACATTACCACTTCTCGCTTTTCCTCGTGTAATGTGGCTGCCAGAGTTCGATTCATGCAAAATCTTAAGGTCCTAGGTCAACTACAAGGTTGCAAAAGCCGCCAAAAACTGAATTTTCAAATACTAAAACTTGAGTTTCTGTGCTCCTTTCTTGGTGACTGCAACAACTTAGAAGCTTCTACTTCGTACAGAGTGGTGCGTGGGCAAACGTCGTCACGCGCCATTAGTTGTCAGACGATAAGTGTAAACGTTTCCGAGAGAAATGCGTCCAATGTGACGGTTCTTAATTACGTCATTTAGAAAACAAATGTAGAAAACGTTAGGTTTTCTGCGGTTTTTTCTACGCATTACCACTTCTCGCTTTTTCTCGTGAAATGTGGCTGTCAGTGTTCGGTTCATGCAAAATCTTAAATTCCTAGGCCAACTGCAAGGCAGCAAAACCGGGCAAAAATTGAATTTACAAAAACTAAAACTTGAATTTATGTGCTCCTTCCATGGTGACTGAAACATCTTAGAAGCTTCTACTTCGTACAGAGTGGTGCGTCCGCAAACCTCGTTACGCGGCATTAGTTGCCAGACGATAAATGTAAACGTTTCTGAGAGTAAAGCGTCCAATGTGACGATTTCCAGTTACGTCATTTCGAAAACAAATGTAGAAAACGTTAGTTTTTTTGCTGTTTTTACTACACAATACCACTTCTCGCTTTTTCTCGTGTAATGTGGCTGCCAGAGTTCGGTTCATGCAAAATCTTAAGGTCCTAGGTCAACTACAAGGCAGCAAAACCGGCAAAATATTATTCAAAAACTAAAACTTGAATTTCTGTGCTCCTTTCTTGGTGACCGCAATAACTTAGAAGCTTCTACTACGTACAGAGTGGTGCGACCGCAAACCTCGTCACGCGGCATTAGTTGCCAGACGATAAACGTAAAGGTTTCCGAGAGAAATGCGTCCGATGTGAAGATATTCAGTTACGTGATTTCGAAATCAAATGTAGAAAACGTCAGGATTTCTGCGGTTTTTACTAGGCATTACAACTTCGCGCTTTTTGTCGTGTAATGCGGCTGCCAGGGTTCGGTTCATGCAAAACGTTAAGGTCCTAGGTCAACTACAAGGCAGCAAAAGCGGCCAAAAACTGAATTTTCATAAACTAAAACTAGAATTTCTGTGCCCCTCTCTTGGTGACTGCATCAACTTAGAAGGTTCTACTTCGTACAGAGTGGTGCGACCGCAAACATCGTCACGCGGCATTAGTTGCCAGACGAGAAATGTAATCGTTTCCGAGAGAAATGCGTCCAATGTGACGATTTCCAGTTACGGCATTTCGAAAACAAGTGTAGAAAACGTTAGGTTTGCTGCGGTTTTTACTACGCATTACTACTTCTCGCTTTTTCTCGTGTAATGTGGCTGCCAGGGTTCGGTTCATGCAAAATCTTAAGGTCCTAGGTCAACAACAAGGTAGCAATACCGGCCAAATATTGAATTTTCAAAAACAAAAACTTGAATTTCTGTGCTCCTTTCTTGGTGACTGCAACAACTTAGAAGCTTCTACTTCGTACAGAGTGGTGCGACCGCAAACCACGTCACGCGGCATTAGTTGCCAGACGATAAATGTAAGCGTTTCCGAGAGAAATGCGTCCATTGTGAAGATTTTCACTTACGTCGTTTCGAAAACAAATGTAGAAAACGTTAGGTTTTCTGCGGTTTTTACTACGCATTACCACTTCTCGCTTTTTCTCGTGTAATGTGGCTGCCACAGTTCGGTTCATGCAAAATCTTAAGGTCCTAGGTCAACTCCAAGGCTGCAAAAGCGTCCAAAAACTGAATTTTCAAAAACTAAATCTTGAACTTCTGTGCCCCTATCTAGGTGACTACAACAACTTAGAAGCTTCTACTTCGTACAGAGTGGTGCGACCGCAAACCTCGTCATGCGGCATTAGTTGCCAGACATTAAAACTAAACGTTTCCGAGAGAAATACGTCCATTGTAACGATTTTGAGTTACGTCATTTCGAAAACGAATGTAGAGAACGTTTGGTTTTCTGCGGTTTTTACTGCGCATTACCACTTCTCGCTCTTTCTCGTGTAATGTGTCTGCCAGAGTTCGGTTCATGCCAAATCGTAAGGTCCTAGGTCAACTACAAGGCACCAAAACAGGTCAAAAATTGAATTTTCAAAAACTATAACTTGAATTTCTGTGCTCCTTTCTTGGTGACTGCAACAACTTAGAAGCTTCTACTTCGTACAGAGTGGTGCGCCCGCAAACCTCATCACGAGGCATTAGTTGCCAGACGATAAAGTTAAACGTTTCCGAGAGAAATGCGTAGACTGTGAAGATTTTCAGTTACGTCATTTCGAAAACAAATGTAAAAAACGTTAGGTTTTCTGCGGTTTTTACTACGCATTACCACCTCTCGCTTTTTCTCGTGTAATGTGGCTGCCAGGGTTCGGTTCATGCAAAATCTTAAGGACCTAGGTCAACTACAAGGCAGCAACCCCAGGCAAAAACTGAATTTTCAAAAACTAAAACTTGAATTTCCGTGCTCCTGTCTAGGTGACTGCAACAACTTAGAAGCTTCTACCTCGTACAGAGTGGTGCGACCGCAAACCTCGTCACGCGGTATTAGTTGCCAGACAATAAATGTAAACGTTTCCGAGAGAAATGCGTCCATTGTGACGATTGTCAGTTACCTCATTTCGAAAACAATTGTAGAATGCGTTAGGATTTCTGCGGTTTTTACTACGCTTTACCACTTCTCGCATTTTCTAGTGCAATGTGGCTGCAAGGGTTCGGGTCATGAAAAATCTTAATGTCCTAGGGCAACTACAAGGCTGCAATACCGGCCAAAAATTGAATTTTCAAAAACTAAAACTAGAATGTCTGTGCTCCTCTCTTGGTAACTGCAACAACTTAGAAGCTTCTACTTCGTACAGAGTGGTGCGACCGCAAACCTCGTCACGTAGCATTAGTTGCCAGACAATAAATGTAAACGTTTCCGAAAGAAATGTGTCCAATGTGAAGATTTTCAGTTACGTCATTTTGAAAACAAGTGTAGAAAACGTTATGTTTTCTGAGGTTTTAACTACACATTACAACTTCTCGCTTTTTCTCGTGTAACGTGGCTACCAGATTTGGGTTCATGCAAAATCTTAAGGACTTAGGACAACTACAAGGCAGCAATAACGGCTGAAAACTGAATTTTCTAAAACTAAAACTTGAATTTCTGTGCCCCTTTCTTGGTGACTGCAACAACTTAGAATCTTCTACTTCGTACAGACTGGTGCGACTGCAAACCTCATCACGCGGCATTAGTTGCCAGACGATAAATGTAAACGTTTCCGAGAGGAATGCGCCCATTGTGAATATTTTCAGTTACGTCATTTCGAAAACAAATGTAGATAACGTTAGGTTTCCTGCGGTTTTTACTACGCATTACCACTTCTCGCTTTTTCTCGTGTAATGTGGCTGCCAGAGTTCGGTTCATGCAAAATCTTAAAGACCTAGGTCAACTACAAGGCTGCAATACCGGCAAAAAATTGAATTTTCAAAAACTAAAACTTGAATTTCTGTGCTTCTTTCTTGGTAACTGCAACAACTTAGAAGATTCTACTTCGTACAGAGTGGTGCGACCGCAAACCTCGTCACGCGGCATTAGTTGCCAGACGATAAATGTAAACGTTTCCGAGAGAAATGCGTCCAATGTGACGATTTTCTCTTACGTCGTTTCGAAAACAAATGTTGAAAACGTTATGTTTTCTGCGGTTTTAACTAC
Organism: Schistocerca serialis cubense; assembly: GCF_023864345.2. Taxonomy (NCBI): domain Eukaryota; kingdom Metazoa; phylum Arthropoda; class Insecta; order Orthoptera; family Acrididae; genus Schistocerca; species Schistocerca serialis. Next base: position 6,432,184 of record NW_026047571.1, read on the forward strand.
ACATTACCACTTCTACCTTTTTCTCGTGTAATGTGGCTGCCAGAGTTCGGTTCATGCAAAATCTTAAAGACCTAGGTCAACTACAAGGGTGCAATACCGGCCAAAAATTGAATTTTCAAAAACTAAAACTTCAATTTCTGTGCTCCTTTCTTGGTAACTGCAACAACTTAGAAGCTTCTACTTCGTACAGAGTGGTGCGACCGCAAACCTCATCACGCGGCATTAGTTGCCAGACGATCAATGAAAACGTTTCCGAGAGAAATGCGTTCATTGTGATTATTTTCATTTACGTCATTTCGAAAACAAATAAAGATAACGTTAGGTTTTCTGCGGTTTTTACTACGCATTACCACTTCTCGCTTTTTCTCGTGTAATGTGGCTGCCAGAGTTCGGTTCATGCAAAATCTTAAAGACCTAGGTCAACTACAAGTGTGCAAAAGCGGCCAAAAACTGTATTTTCAAAAAGTTAAACTTGAATTTCTGTGCCCCTTTCTTGGTGACTGCAACAACGTAGAAGCTTCAACTTCGTACAGAGTGGTGCCACCGTAAACCTCATCACGCGGCGTTAGTTGCCAGACGATAAATGAAAACGTTTCCGAGAGAAATGCTTCCGATGTGATTATTTTCATTTACGTAATTTCGAAAACAAATGTAGAAAACGTTAGGTTTTCTGCGGTTTTTAAAACGCATTACCACTTCTCGCTTTTTCTCGTGTAATGTGGCTGCCAGAGGTCGGTTCATGCAAAATCTTAAGATCCTAGGTCAACTACAAGGCTGCAATATCAGCCAAAAATTGAATTTTCAAAAACTAAAACTTGAATTCCTGTGCTCCTTTCTTGGTAACTGCAACAACTTAGAAGCTTCTACTTCGTACAGAGTGTTGCGACCGCAAACCTCGTCACGCGGCATTAGTTGCCAGACGATAAATGTAAACGTTTCCGAGAGAAATGCGTCCAATGTGACGATTTTCAGTTACGTCGTTTCGAAAACAAATGTTGAAAACGTTATGTTTTCTGCGGTTTTAACTACACATTACCACTTCTACCTTTTTCTCGTGTAATGTGGCTGCCAGTGTACGGTTCATGCAAAATCTTAAAGACCTAGGTCAACTACAAGGGTGCAATACCGGCCAAAAATTGAATTTTCAAAAACTAAAACTTGAATTTCTGTGCTCCTTTCTTGGTAACTGCAACAACTTAGAAGCTTCTACTTCGTACAGAGTGGTGCGACCGCAAACCTCATCACGCGGCATTAGTTGCCAGACGATAAATGAAAACGTTTCCGAGAGAAATGCGTTCATTGTGATTATTTTCATTTACGTCATTTCGAAAACAAATGTAGAAAACGTTAGGTTTTCTGCGGTTTTTGCTACGCATTACCACTTCTCGCTTTTTCTCGTGTACTGTGGCTGCCAGAGGTCGGTTCATGCAAAATCTTAAGGTGCTAGGTCAACTACAAGACAGCAATCCCGGCAAAAAATTGATTTTTAAAAAACTAAAACTTGAATTTGTGTGCTCCTTTCTTGGTAACTGCAACAACTTAGAAGCTTCTACTTCGTACAGAGTGGTGCGACCGCAAACCTCGTCACGCGGCATTAGTTGCCAGACGATAAATGTAAACGTTTCCGAGAGAAATGCGTCCAATGTGACGATTTTCAGTTACGTCATTTCGAAAACAAATGTTGAAAACGTTATGTTTTCTGCGGTTTTAACTACACATTACCACTTCTCGCTTTCTCTCGTGTAATGTGGCTGCCAGAGGTAGGTTCATGCAGAATCTTAAGATCCTAGGTCAACTACAAGGCTGCAATACCGGCCAAAAATTGAATTTTCAAAAACTAAAACTTGAATTTCTGTGCTCCTTTCTTGGTAACTGCAACAACTTAGAAGCTTCTACTTCGTACAGAGTGGTGCGACCGCAAACCTCATCACGCGGCATTAGTTGTCAGACGATAAATGAAAACGTTTCCGAGAGAAATTCGTTCATTGCGACGATTTTCAGTTACGTCATACCGAAAACAAATCTAGAAAACGTTAGGTTTTCTGTGGTTATTGCCTCGCATTACCACTTCTCGCTTTCTCTCGTGTAATGTGGCTGCCAGAGATCGGTTCATGCAAAATCTTAGGGTCCTAGGTCAACTACAAGGCAGTAAAACCGGCCAAAAATTGAATTTTCAAAAACTAAAACTTGAAGTTCTGTGCCCCATTCTTGGTAACTGCAACAACTTAGAAGCTTCTACTTCGTACAGAGTGGTGCGACCGCAAACCTCATCACGCGGCATTAGTTGCCAGACGATAAATGAAAACGTTTCCGAGAGAAATGCGTTCATTGTGATTATTTTCATTTGCGTCTTTTCGAAAACAAATAAAGATAACGTTAGGTTTTCTGCGGTTTTTACTACGCATTACCACTTCTCGCTTTTTCTCGTGTAATGTGGCTGCCAGAGTTCGGTTCATGCAAAATCTTAAAGACCTAGGTCAACTACAAGTGTGCAAAAGCGGCCAAAAACTGTATTTTCAAAAAGTTAAACTTGAATTTCTGTGCCCCTTTCTTGGTGACTGCAACAACGTAGAAGCTTCTACTTCGTACACAGTGGTGCCACCGTAAACCTCATCACGCGGCATCAGTTGCCAGACGATAAATGAAAACGTTTCCGAGAGAAATGCGTCCGATGTGATTATTTTCATTTACGTCATTTCGAAAACAAATGTAGAAAACGTTAGGTTTTCTGCGGTTTTTACTACGCATTACCACTTCTCGCTTTTTCTCGTGTAATGTGGCTGCCAGAGGTCGGTTCATGCAAAATCTTAAGATCCTAGGTCAACTACAAGGCTGCAATATCGGCCAAAAATTGAATTTTCAAAAACTAAAACTTGAATTTCTGTGCTCTTTTCTTGGTAACTGCAACAACTTAGAAGCTTCTACTTCGTACAGAGTGTTGCGACCGCAAACCTCGTCACGCGGCATTAGTTGCCAGACGATAAATGTAAACGTTTCCGAGAGAAATGCGTCCAATGTGACGATTTTCAGTTACGTCGTTTCGAAAACAAATGTTGAAAACGTTATGTTTTCTGGGTTTTAACTACACATTACCACTTCTACCTTTTTCTCGTGTAATGTGGCTGCCAGAGTTCGGTTCATGCAAAATCTTAAAGACCTAGGTCAACTACAAGGGTGCAATACCGGCCAAAAATTGAATTTTCAAAAACTAAAACTTGAATTTCTGTGCTCCTTTCTTCGTAACTGCAACAACTTAGAAGCTTCTACTTCTTACAGAGTGGTGCGACCGCAAACCTCATCACGCGGCATTAGTTGCCAGACGATAAATGAAAACGTTTCCGAGAGAAATGCGTTCATTGTGATTATTTTCATTTACGTCATTTCGAAAACAAATGTAGAAAACGTTAGGTTTTCTGCGGTTTTTGCTACGCATTACCACTTCTCGCTTTTTCTCGTGTACTGTGGCTGCCAGAGGTCGGTTCATGCAAAATCTTAAGGTCCTAGGTCAACTACAAGCCAGCAATCCCGGCAAAAAATTGAATTTTAAAAAACTAAAACTTGAATTTCTGTGCTCCTTTCTTGGTAACTGCAACAACTTAGAAGCTTCTACTTCGTACAGAGAGGTGCGACCGCAAACCTCGTCACGCGGCATTAGTTGCCAGACGATAAATGTAAACGTTTCCGAGAGAAATGCGTCCAATGTGACGATTTTCAGTTACGTCATTTCGAAAACAAATGTTGAAAACGTTATGTTTTCTGCGGTTTTAACTACACATTACCACTTCTCGCTTTTTCTCGTGTAATGTGGCTGCCAGAGGTCGGTTCATGCAGAATCTTAAGATCCTAGGTCAACTACAAGGCTGCAGTACCGGCCAAAAATTGAATTTTCAAAAACTAAAACTTGAATTTCTGTGCTCCTTTCTTGGTAACTGCAACAACTTAGAAGCTTCAACTTCGTACAGAGTGGTGCGACCGCAAACCTCATCACGCGGCATTAGTTGCCAGACGATAAATGAAAACGTTTCCGAGAGAAATTCGTTCATTGCGACGATTTTCAGTTGCGTCATACCGAAAACAAATCTAGAAAACGTTAGGTTTTCTGTGGTTATTGACTCGCATTACCACTTCTCGCTTTCTCTCGTGTAATGTGGCTGCCAGAGGTCGGTTCATGCAAAATCTTAGGGTCCTAGGTCAACTACAAGGCAGCAAAACCGGCCAAAAATTGAATTTTCAAAAACTAAAGCTTGAAGTTCTGTGCCCCATTCTTGGTAACTGCAACAACTCAGAAGCTTCTACTTCGTACAGAGTGGTGCGACCGCAAACCTCATCACGCGGCATTAGTTGCCAGACGATAAATGAAAACGTTTCCGAGAGAAATGCGTTGATTGTGATTATTTTCATTTACGTCTTCTCGAAAACAAATAAAGATAACGTTAGGTTTTCTGCGGTTTTTACTACGCATTACCACTTCTCGCTTTTTCTCGTGTAATGTGGCTGCCAGAGTTCGGTTCATGCAAAATCTTAAAGACCTAGGTCAACTACAAGTGTCCAAAAGCGGCCAAAAACTGTATTTTCAAAAAGTTAAACTTGAATTTCTGTGCCCCTTTCTTGGTGACTGCAGCAACGTAGAAGCTTCTACTTCGTACAGAGTGGTGCCACCGTAAACCTCATCACGCGGCATCAGTTGCCAGACGATAAATGAAAACGTTTCCGAGAGAAATGCGTCCGATGTGATTATTTTCATTTACGTCATTTCGAAAACAAATGTAGAAAAAGTTAGGTTTTCTGCGGTTTTTACTACGCATTACCACTTCTCGCTTTTTCTCGTGTAATGTGGCTGCCAGAGGTCGGTTCATGCAAAATCTTAAGATCCTAGGTCAACTACAAGGCTGCAATATCGGCCAAAAATTGAATTTTCAAAAACTAAAACTTGAATCTCTGTGCTCCTTTCTTGGTAACTGCAACAATTTAGAAGCTTCTACTTCGTACAGAGTGTTGCGACCGGAAACCTCGTCACGCGGCATTAGTTGCCAGACGATAAATGTAAACGTTTCCGAGAGAAATGCGTCCAATGTGACGATTTTCAGTTACGTCGTTCCGAAAACAAATGTTGAAAACGTTATGTTTTCTGGGTTTTAACTACACATTACCACTTCTACCTTTTTCTCGTGTAATGTGGCTGCCAGAGTTCGGTTCATGCAAAATCTTAAAGACCTAGGTCAACTACAAGGGTGGAATACCGGCCAAAAATTGAATTTTCAAAAACTAAAACTTCAATTTCTGTGCTCCTTTCTTCGTAACTGCAACAACTTAGAAGCTTCTACTTCGTACAGAGTGGTGCGACCGCAAACCTCATCACGCGGCATTAGTTGCCAGACGATAAATGAAAACGTTTCCGAGAGAAATGCGTTCATTGTGATTATTTTCATTTACGTCATTTCGAAAACAAATGTAGAAAACGTTAGGTTTTCTGCGGTTTTTGCTACGCATTACCACTTCTCCCTTTTTCTCGTGTATTGTGGCTGCCAGAGGTCGGTTCATGCAAAATCTTAAGGTCCTAGGTCAACTACAAGACAGCAATCCCGGCAAAAAATTGAATTTAAAAAAACTAAAACTTGAATTTCTGTGCTCCTTTCTTGGTAACTGCAACAACTTATAAGCTTCTACTTCGTACAGAGTGGTGCGACCGCAAACCTCGTCACGCGGCATTAGTTGCCAGACGATAAATGGAAACGTTTCCGAGAGAAATTCGTTCATTGCGATGATTTTCAGTTACGTCATACCGAAAACAAATCTAGAAAACGTTAGGTTTTCTGTGGTTATTGCCTCGCATTACCACTTCTCGCTTTCTCTCGTGTAATGTGGCTGCCAGAGGTCGGTTCATGCAAAATCTTAGGGTCCTAGGTCAACTACAAGGCAGCAAAACCGGCCAAAAATTGAATTTTCAAAAACTAAAACTTGAATTTCTGTGCCCCATTCTTGGTAACTGCAACAACTTAGAAGCTTCTACTTCGTACAGTGTGGTGCGACCGCAAACCTCGTCACGCGGCATTAGTTGCCAGACGATAAATGTAAACGTTTCCGAGAGAAATGCGTCCAATGTGACGATTTTCAGTTACGTCATTTCGAAAACAAATGTTGAAAACGTTATGTTTTCTGCGGTTTTAACTACACATTACCACTTCTCGCTTTTTCTCGTGTAATGTGGCTGCCAGAGGTCGGTTCATGCAGAATCTTAAGATCCTAGGTCAACTACAAGGCTGCAGTACCGGCCAAAAATTGAATTTTCAAAAACTAAAACTTGAATTTCTGTGCTCCTTTCTTGGTAACTGCAACAACTTAGAAGCTTCTACTTCGTACAGAGTGGTGCGACCGCAAACCTCATCACGCGGCATTAGTTGCCAGACGATAAATGAAAACGTTTCCGAGAGAAATTCGTTCATTGCGACGATTTTCAGTTACGTCATACCGAAAACAAATCTAGAAAACGTTATGTTTTCTGTGGTTATTGCCTCGCATTACCACTTCTCGCTTTCTCACGTGTATTGTGGCTGCCAGAGGTCGGTTCATGCAAAATCTTAGGGTCCTAGATCAACTACAAGGCAGCAAAACCGGCCAAAAATTGAATTTTCAAAAACTAAAACTTGAAGTTCTGTGCCCCATTCTTGGTAACTGCAACAACTTTGAAGCTTCTACTTCGTACAGAGTGGTGCGACCGCAAACCTCGTCACGCGGCATTAGTTGCCAGACGATAAATGTAAACGTTTCCGAGAGAAATGCGTCCAATGTGACGATTTTCAGTTACGTCATTTCGAAAACAAATGTTGAAAACGTTATGTTTTATGCGGTTTTAACTACACATTACCACTTCTCTCTTTTTCTCCTGCAATGTGGCGGCCAGAGTTCGGTTCATGCAAAATCTTAAGGTCCTAGGTCAACTACAGGGCAGCAATACCGGCAGAAAACTGAATTTTCAAAAACTAAAACTTGAATTTTTAGGCCCCTTTCTTGGTGACTGCAACAACTTACAATCTTCTACTTCGTACAGATTGGTGCGACCGAAAACCTCATCACGCGGCATTAGTTGCCAGACGGTAAATGTAAACGTTTCCGAGAGGAATGCGTACATTGTGAATAATTTTAGTTACGTCATTTCGAAAACAAAAGTAGAAAACGTTAGGTTTTCTGCGGTTTTTACTAGGCATTACCACTTCACGCTTTTTCTCGTGTAATGAGGCTGCCAGAGGTCGGTTCATGCAAAATCTTAAGGTCCTAGGTCAACTACAAGGCTGCAATACCGGCCAAAAATTGAATTTTCAAAAACTAAAACTTGAATTTCTGTGCTCCTTTCTTGGTAACTGCAACAGCTTAGAAGCTTCTACTTCGTACAGAGTGGTGCGACCGCAAACCTCGTCACGCGGCATTAGTTGCCAGACGATAAATGTAAACATTTCCGAGAGAAATGCATCCAATGTAACGATTTTCAGTTACGTCATTTCGAAAACAAATGTTGAAAACGTTATGTTTTATGCGGTTTTAACTACACATTACCACTTCTCTCTTTTTCTCCTGCAATGTGGCGGCCAGAGTTCGGTTCATGCAAAATCTTAAGGTCCTAGGTCAACTACAAGGCAGCAATACCGGCCAAAAACTGAATTTTCAAAAACTTAAACGTGAATTACTGTTCCCCTCTCTTGATGACTGCAACAACTTAGAAGCTTCTACTTCGTACAGAGCGGTGCGACCGCAAACCTCATCACCCGGCATTAGTTGCCAGACGATAAATGTAAACGTTTCCGAGAGAAATGCGTCCAATGTGACGATTTTCAGTCACGTCATGTCGAAACCAAATGTAGAATACGTTATTTTTTCTGCGGTTTTTACTACACATTACCACTTCTCGCTTTTTCTCGTGTATTGTGGCTGTCAGGGTTCGGTTCATGCAAAATCTTAAGGTCCTAGGTCAACTACAAGGCTGCAAAAGCGGCCAAAAACAGAATTTTCAAAAACTAAAACTTGAATTTCTGTGCTCAATTCTTGGAGACTGCAACAACTTAGAAGCTTCCACTTCGTACAGAGTGGTGCGACTGCAAACCACGGCTCGCGGCGTTAGTTGCCAGACGATAAATGTAAACGCTTCCGAGAGAAATGCGTCCAATGTGACGATTTCCAAATACGTCATTTCGAAAACAAATGTAGAAAACGTTTGGTTTTCTGCGGTTTTTACTACGCATTACCACTTCTCGCTTTTTCTCGTGTAATGTGGCTGCCACAGTTCGGTTCACGCAAAATCTCTAGGTCCTAGGTCAACTCCAAGGCTGCAAAAGCGTCCAAAAACTGAATTTTCAAAAACTAAAACTTGAACTTCTGTGCCCCTATCTAGGTGACTGCAACAACTTAGAAGTTTCTACTTCGTACAGAGTAGTGCGATGGCAAACCTCATCACGCGGCATTAGTTGCCAGACGATAAATGTAAACTTTTCCGAGAGAAATGCATCCATTGTGAAGATTTTCAGTTACGTCATTTCGAAATCAAATGTAGAAATAGCTAGGTATTCTGCGGTTTTTACTACGTAGTAACACTTCTCGCTTTTTCTCGTGTAATGTGGCTGCCAGAGGTCGGTTCATGCAAAATCTTAAGGTCCTAGGTCAACTATAAGGCAGCAATACCGGCCAAAAATTGAATTTTCAAAAACTAAAACTTGAATATCTGTGCTCCTTTCTTGGTGACTGCAACAATTTAGAAGCTTCTACTTCGTACATAGTGGTGTGACCGCAAACCTCATCACGCGGCATTAGTTGCCAGACGGTAATTGTAAACGTTTCCGAGAGTAATGCGTCCAATGTGACTATTTCCAGTTACGTCATTTCGAAATCAATTGTAGAATGCGTTAGGATTTCTACTACGAATTACCACTTCTCGCATTTTCTAGTGTAATGTGGCAGCCAGGGTTCGGTTCATGAAAAATCTTAATGTCCTAGGTCAACTACAAGGCTGCAATACCGGCCAAAAAATGAATTTTCAAAAACTAAAGCTTGAATTTCTGTGCTCCTTTCTTGGTAACTGCAACAACTTAGAAGCTTCTACTTCGTACAGAGTGGTGCGACCGCAAACCAAGTCACGTGGCATTAGTTGCAAGACGATAAATGTAAACGTGTCCGAGAGAAATGCGTCCATTGTGACGATTTTCAGTTACGTCATTCCGAAAACGAATGTAGAAAGCGTTAGGTTTTCTGCGGTTTTAGCTACGCATTACCACTTCTCGCTTTTTCTCGTGTAATGTGGTTGCCAAAGTTCGGTTCGTGCAATATCTTAAGGTCCTAGGTCAACTACAAGGCAGCAAAACAGGCCAAAAATTGAATTTTCAAAAACTAAAACTTGGAGTTCTGTGCTCCTTTCTTGGTGACTGCAACAACTTAGAAGCTTCTACTTCGCACGGAGTGGTGCGCCCGCAAACCTCATCACGCGGCATTAGTTGCCAGACAATAAATATAAACGTTTCCGAGAGAAATGCGTCCAATGCGACGATTTTCAGTTACGTCATTTCGAAAACAAATGTAGAAAACGTTAGGTTATCTGTGGTTTTTACTACGAATTACCACTTCTCGCTTTTTCTCGAGTACTGTGGCTGCCATAGTTCGGTTCATGCAAAATCTTAAGGTCCTAGGTCAACTACAAGGATGCAAAAGCGGGCAAAAACTGAATTTTCAAAAAGTAAAACTTGAATTTCTGTTCCCCTTTCTTGGTGACTGCAACAACTTAGAAGCTTCTACTTCGTACAGAAAGGTGCGACCGCTAACCTCATCACGCGGCATTAGTTGCCAGACGATAAATGTAAACGTTTCAGAGAGAAACGCGTTCATTGTGATTATTTTCATTTACGTCATTTCGAAAACAAATGTAGAATACGTTAGGTTTTTTGCTGTTTTTACTACGCATTACCACTTCTCGCTTATTCTCGTGTAATGTGGCTGCCAGAGGTCGGTTCATGCAAAATCTTAAGGTCCTAGGTCAACTACAAGGCAGCAATACCGGCCACAAATTGAATTTTCGGAAACTTAAACTTGAAGTTTTGTGCTCCTTTCTTGGTGACTGCAACAACTTAGAAGCTTTTACTTCGTACAGAAAGGTGCGACCGCAAACCTCATCACGCGGTAATAGTTGCCAGACGATAGCGAGAAGTGGTAATTCGTAGTAAAAACCGCAGAAAACATAACGTTTTCTACATTGTTTTCGTGTCGACGTAACTGAAAATCTTCACATTGGACGCATTACTCTCAGAATCGTTTACATTTATTGTCTGGCAACTAATGCCGCGTGCTGAGGTTTGCGGTCGCACCACTCTGTACGAAGTAGAAGCTTCTAAGTTGTTGCAGTCACCAAGAAAGAGGCACAGAAATTCAAGTTTTTGTTTTTGGAAATTCAGTTTTTGGCTGCTTTTGCTGCCTTGTAGTTGACCTAGGACCTTAAGATATTGCATGAACCGAACTCCGGCAGCCACATTACACGAGAAAAAGCGAGAAGTGGTAATTCGTAGTAAAAACCGCAGAAAACATAACGTTTTCTACATTGTTTTCGTATCGACGTAACTGAAAATCTTCACATTGGACGCATTACTCTCAGAAACGTTTACATTTATCGTCTGGCAACTAATGCCGCGTGATGACGTTTGCGGTCGCACCACTCTGTACGAAGTAGAAGCTTCTAAGTTGTTGCAGTCACCAAGAAAGAGGCACAGAAATTCAAGTTTTAGTTTTTGAAATTTCGGTTTTTGGCTGCTTTTGCTGCCTTGTAGTTGACCTAGGACCTTAAGATTTTGCAAGAACCGAACGCTGGAAGCCACATTACACGAGAAAAAGCGAGAAGTGGTAATTCGTAGTAAAAACCGCAGAAAACATAACGTTTTCTACATTGTTTTCTTATCGACGTAACTGAAAATCTTCACATTGGACGCATTACTCTCAGAAACGTTTACATTTATCGTCTGGCAACTAATGCCGCGTGATGACGTTTGCGGTCGCACCACTCTGTACGAAGTAGAAACTTCTAAGTTGTTGCAGTCACCAAGAAAGAGGCACAGAAATTCAAGTTTTAGTTTTTGAAAATTCAGTTTTTGGCTGCTTTTGCTGCCTTGTAGTTGACCTAGGACCTTAAGATTTTGCATGAACCGAACTCTGGCAGCCACATTACACGAGAAAAAGCGAGAAGTGGTAATTCGTAGCAAAAACCGCAGAAAACATAACGTTTTCTACACTATTTTCGTATCGACGTAACTGAAAATCTTCACATTGGACGCATTACTCTCAGAAACGTTCACATTTATTGTCTGGCAACTAATGCCGCGTGCTGAGGTTTGCGGTCGCACCACTCTGTACGAAGTAGAAGCTTCTAAGTTGTTGCAGTCACCAAGAAAGAGGCACAGAAATTCAAGTTTTAGTTTTTGAAAATTCAGTTTTTGGCTGCTTTTGCTGCCTTGTAGTTGACCTAGGACCTTAAGATTTTGCATGAACCGAACTCTGGCAGCCAAATTACGGGAGAAAAAGCGAGAAGTGGTAATTCGTAGTAAAAACCGCAGAAAACATAACGTTTTCTACATTGTTTTCGTATCGACGTAACTGAAAATCTTCACATTGGACGCATTACTCTCAGAAACTTTTACATTTATTGTCTGGCAACTAATGCCGCGTGCTGAGGTTTGCGGTCGCACCACTCTGTACGAAGTAGAAGCTTCTAAGTTGTTGCAGTCACCAAGAAAGAGGCACAGAAATTCAAGTTTTTGTTTTTGGAAATTCAGTTTTTGGCTGCTTTTGCTGCCTTGTAGTTGACCTAGGACCTTAAGATTTTGCATGAACCGAACTCTGGCAGCCACATTACACGAGAAAAAGCGAGAAGTGGTAATTCGTAGTAAAAACCGCAGAAAACATAACGTTTTCTACATTCTTTTCGTTTCGACGTAACTGAAAATCTTCACATTGGACGCATTACTCTCAGAAACCTTTACATTTATTGTCTGGCAACTAATGCCGCGTGCTGAGGTTTGAGGTCGCACCACTCTGTACGAAGTAGAAGCTTCTAAGTTGTTGCAGTCACCAAGAAAGAGGCACAGAAATTCAAGTTTTTGTTTTTCGGAATTCAGTTTTTGGCTCCTTTTGCTGCCTTGTAGTTGACCTAGGACCTTAAGATTTTGCATGAACCGAACTCTGGCAGCCACATTACACGAGAAAAAGCGAGAAGTGGTAATTCGTAGTAAAAACCGCAGAAAACATAACGTTTTCTACATTGTTTTCGTATCGACGTAACTGAAAATCTTCACATTGGACGCATTACTCTCAGAAACGTTTACATTTATTGTTTGGCAACTAATGCCGCGTGCTGAGGTTTGCGGTCGCACCACTCTGTACGAAGTAGTAGCTTCTAAGTTGTGGCAGTCACCAAGAAAGAGGCACAGAAATTCAAGTTTTAGTTTTTGAAAATTCAGTTTTTGGCTGCTTTTGCTGCCTTGTACTTGACCTAGGACCTTAAGATTTTGCATGAACCGAACTCTGGCAGCCACATTACACGAGAAAAAGCGAGAAGTGGTAATTCGTAGTAAAAACCGCAGAAAACATAACGTTTTCTACATTGTTTTCGTATCGACGTTACTGAAAATCTTCACATTGGACGCATTACTCTCAGAAACGTTTCATTTATCGTCTGCCAACTAATGCCGCGTGATGACGTATGCGGTCGCACCACTCTGTACGAAGTAGAAACTTCTAAGTTGTTGCAGTCACCAAGAAAGAGGCACAGAAATTCAAGTTTTAGTTTTTGAAAATTCAGTTTTTGGCTGCTTTTGCTGCCTTGTAGTTGACCTAGGACCTTAAGATTTTGCATGAACCGAACTCTGGCAGCCACATTACACGAGAAAAAGCGAGAAGTGGTAATTCGTAGTAAAAACCGCAGAAAACATAACGTTTTCTACATTGTTTTCGTATCGACGTTACTGAAAATCTTCACATTGGACGCATTACTCTCAGAAACGTTTACATTTATCGTCTGCCAACTAATGCCGCGTGATGACGTTTGCGGTCGCACCACTCTGTACGAAGTAGAAATTTCTAAGTTGTTGCAGTCACCAAGAAAGGGGCACAGAAATTCAAGTTTTAGTTTTTGAAAATTCAGTTTTTGGCTGCTTTTGCTGCCTTGTAGTTGACCTAGGACCTTAAGATTTTGCATGAACCGAACTCTGGCAGCCACATTACACGAGAAAAAGCGAGAAGTGGTAATTCGTAGTAAAAACCGCAGAAAACATAACGTTTTCTACATTGTTTTCGTATCGACGTAACTGAAAATCTTCACATTGGACGCATTACTCTCAGAAACGTTCACATTTATTGTCTGGCAACTAATGCCGCGTGCTGAGGTTTGCGGTCGCACCACTCTGTACGCAGTAGAAGCTTCTAAGTTGTTGCAGTCACCAAGAAAGAGGCACAGAAATTCAAGTTTTAGTTTTTGAAAATTCAGTTTTTGGCTGCTTTTGCTGCCTTGTACTTGACCTAGGACCTTAAGATTTTGCATGAACCGAACTCTGGCAGCCACATTACACGAGAAAAAGCGAGAAGTGGTAATTCGTAGTAAAAACCGCAGAAAACATAACGTTTTCTACATTGTTTTCGTATCGACGTAACTGAAAATCTTCACATTGGACGCATTACTCTCAGAAACGTTTACATTTATTGTCTGGCAACTAATGCCGCGTGCTGAGGTTTGCGGTCGCACCACTCTGTACGAAGTAGAAGCTTCTAAGTTGTTGCAGTCACCAAGAAAGAGGCACAGAAATTCAAGTTTTTGTTTTTGGAAATTCAGTTTTTGGCTGCTTTTGCTGCCTTGTAGTTGACCTAGGACCTTAAGATTTTGCATGAACCGAACTCTGGCAGCCACATTACACGAGAAAAAGCGAGAAGTGGTAATTCGTAGTAAAAACCGCAGAAAACATAACGTTTTCAACATTCTTTTCGTTTGGACGTAACTGAAAATCTTCACATTGGACGCATTACTCTCAGAAACCTTTACATTTATTGTCTGGCAACTAATGCCGCGTGCTGAGGTTTGCGGTCGCACCACTCTGTACGAAGTAGAAGCTTCTAAGTTGTTGCAGTCACCAAGAAAGAGGCACAGAAATTCAAGTTTTTGTTTTTCGAAATTCAGTTTTTGGCTGCTTTTGCTGCCTTGTTGTTGACCTAGGACCTTAAGATTTTGCATGAACCGAACTCTGGCAGCCACATTACACGAGAAAAAGCGAGAAGTGGTAATTCGTAGTAAAAACCGCAGAAAACATAACGTTTTCTACATTGTTTTCGTATCGACGTAACTGAAAATCTTCACATTGGACGCATTACTCTCAGAAACGTTTACATTTATTGCCTGGCAACTAATGCCGAGTGCTGAGGTTTGCGGTCGCACCACTCTGTACGAAGTAGTAGCTTCTAAGTTGTGGCAGTCACCAAGAAAGAGGCACAGAAATTCAAGTTTTAGTTTTTGAAAATTCAGTTTTTGGCTGCTTTTGCTGCCTTGTAGTTGACCTAGGACCTTAAGATTTTGCATGAACCGAACTCTGGCAGCCACATTACACGAGAAAAAGCGAGAAGTGGTAATTCGTAGTAAAAACCGCAGAAAACATAACGTTTTCTACATTGTTTTCGTATCGACGTTACTGAAAATCTTCACATTGGACGCATTACTCTCAGAAACGTTTACATTTATCGTCTGCCAACTAATGCCGCGTGATGACGTTTGCGGTCGCACCACTCTGTACGAAGTAGAAACTTCTAAGTTGTTGCAGTCACCAAGAAAGAGGCACAGAAATTCAAGTTTTAGTTTTTGAAAATTCAGTTTTTGGCTGCTTTTGCTGCCTTGTAGTTGACCTAGGACCTTAAGATTTTGCATGAACCGAACTCTGGCAGCCACATTACACGAGAAAAAGCGAGAAGTGGTAATTCGTAGTAAAAACCGCAGAAAACATAACGTTTTCTACATTGTTTTCGTATCGACGTAACTGAAAATCTTCACATTGGACGCATTACTCTCAGAAACGTTTACATTTATTGTCTGGCAACTAATGCCGCGTGCTGAGGTTTGCGGTCGCACCACTCTGTACGAAGTAGAAGCTTCTAAGTTGTTGCAGTCACCAAGAAAGAGGCACAGAAATTCAAGTTTTAGTTTTTGAAAATTCAGTTTTTGGCTGCTTTTGCTGCCTTGTAGTTGACCTAGGACCTTAAGATTTTGCATGATCCGAACTCCGGCAGCCACATTACACGAGAAAAAGCGAGAAGTGGTAATTCGTAGTAAAAACCGCAGAAAACATAACGTTTTCTACATTGTTTTCGTATCGACGTAACTGAAAATCTTCACATTGGACGCATTACTCTCAGAAACGTTTACGTTTATTGTCTGGCAACTAATGCCGCGTGCTGAGGTTGGCGGTCGCACCACTCTGTACGAAGTAGAAGCTTCTAAGTTGTTGCAGTCACCAAGAAAGAGGCACAGAAATTCAAGTTTTAGTTTTTGAAAATTCAGTTTTTGGCTGCTTTTGCTGCCTTGTAGTTGACCTAGGACCATAAGATTTTGCATGAACCGAACTCTGGCAGCCACATTACACGAGAAAAAGCGAGAAGTGGTAATTCGTAGTAAAAACCGCAGAAAACATAACGTTTTCTACATTGTTTTCGTATCGACGTAACTGAAAATCTTCACATTGGACGCATTACTCTCACAAACGTTTACATTTATCGTCTGCCAACTAATGCCGCGTGATGACGTTTGCGGTCGCACCACTCTGTACGAAGTAGAAACTTCTAAGTTGTTGCAGTCACCAAGAAAGAGGCACAGAAATTCAAGTTTTAGTTTTTGAAAATTCAGTTTTTGGCAGCTTTTGCTGCCTTGTAGTTGACCTAGGACCTTAAGATTTTGCATGAACCGAACTCTGGCAGCCACATTACACGAGAAAAAGCGAGAAGTGGTAATTCGTAGTAAAAACCGCAGAAAACATAACGTTTTCTACATTGTTTTCGTATCGACGTTACTGAAATTCTTCACATTGGACGCATTACTCTCAGAAACGTTTACATTTATCGTCTGCCAACTAATGCCGCGTGATGACGTTTGCGGTCGCACCACTCTGTACGAAGTAGAAACTTCTAAGTTGTTGCAGTCACCAAGAAAGAGGCACAGAAATTCAAGTTTTAGTTTTTGAAAATTCAGTTTTTGGCTGCTTTTGCTGCCTTGTAGTTGACCTAGGACCTTAAGATTTTGCATGAACCGAACTCTGGCAGCCACATTACACGAGAAAAAGCGAGAAGTGGTAATTCGTAGTAAAAACCGCAGAAAACATAACGTTTTCTACATTGTTCTCGTATCGACGTAACTGAAAATCTTCACATTGGACGCATTACTCTCAGAAACGTTTACATTTATTGTCTGGCAACTAATGCCGCGTGCTGAGGTTTGCGGTCGCACCACTCTGTACGAAGTAGAAGCTTCTAAGTTGTTGCAGTCACCAAGAAAGAGGCACAGAAATTCAAGTTTTAGTTTTTGAAAATTCAGTTTTTGGCTGCTTTTGCTGCCTTGTAGTTGACCTAGGACCTTAAGATTTTGCATGAACCGAACTCTGGCAGCCACATTACACGAGAAAAAGCGAGAAGTGGTAATTCGTAGTAAAAACCGCAGAAAACATAACGTTTTCTACATTGTTTTCGTATCGACGTAACTGAAAATCTTCACATTGGACGCATTACTCTCAGAAACGTTTACATTTATTGTCTGGCAACTAATGCCGCGTGCTGAGGTTTGCGGTCGCACCACTCTGTACGAAGTAGAAGCTTCTAAGTTGTTGCAGTCACCAAGAAAGAGGCACAGAAATTCAAGTTTTAGTTTTTGAAAATTCAGTTTTTGGCTGCTTTTGCTGCCTTGTAGTTGACCTAGGACCTTAAGATTTTGCATGATCCGAACTCTGGCAGCCACATTACACGAGAAAAAGCGAGAAGTGGTAATTCGTAGTAAAAACCGCAGAAAACATAACGTTTTCTACATTGTTTTCGTATCGACGTAACTGAAAATCTTCACATTGGACGCATTACTCTCAGAAACGTTTACGTTTATTGTCTGGCAACTAATGCCGCGTGCTGAGGTTGGCGGTCGCACCACTCTGTACGAAGTAGAAGCTTCTAAGTTGTTGCAGTCACCAAGAAAGAGGCACAGAAATTCAAGTTTTAGTTTTTGAAAATTCAGTTTTGGGCTGCTTTTGCTGCCTTGTAGTTGACCTAGGACCTTAAGATTTTGCATGAACCGAACTCTGGCAGCCACATTACACGAGAAAAAGCGAGAAGTGGTAATTCGTAGTAAAAACCGCAGAAAACATAACGTTTTCTACATTGTTTTCGTATCGACGTAACTGAAAATCTTCACATTGGACGCATTACTCTCAGAAACGTTTACATTTATTGTCTGGCAACTAATGCCGCGTGCTGAGGTTTGCGGTCGCACCACTCTGTACGAAGTAGAAGCTTCTAAGTTGTTGCAGTCACCAAGAAAGAGGCACAGAACTTCAAGTTTTAGTTTTTGAAAATTCAGTTTTTGGCTGCTTTTGCTGCCTTATAGTTGACCTAGGAAATTAAGATTTTGCATGAACCGATCTCTGGCAGCCACATTACACGAGAAAAAGCGAGAAGTGGTAATTCGTAGTAAAAACCGCAGAAAACATAACGTTTTCTACATTGTTTTCGTATCGACGTAACTGAAAATCTTCACATTGGACGCATTACTCTCAGAAACGTTTACATTTATTGTCTGGCAACTAATGCCGCGTGCTGAGGTTGGCGGTCGCACCACTCTGTACGAAGTAGAAGCTTCTAAGTTGTTGCAGTCACCAAGAAAGAGGCACAGAAATTCAAGTTTTAGTTTTTGAAAATTCAGTTTTTGGCTGCTTTTGCTGCCTTGTAGTTGACCTAGGACCTTAAGATTTTGCATGAACCGAACTCTGGCAGCCACATTACACGAGAAAAAGCGAGAAGTGGTAATTCGTAGTAAAAACCGCAGAAAACATAACGTTTTCTACATTGTTTTCGTATCGACGTAACTGAAAATCTTCACATTGGACGCATTACTCTCAGAAACGTTTACATTTATCGTCTGGCAACTAATGCCGCGTGATGACGTTTGCGGTCGCACCACTCTGTACGAAGTAGAAGCTTCTAAGTTGTTGCAGTCACTAAGAAAGATTCACAGAAATTCAAGTTTTAGTTTTTGAAAATTCAGTTTTTGGCTGCTTTTGCTGCCTTGTATTTGACCTAGGACCTTAAGATTTTGCATGAACCGAACTCTGGCAGCCACATTACACGAGAAAAAGCGAAAAGTGGTAATTCGTAGTAAAAACCGCAAAAAACATAACGTTTTCTACATTGTTTTCGTATCGACGTAACTGAAAATCTTCACATTGGACGCTTTACTCTCACAAACGTTTACATTTATCGTCTGCCAACTAATGCCGCGTGATGACGTTTGCGGTCGCACCACTCTGTACGAAGTAGAAACTTCTAAGTTGTTGCAGTCACCAAGAAAGAGGCACAGAAATTCAAGTTTTAGTTTTTGAAAATTCAGTTTTTGGCTGCTTTTGCTGCCTTGTAGTTGACCTAGGACCTTAAGATTTTGCATGAACCGAACTCTGGCAGCCACATTATACGAGAAAAAGCGAGAAGTGGTAATTCGTAGTAAAAACCGCAGAAAACATAACGTTTTCTACATTGTTTTCGTATGGACGTAACTGAAAATCTTCACATTGGACGCATTACTCTCAGAAACGTTTACATTTATCGTCTGGCAACTAATGCCGCGTGATGACGTTTCCGTCGCACCACTCTGTACGAAGTAGAAGCTTCTAAGTTGTTGCAGTCACTAAGAAAGAGGCACAGAAATTCAAGTTTTAGTTTTTGAAAATTCAGTATTTGGCTGCTTTTGCTGCCTTGTATTTGACCTAGGACCTTAAGATTTTGCATGAACCGAACTCTGGCAGCCACATTACACGAGAAAAAGCGAGAAGTGGTAATTCGTAGTAAAAACCGCAAAAAACATAACGTTTTCTACATTGTTTTCGTATCGACGTAACTGAAAATCTTCACATTGGACGCATTACTCTCACAAACGTTTACATTTATCGTCTGCCAACTAATGCCGCGTGATGACGTTTGCGGTCGCACCACTCTGTACGAAGTAGAAACTTCTAAGTTGTTGCAGTCACCAAGAAAGAGGCACAGAAATTCAAGTTTTAGTTTTTGAAAATTCAGTTTTTGGCTGCATTTGCTGCCTTGTAGTTGACCTAGGACCTTAAGATTTTGCATGAACTGAACTCTGGCAGCCACATTACACGAGAAAAAGCGAGAAGTGGTAATTCGTAGTAAAAACCGCAGAAAACATAACGTTTTCTACATTGTTTTCGTATCGACGTAACTGAAAATCTTCACATTGGACGCATTACTCTCAGAAACGTTTACTTTTCTTGTCTGGCAACTAATGCCGCGTGCTGAGGTTTGCGGTCGCACCACTCTGTACGAAGTAGAAGCTTCTAAGTTGTTGCAGTCACCAAGAAAGAGGCACAGAAATTCAAGTTTTAGTTTTTGAAAATTCAGTTTTTGGCTGCTTTTGCTGCCTTGTAGTTGACCTAGGACCTTAAGATTTTGCATGAACCGAACTCTGGCAGCCACATTACACGAGAAAAAGCGAGAAGTGGTAATTCGTAGTAAAAACCGCAGAAAACATAACGTTTTCTACATTGTTTTCGTATCGACGTAACTGAAAATCTTCACATTGGACGCATTACCCTCAGAAACGTTTACATTTATTGGTTGGCAACTAATGCCGCGTGCTGAGGTTTGCGGTCGCACCACTCTGTACGAAGTAGAAGCTTCTAAGTTGTTGCAGTCACCAAGAAAGAGGCACAGAAATTCAAGTTTTAGTTTTTGAAAATTCAGTTTTTGGCTGCTTTTGCTGCCTTGTAGTTGACCTAGGACCTTAAGATTTTGCATGAACCGAACTCTGGCATACACATTACACGAGAAAAAGCGAGAAGTGGTAATTCGTAGTAAAAACCGCAAAATACATAACGTTTTCTACATTGTTTTCGTATCGACGTAACTGAAAATCTTCACATTGGACGCATTACTCTCAGAAACGTTTACATTTATTGTCTGGCAACTAATGCCGCGTGCTGAGGTTGGCGGTCGCACCACTCTGTACGAAGTAGAAGCTTCTAAGTTGTTGCAGTCACCAAGAAAGAGGCACAGAAATTCAAGTTTTAGTTTTTGAAAATTCAGTTTTTGGCTGCTTTTGCTGCCTTGTAGTTGACCTAGGACCTTAAGATTTTGCATGAACCGAACTCTGGCAGCCACATTACACGAGAAAAAGCGAGAAGTGGTAATTCGTAGTAAAAACCGCAGAAAACATAACGTTTTCTACATTGTTTTCGTATCGACGTAACTGAAAATATTCACATTGGACGCATTACTCTCAGAAACGTTTACATTTATTGTCTGGAAACTAATGCCGCGTGCTGAGGTTTGCGGTCGCACCACTCTGTACGAAGTAGAAGCTTCTAAGTTGTTGCAGTCACCGAGAAAGAGGCACAGAAATTCAAGTTTTAGTTTTTGAAAATTCAGTTTTTGGCTGCTTTTGCTGCCTTGTAGTTGACCTAGGACCTTAAGATTTTGCATGATCCGAACTCTGGCAGCCACATTACACGAGAAAAAGCGAGAAGTGGTAATTCGTAGTAAAAACCGCAGAAAACATAACGTTTTCTACATTGTTTTCGTATCGACGTAACTGAAAATCTTCACATTGGACGCATTACTCTCAGAAACGTTTACTTTTCTTGTCTGGCAACTAATGCCGCGTGCTGAGGTTGGCGGTCGCACCACTCTGTACGAAGTAGAAGCTTCAAAGTTGTTGCAGTCACCAAGAAAGAGGCACAGAAATTCAAGTTTTAGTTTTTGAAAATTCAGTTTTTGGCTGCTTTTGCTGCCTTGTAGTTGACCTAGGACCTTAAGATTTTGCATGAACCGAACTCTGGCAGCCACATTACACGAGAAAAAGCGAGAAGTGGTAATTCGTAGTAAAAACCGCAGAAAACATAACGTTTTCTACATTGTTTTCGTATCGACGTAACTGAAAATCTTCACATTGGACGCATTACTCTCAGAAACGTTTACATTTATTGTCTGGCAACTAATGCCGCGTGCTGAGGTTTGCGGTCGCACCACTCTGTACGAAGTAGAAGCTTCTAAGTTGTTGCAGTCACCAAGAAAGAGGCACAGAAATTCAAGTTTTAGTTTTTGAAAATTCAGTTTTTGTCTGCTTTTGCTGCCTTATAGTTGACCTAGGAAATTAAGATTTTGCATGAACCGAACTCTGGCAGCCACATTACACGAGAAAAAGCGAGAAGTGGTAATTCGTAGTAAAAATCGCAGAAAACATAACGTTTTCTACATTGTTTTCGTATCGACGTAACTGAAAATCTTCACATTGGACGCATTACTCTCAGAAACGTTTACATTTATTGTCTGGCAACTGATGCCGCGTGCTGAGGTTTGCGGTCGCACCACTCTGTACGAAGAAGAAGCTTCTAAGTTGTTGCAGTCACCAAGAAAGAGGCACAGAAATTCAAGTTTTTGTTTTTGAAAATTCAGTTTCTGGCTGCTTTTGCTGCCTTGTAGTTGACCTAGGACCTTAAGATTTTGCATGAACCGAACTCTGGCAGCCACATTACACGAGAAAAAGCGAGAAGTGGTAATTCGTAGTAAAAACCGTTAAAAACATAACGTTTTCTACATTGTTTTCGTATCGACGTAACTGAAAATCATCACATTGGACGCATTACTCTCAGA